>NW_006763304.1:785291-885876 GCF_000218685.1 Serpula lacrymans var. lacrymans S7.9
TGTCCTTCGCGTTGGCGGTGGGCGCAAAAGTGATTCAATATCTTATCCCCATTCTCGCACATTCACAATCTCACAATCTCACATTCTCACAACTGCATGATGGCAGCGCACGGCGCACACTTTGAATCGCACCCGAACCAGCTCTGGTCGCGGTCGCGGTTGGGGTTGGGGTTGGGGAAAGGCGGGTGAACCCCCCTCCTCCCACGGTGGATGGTGGATGCATCCCATCGAGAGTGCCCCCCGCGACTGGTACTGGCCCCGGACGATCGCCGTAATCTCTACCCCAGACCCCTACCGCCTCATCGCGGGCGGGGCGGGCCATCGTCGACGTGGATGCAGATGCTCGGTCCTGCCAGGGGTCTCGATGCAAGTCGGAAGCCGCAGCGCAAGAGAGCCGCAAACGTAAGCTGGCACTCGAGGAAACTCAAAAGAAGAACCTTGAGGACTGCGAGCGACGAAAGGCGACCGTCATGGTGACACCGAAGAAACGAGCGGGGCGAGAAAGGAACGCGAGGGAGGACGCAGCATTAAATTATTTAGAAAGAAAGAAGAAAAAACACTTGAAGATGGTCGTCAAATGAGTTGATTGAAGAACACCAAAGAGAAGAAAAACTTTCGGATGTGGGGAATTGAACCCTGGGCTGCCGCGATCGCGCATTAGGTCATTCGGGAGAAGCAACGGGAGGATGAGTGTTTAATCATGATGGGCGCGATAAAAAGGCATCAACAACAGCCCCTATTCTAGCCTTCCCAGAGCTACATAAAGGGTTTCGGTCAGAATCTGATGCCTCAGACTTTGCTACAGGGGAAGTCTTATCTATCAAATGCCAAGATGATCAATGATCTTTGGAGGCCTGTTGCATATATATCACATAGCTTGTTGCCTACAGATGTGAGGCAACGATAAACTATAACAAGAACTAAACCTTTCTCCTTCTGCACTTGCAGGGAGTAAGGGTCCAATGAGCTTGAGGTCAACAGACGCTAGAAATATAGCGAGTCGAGGACTTTGAGAGGTAAGCTTCAAAGGTTCTTGTTGAGGAGTAAAGCGGGTAAATTCAGTAATAGAAAGCTAAGGAGCTATACATGAATAGGCACGTCTTTATATAGAGAACTGTCCGTTCCTCAGACCGAAAGGAGAATATACGAAAAGTGGTCTGAGGAATTAATCAACCAATAGGAAAAAGGGAGAGTAACTATTGTACGACTTCTGACTTGATTAATCAGCAGGTGAGAGACTTGTACTAATAATAGAAGATTGTTACGCGTGGTCAGGAACCGTATCCTCATGATGAGGTACAATTCTAGATAAGGCGTTTATTAGTATTACCAGGCTTTACTGGGGCTTGGAGCTGGTTGGCGAGATGTCTACTACCAGTCCCTACCCAGTGTGCTGGCTAGCTGGGAGCGATGCCCAGTCTCTGATCTGTGATATAAAGTGGTAGCGATGGTTAAGAAAGCCTGTGAGGGCTATGAGAAGTAAGATGGCAAAGGATACCTCTAGCCCTAGAGCCAGAGGTGTAACGGAAAAAGCGTTCGAGAACCAAGACATAACAAAGATAAGAAAATAGTAAAACGGTCCTTACATTACCCCCCCCTTTTATATTCTTGTCCCAAGAATCTTAGCGCCGCAGTCCGTGAAGCGGTTTGTGATCCAGTCGAAAAGGCGGGGTTTTTCGGTTGTTGTAGTGAAATTTTCGTATGGACGAAATCGTAAAGCGGCAGAGGCGATGACACGTGGGGCGGCAGGGTGTTTGCGGTGGAAGGTGGCAATAAGTGAAGGGGAATTTTTCAAATGGTGGTCGGGTTCCCACGTCCTCTCTGTGATCGGGTATCCCTTCCAATGGACAAAGTAATCGAGCTTAGCCCCTTTGAGTTTAGTGGGCCGAGAAGCAATGATTTCTTCGGCTTCGTATTCGGCTGCGCCATCAACTTGGATCGGCGGAGGTTTCGAGGTACGAGGTTGATTAGGAAACTCCGGCGTGTGATACGGCGATAAGAGGATTTCGTTGAATACGGGATGGATCGCCTTCCAGGATCTAGGGACGTCAAGGAGATAAGCGGATGGGCCGACTTTTGCCTTTACCGTAAACGGGCCAAATCGCTTGTCATCTAACTTCTTCATCGGTCTATCGGTGGAGATATGAGTTCCTTCTAACCACACCTTATCCCCTTTGTGATACTCCCGTGCTTCCGTGCGTTTTCGGTCATAGTACTTTTTGAGGTTTTGATTAGCGAGTAATAATGATTGCCTAGTTTGCTCGTGCAGTTTTGTCATAGAGGTTGCGAAATCTTCGGCAGCCTGCGAACGTCCGGAAGGCTTCTGACCGGTCCCTTTGCGAGGGTGAGAACCATAATTTACGAAGAAGGGGGTCTGATTGGTCGCAGAGTGGAGATGATTGTTGTACGTGAATTCGGCAATGGCTAGCCAATCAGCCCAGTCGTCTTGTCGGTGATTAATGAACGTGCGTAGGTAGTGTTCTAGGTCTTGATTGATTCGTTCGGATTGCCCATCAGTTTGGGGGTGGTAACCTGTTGACAGGCCGGGTTCGATCCCAAGGGTCTGATAGAAGTCCTTGGTGAAGTTCGACATGAATTGAGGTCCTCTATCTGATATAATTTTTTCCGGGATGCCGTGTAGTCGTATAACCGAATCTCGTAGTTGTTTGGCGTAGCCTAACGAATCAAGAGTAACGTGCGTTGGTACGAAGTGAGCCATTTTCGAGAATCTGTCAACAAAAACCTGGATAGCGTCGTATCCGTTTGACTCTGGTAATGCTCCGATGAGATCCGTTGTGATTATCTGCCAAGGACGATCAGGGATCAGATTTGGATGGAGGGGAGCATGCGGTTTTTGACGATGCGACTTTGTTCTCTGACATATCTCGCATCCTGCGACATATTTCCTGATATCTCTCCTGAGGCTAGGCCACCAGAATGATCGGTTTACTCCTTCGTGCGTCTTTCTTTCTCCTGGGTGTCCGCTGAGGCTCGTGTCATGTTCTTCTTCGATAATACGTGCCCTCAACTTTGGATCTTGGGGTACGTAGATTTTGTTTTTGAAGGACCCTAACGTCAACTCGTCTTCTTTCTCATTTCCTATCCAGACGATTCCGTCTCGTTTCTTCCAAACCTTTGGATCTTCTTTCAACTTCCTTACTACGTAATCGTCTAGTTTGTGCTGCGAAGCTAGCAGCTCGTCCAGGTAGTGTTCTTCTAACACGTCCTCCATAGTATAAATGTTTGCTTCCGCGAGCTGAGGTAGAAGGACCTGTCCTTCGTTGTCTCTCTCGCCTCTCGGATGGTCTACTCTTCGGCTAAGTAGGTCCGCTTTCGTGTTCGCCGAGCCTTTCACATGCTCTAGCTTGAAATCGTATCTCGCTAGTGTGTCCATCCACCTAGCTTGTCGTCTGTTTACCTTCTGGGGGTCTCGGAAGTAGGTGAGGTTTTGATGGTCGGTGAATATGGTGAACTGGTGTTTAGCTCCCATGAGGAGGTGTCGCCATTCTTCTAATGCATGCATTACCGCTAGCATCTCTTTATCCCAGATAGCGTAATTTCTCTCTGCAGGGTTCATCGATTTTGACAGGAATGCGACCGGTCTCCATTTCCCTTCTTGCTGCTGGGATAACACTGCTCCCGTGGCGTAGTTGGAGGCATCACATTCAACTTTGAATGGATCCTCGTCGTTAGGGATTGCGAGTGTGGGCGAAGTGGTGATTGTCTTTTTGAGAACGTCGAACGCTCGTTGTTGGTCTTCAGCCCACTCCCAGTCTACCTTTCCGGTGAGAATCGTCAGCGGTTTGGCAATCTTTCCGTAGTCTCTGATGAATCGTCTGTAAAAGTTTGAAAACCCTAGGAATGACTGTAACTCCTTCTTTGTTCGTGGTATCGGCCATTCTGCAACTGCCTGTACTTTTAGCGGGTCCATACGAATCGTATCATGGGAGATGATCATTCCCAGATATTCGACTTCCTTCTTCTCAAACTCGCATTTCTCTGGCTTGAGATATAATTGATTGTCTGCGAGTATCTGAAGAACTTTGGATACGATCTTCCTGTGTTCTTCTAACGAGTCGGTGAATATCATGATGTCGTCGAGGTATACGATAACTGATCCTTCGTTGATTAGGTCTCTGAGAAGTCGGTCCATCATTGTTTGAAAGGTGGCTGGGGAGTTCGTGAGTCCGAAGAACATAACTAGAGGTTCGAACAGTCCTCTGTTAGTTCTGAAGGCGGCCTTGTGCTCATCTCCTTCTTTGATCCGAACATTATTATATCCCCAACGGACATCCAGCTTGGTGAAGAATCTCGCTCCTTTGAGTCGGTTTATCAATTCTGAAATGAGGGGTAACGTATATCGGTTTTTAATCGTAAGTGCGTTGAGTTTCCGATAGTCTTGTACCGGTCTGAGAGATCCGTCTTTTTTCTTGATAAAGAAGAACGGGGATGCGTAAGGGGATTTCGATACTCTGATCCTCCCTGTCTCCAGGTTTTCTTTCAAGAATTCGTCAAGATGAATTTGTTCGTCTCGGTTAAGTGGATACGTTTTACAGTCTAGACCTTTGGCTTCTGGTAGGAGTTCAATTGCGTGGTCCCAGACTCGTCGTGGGGGTAGTTTGTCAAATGACGCTTTTGTGAATACTGGCTCGAAATGATGATAAAACGGGGGAACGACGTCTCTGAATGTGAGTGTTGACTTTGCTCGTTCTGATTCTTCCGCAATCTGTTGGCTTTTGGTCTGAGATACGTTGCTTTCGACGGAAATTTTGTCAATCCTGCTCTGTAAGTCTACAGCGATGACTCTATCTCTGTCTTCAGGGTGATACTCCGTATCAGAAGGGTACGTGATGGTGTTTGTCTGCCAGTTGATGTTGGGATTTGTGCGTCGTAGCCAGTCGTGTCCTAATAAAATTCTGGCCTCTCTTTGTCCAGTGACCAGGAAGTCCATTAATTCCGTGCGACCTGCCACAGTTAGGCGAAGTGTCACATATTCCGTTAAAGGTCCAGTGCGATTCTTGGTTCCATCGGCGTTTGAGACAATAACACGAGTTGGCAGTGGTTTTGTGGAAATGTTGTGTTGCCGAACAAAGGTTTCGTCAATGATAGAATCTGTGCATCCTGAATCTATCAAAACTGGTATGACATGCGTCTGGTGATCGTCGATAGTGGATAATTGACATTGTAGCGAGAGTTTGCGTTGATGAGATGGGGGGAGGGATGCGAAGTCTTTGATGACATTCAATTGCTCTACGATATACTCTTCATCGTGTTGCTTGAGTAAATTGATTGTATCCGTCGTGATGTGTGGGTAACACTGGGGTGAGGCCCAGTTCCGAACCAATGCTTTGGCTCTTTCTTCTTTCTGGTCTTTAATTCGTCGAGCCAACCATTCCGCTGAATGTGGCTTAGCGTATTTCTCGGCACGTGGGTTTTGGGAAACATGTTTCGATTTATCAGTTACAAATACATTTTCTGAACCGTGCTTACTGGTCAGAGAGTCCGTGCTTACTCCTGACCTTCGAGAAAATCCTTCGTCTTTGTCTCCTCCTGGGTTGTGGTTGCTTCTCTAGCTGCAACTTTCTTCAGAGGGCAGTTCCTTGCGATATGACCTGGCTGGCCACATCCGTAACATAATCTAAACCGACTCTGTCGGTCTGTATCCATGGGTACGCCTTGTCCGGGGAATATACCTCTCTGAGGTTGATCCTCGAACCTTCTTGCATACTGATTCGTCTGGGGTCTCGCCATCTGCTGTGGCTGCGGCTGTTGCACATGCTGGTGCGTATACGTCTGTTGTCTATAGATAGGTCGCGACGGCTGCGTGACTTCTCTCTTTCGTCTTTCGTCTAACTGAAACTCTTCTCTTCGTGCCTCCCATGCGTAGGCTTGCGTTTTCCACTCAGCAAACGTTTTTGGTAGGTCTCTCTGGATGATGACGAAATCGCAGATTCGAGAGTGAAGATTCTTTTTGAGAATACGATTGATCACGTCGAAGTGAGTGGTAGCGTCATATCCGGCCTTGTCCATGAGCGTTGTGAAATGGCTAAAGAATTCGTCGCAATGCTTATTCTCCTGCTTGTATGTCTCGATCTCGTTTACTGCCTGCGATCTTTCGTTTGGATTCCCGAATACTTGGGCTAGGTCGGTTAGGACGGTCGAGAGAGTCGGCCATACGGGGGTAGTTGCGTCGAGAGCTTTGGTAAGCACGTTTTCTTTCCAAGCTTTTACTGTCGACGTTCCTTGGTCGCTGATTTTGGATAGGAGGTAAATGAGCTTCGTCTTCTCGTCTGGAAAGTAGGAGGCGTAGGCGGTTAAGTACAACTGTAGTGCTTGGCGCCATGCTATGAATCGTTCCTTCTCTCCTTTGAATTCGAAGGGTTCTGCTGCGAGAGTTACTTTGCCGTGTAACTGTGTGGGGTTAGACATGGATGAGGGTTTTGGAGGAATTGGAGGTGGAGGTGGGCGTGTAGGTGGTAGCGGTAGGGTTTGTCTGGGCGGAGTCTCCGGTTCTATGGACGGTCTCGGGTTTCGATATTCGGAAAACACTTTGAAGGATTTTGAAACGAGGTTTATTTAGTTTGAATCGTAATCAAACTCGTCACTCCAATCGTTAGAAGTAAATCCAAAAATATTTTCTTCTTCTTCCAAATCTCTTTCTACCTGTGAGCTAGTGGTAGAATTACTGTCCAAATTCGAGGTTGCTTCGTCTGGTGAGGGGGTTCTTTCTATAAGAACGTTTCCTTGGATCAACGAGGAGACGGGAGGAATATAAGAGAAGTTTCCGTGGGTCAGATGGTACCCTGGTTTGTACTGCGAGTAGACTCTGTTGTTTCCTCGAATAAGCACTCCCCAGAACTCGGTGTTGATCTCGGTAACGATGAAGCGATCTGTGGGGTGGCGGATGACTAAATCAAAAACTTCTTTCCCGTAGTTTTGGTATTCTCTGAACAATCGACAGACGTTCCTGATCTGTCTTTGTTCTCTTTCCCAATTCCTTCCTTCGAGGATCTCGTGTCCAATCTTAAACACTAGTCTGCGAAATTGCGATATGCAGGCTACTATCCTTCGTATTGCGTCGCGGCAGAAAGGGGTGACAACTAATACGTGGACTCCTGTCTTAAGATAATCTCGTGGGTTGAAGGCGTCGTTCTGTTCGGGAGTGAGGGGGACGTCGAAGAAGAATGGTATTTCCCGATAGAACTTGATGAGATCGGTTTCGTAAATTCCAATTCTTGTAAAAAGAAGTTCAAGAGGGGTAGGATTAAATGACGCTGTAACGTATACGTCAATTTTGGATGGTTCGAGATAGGGCGTAAGGAATTCTAGGTAGGGTGCGGAGTAGGGTCGTCGGTGGATGATGATTCCACAGGGAAGTAGGTAGTGGATCTCTCTCCCGTCCTGTTCTGGTGAGAACGCAAGTTGGGGAGTTTCAACGTAGTTCAGAAGGTGATAGATGCGTGGGGAGATTCCGTCGGATAGTATGAGAAGAGCTGTTTTATGTTCTGCCGCTTGTCGTCTGAGGGCTCGTCTTTCTTCACTGTCGTTCCGACGAGGGGGTTCTAAAATTCTCTGTTCGTAGACTTCGATCGATAGGTGCTCTAGGTGTATCGAATTGAACCTGAACAATTCTCTGGACGCTTGATCGGATTCCCAAAAGCAGGTTTGAGCAGCTGCTGATGCGTACTCGAGTAAGCGCGACGTATTGACGGAGTTGGGAGATTTCGAATGCTAAATCGTCGACGGCTAGAACTAGTCCTTCTAGTTCAGAGATGGGGGAAGAGGCGGCTGATGAGTCTTCGTAGTACTCAGTTTCTGTGTCGCTGTGGGCAGACTGGGGGTTCGTGGCAGCGTCGACAGGTACTGCAACGTGGAGGTCTCGGTTGTTGAGGGCGTGGTGGAATTCCTCGAGTGAACGTCGTTCTTCGTCCGTTACTAGGCTCTCTCTGATGTTCGACAGTTTGACGATTGTAGAAGTGATCAAAGACGACAGCTAGAGTGAGGACTTGAGCAAGAACAAGTAAGAGTATTACTTTGAGGTGGGTAGGAATGTTGGAGAGGACAACTAGCTAGCTTAGCTAGAAGGCAAGTAGATGTTTTGGATGGGTAGGAGGACGGTGAATGACAACACGTCCGAGGGATGAAGGAAGAGGTGGGTTAGGGCTATAATGGGTTCAAGCGAGATGGTGCGCTGTGAACGGATCGTAGAGTGAGCTTTCTATTTTGTGAGGCAACGATAAACTATAACAAGAACTAAACCTTTCTCCTTCTGCACTTGCAGGGAGTAAGGGTCCAATGAGCTTGAGGTCAACAGACGCTAGAAATATAGCGAGTCGAGGACTTTGAGAGGTAAGCTTCAAAGGTTCTTGTTGAGGAGTAAAGCGGGTAAATTCAGTAATAGAAAGCTAAGGAGCTATACATGAATAGGCACGTCTTTATATAGAGAACTGTCCGTTCCTCAGACCGAAAGGAGAATATACGAAAAGTGGTCTGAGGAATTAATCAACCAATAGGAAAAAGGGAGAGTAACTATCGTACGACTTCTGACTTGATTAATCAGCAGGTGAGAGACTTGTACTAATAATAGAAGATTGTTACGCGTGGTCAGGAACCGTATCCTCATGATGAGGTACGATTCTAGATAAGGCGTTTATTAGTATTACCAGGCTTTACTGGGGCTTGGAGCTGGTTGGCGAGATGTCTACTACCAGTCCCTACCCAGTGTGCTGGCTAGCTGGGAGCGATGCCCAGTCTCTGATCTGTGATATAAAGTGGTAGCGATGGTTAAGAAAGCCTGTGAGGGCTATGAGAAGTAAGATGGCAAAGGATACCTCTAGCCCTAGAGCCAGAGGTGTAACGGAAAAAGCGTTCGAGAACCAAGACATAACAAAGATAAGAAAATAGTAAAACGGTCCTTACAACAGAGTTCAACTATCAGATATGTGACAAGGGGATGCTGGCCATTATTAGAGCCTTAGAGCACTGGCAGCACTACCTAGGCATCAGTTTGAAATTTGGACTGATCATAAGGATCTGGAGTTCTTCACAACAGCTCAAAATCTGAATCAACAACAAACACACTATGTGTTGTATTTGCCTAGATTCAACTATAAATTAACCCATAAACCGGGCTCTTCAATGGGAAAAGCCGATGTATTATCTAGAAGAGAAGATCATGCCAAAGGCATTGAATCAGACAACAAAGGTGTAGTCCTCATAGATCCAACAAGGGTTGCCAATGTTCAAATCAGCCAAGATTCAGATCTTCTAGAAGTCTTCAGGAACAACCTATCAGCAAAAGAGAAAAAGCGCCTTGAAGGCATTGCTACTTACTTATGTTAAAACAGGCTCTTCCACTACAAGAACAAGATATATGTGCCTGAATCTGCAAGGATAAAGGCTATTGATAGACACTATGACACACCAGTGGCTGGGCACCCTGGGTGGCGAAGGACTGTGGAGTTGATCTCCAGATACTATATGTAGCCTGGCATGGTGAAGGACATACAGGAATATGCCAAAAGTCGTCTTTGCTGTGCCATAGCAAAAATTTCTCATCAAGCCTAAATTATCTACAGCATTCTATGTTGGGATAAACATACAACATGTGAACTTCACTCCAATACTGACAGTCAGTTTCATATTACATAATTCTCCATCTCAAGAAGCAAGAAAAATACCTTCCTTTTTTGTTGCAATATTTTTGGACTCATCTGAACGCTCATTTTACTCAGACTTTTTCGGACATTATACCTCAGTCTTATTTTCTATCAGACTGAGTTACTAATCAAACCTTTATAGAGTTAAAATTCCACCCACACATAGACAACTTTTTCATGCCTCCAGGCATCTTTAATTGTCGCCTGCAATAAGTGCAGGGAGGAATGTGTTGTGGCATAGCAGTAATTGCCAATGCTAGACTGAGTATTGTTATCACCACATTGACAAGCTTGACATTGCAATTGATAGCCAAGGGCTCATTCTTCTACTATCAAACCATGAACATCCTTAAGGCCTTTGTTTGTCCATCTTTTGGATAATACATCTTCTGACTGACACTTGGGGCATTTATTTAGGTCGGCATAGAATGGATGGACTATGTTGAGCGGTTTTAAGTAAGTAGTCAGTGGTTCAATTACTGGATCACATTGACACATTCTGAGGTGGAAATAGGATGGTGGTGAGAAATGGGGGCCTAAGATACATAAATTCTTTGGCAAACTTGAAGCGTGTATGGCCTTCTTGTTTTTAGGGTTTTTCTTTGTTTTTGTGTACACAAAGTCTGTTACAATACACAATTTTCAGACCTTTAACTTTCTTCTTTACTTTTCACACATTCGTGCCATGCAGCACTTTCCTTTTTGTTCAAACTCCACCTTCTCACACTGCACTGTTTTTCTTATTTTAGATACAAGTCTCTCACACAGTGGAGCTGGTCACACGGGCTGTGCCTGATGACATCATCAGCCACTGCCTTCATCAACTGTATAGTATACATATACAAACAACCTGTAGTAGTACAAATACCCAATAGATCCAGGAGACTCCTCAGCAAGTCCTCCTGTTGTTTACCCACAACTAAATTGGTTCTATCGTAAAGGGTAACCATTCCCACTTACTTCACTCTGAGCTTGTTTCTGTGTGCACCAGAGTATAAAAGCTTTGGTTGTAACAAAGTCAACATATTCAGCAATACTTGCCTCCCACAATAGTTGGGATTTTGTGCGGCACCTAATGTTTTATTGTGTTCTGACCAGGTTGAAACACACTTCAGGATCTATTAAAGATGAATCAGGATCTTCAAAGTTTATCTTTGCTCTCTCAAGTATAACACTGATATTATTTTCCCATTCACTTTCAAACAATGTCTGTTCTTTTCCAGACAAGCTATTCTTCAAGATTGTCTTGATAATATCAGGCTCAAACACTGCCATCTTTTTAGAAAATAGTACAAGTGGTTGGTGGTGTAGAAGACAGGAGGCTGTAATGTAAGCCCCCCTTTTTCTTTTATTTGCTGAATTTGCTGCGTCTTTTAAAAAATATCCCATACACTACAGTACACTCAGCACCTTTAGAGATAGGCTGCACCACCTTGTGAAACATCGAGCATTTAAAAATATTGTGAATTTATACATGATACATTTTTTTTGTACATTAGTCTAGCTTGGATGTGAAACAAACAGTAATAGCCTTCTTTAGCATGCAATAAAGGAAGCTGAACCACCGCTCTTGCATATGCAATGAAAACATGCACCTAATAACCGTCCCCCATCGAGTCCAGGCCCATGCCATAGTGAGAAAGACACAGAAACTTGCTGCATAAATAGAATTTGATCAATAAAGCCAGGAGGGCAGTGTTTACCTTGAGAGTGTTAGTTTTGGTGATTCTGCACCTTTGTGCTACCTCTATATTTTCATTTCTTTCTCTATCTATTCCTCTACCATTCAGTATTGATTATGTTCTCTATTATTTCGCCTTTGTGGCTCCTTTGTTTACCTTTGTTTACAAAACTTCGGACAGTACTGCAGAGTCCAATGCTTCCTATTCTCTAGTTACTCACATTGGACTCTAGGTACTGTATACCTGTCATACTCTCTAATAATATAGTTACTCACATTGGACTCTAGTTTCCAGTCCCTGATAGCTCTCAGCAAGTGGTTAGACACTTCCTTTAAGCTTTGTTCTTAACAGAGAGTTGAACACAGGCAGCTGCTCATCCTGTGAAAGCTTTGGTAGCGTCAATATTTATGTAGTGGATAAAAGTGTTGTGTGTACCTCTGAATCACCGATATTCCACAGCTTAAAAGAGACTTGAAGAAGATTATAATTACATTCTTGAGGCCTCAACAATATTTCTGCCATTTGTACGTCTTCTCCCATGCCCTGCACAATCACATGTATACAGTATGTCCCACTAAAATATTCCATGTATCAAAGCTAGGCCCCTCAGTTGCCACTGGCTCGAGCCAACAAGGAGTGAGTGGATGTGCGTGTTTTTTGGGGTCATTGTTGCTGAATAAGTTGATGTCACCTTTTGTGGTTAGGAAACTCTCCCTTCTGGATATGAGACAGTCAATTTAAAAAGTGACCTTGAAAAAATATGGTGGCAAAGTAGGAGCTGCCTTGTATTTGTAGCATAGGAGATTGTAGTATTCAGAGATGTATTTGTCGTGGTCTGGCTTGGGATATCTAACAGTGTGATTATTGGATGCTAAAAGTGACAAAACCGGATAAACCCGGTCTCTGCCAAAGCAGCCATTGTTCTCCATGGAGTAACCATTGTGCCCTTGTACTCCTAGGAGTCATTATACTGTAGCGAGTAGCACCTCCAACTATAAGTAGTAGGGGGTTTAGTATAGGAATACCTCAGTTGTTTCTATAGCCTCTCGGGCAGCGGCTGAGGTATGTTACATTACATTTATTAGAGATCACCTTAAACTAACATCTATTGTAGTTTCACTTAGGTAAATAATAAAGTCGTTTCTATAGCCTCTCGGGCAGCGGCTGAGTTTCACTTAGTTTTATTAAAAAGAGTGTACCTGCCACCCAGATCACTGGGCTTAATTTTGGTTATTAGCCAAAATTGCCTTCGAGCGAGCCTAGTGAATGGCTGGGACTACTCGTCATTTTGTTAGGACGCAAGAATCCTCACCAAAGATGAGGTGGGGACTTTGTCGTAGGGACTCAAAAGCCATAAATATGTCCCCAAGTTAGTATACAAAAAAGCAATTTTGTAACTAGTAGAACACATTATGTATAGAAAACTTTTGGGGTTTTTTTTTGCGAGTGAACTTCGCCAGAAAATGGTGGTGAGAGCGACAACAACTTACGGATGCATCGATATGACACTTTGACGAATAATAACTGTATAAGCCCATATAGCTATCAAAAAAAAAAACATCAGTCCCATTCCAGTTCACGAGGTTACAAAAGATTCACAACGACAACATATGCACGACAAGCCAACCTTGAACCTCCTACGCCTTCTTCACCATCATCACAGCCAACGGCCACTCGATCTCCACCTCGTCCTTCCCCTGCACCTCCGTCCCCTCCTCCTTCTGCGCATGCTCCATAAGAGACCTCCAGAACCGAAGCGCAATATCGCCTTCCGGGCGCTGCTTATCCTCCGGGTTCCGCTCGTGGAAGGTGTGCAGAGAGCTCCATGTGTGGAGATATGACAGCAGGTCGTCCCAGCTCATCTTCTTGCGCAGGATGACTGAGCGTGGAGAGGCGAGCTCGGGGTAGTGTGAGCCTGTTGACACGTATCACGTTTGGTTAGTCTTTTTCTTTTTTTTTTTTTTTTTTTTTTGGTTTTTACTCTCTAAGAAGGCGGGGGTAGTGGAAGGAAGGAGGGACGTACCGGTGAAGAACACGCGCTCAAAGTCGCAGAATTGGCCCGGTACGACAGCATTCGCTTCGGGCACCTCAACGAGGTGGTTCTCGAGGATCGACCGTCCCGGCTGCTGCCAATGCGGTCCCAGCGAGTTGACAGGGTCGCTACCTTGAGCGTACTGGTTGATGAGCGGCGTCAAGGCTGGGTATTGAGAGAACCTAAATTCTGAGTATATCTTCCCAAACATGCAAATTAGCCATCCATCAATCACTTGCACAACATTTACAACATATGTATATATATATATACATATGGAATCAAAATAAAAAAGTGGACATACCCAAAAAGCAGCACTTCCGCCTTTCCTCAACACACGCGCAGCCTCGGGCCACATCTTTGACCAATCAAACCAATGACCTGCTTGCGCTAAAAAGCAAAATAATAATAATAAATGAGCCGTCTAAGCATATGCCGGAAGAGTGGCATTTCTAGAAGCGCGCAAAACGTACCGGCGATCATCAGGTCCACACTCCCGTCTTCCAAAAAACCGAGCTTCTCCGCTCCAGACTGCACGTAATCGAACTGCCCGGTCGAGATGTGCTGCGCTTCGAGCGCCTCGCGCGCGCTCGCGATCATACCCGCACTCGGATCTACACCCGTGACTTTCTTGAACGGCGTCAGCTCGACGGTTGCTTGGCCTTTTTTTGCATTTTCGAGGAGAGGTTGGGACGATCGTTTCGAGATGGTGGTGGAGGACGGTTGGAGAGTTTGGTTCGACGGTTGGGGTTGACGCGATCAATAACACACTACTTGGACGCAAGAACCCATACACCACATACCAGTTCCACACCCCAAATCAACAGCCCTGTCCCATCTCGCGCCTTTCGCACCTTCGTGATAGCGGAAGATAAAGTCAAACAGCGAACGCGGATACGTCGGTCTAAACGACGCATATATAGCAGCGTCGAACGTTGCTTTTCCGAACGTCGCCATGATGATAATGAGTTTCGATAAGGTAAGTGGGAGTCGTCGGGAGAGATAAGAACGGAAGGGACGAAAAAGCCAAATGCGACTCGTGTCAAAAAGCTGCCAACGAGTTTGCAAACAGTAGAAACCACCGGTCTACAAGTTTGAAGTATTGTGGAAACACGGGAAGGATGCCCTCAGGGCTTTGACAAAGCCGCCTATATATACAAGAAAAACCTGCCTAGGTCAGCAGACGCTTCAAAGTTCTCACTCATCTATTGGTCGCTATCAGCACTGAAGTAAACGGATAACACTGGACGTTCGGATTCACGGACATCGCTCATGCGTTTAGCAGGTCAAGTTGAGATTTGAAAAGGTCTCCGTTAGTGAAGGTGACTGAGCTCGGCCGATTAGAGAAGTGGTGAGGTTCGGCGATACTCGGCTCTGCTACATACACTTAGAAATGGCCCCTGTATGCCCGCAAATCAGTGCTACTCAATCACACGCACCTCAGCAACATCCTCGGCCGTTTCATGATAAGAGTCATTGCAGGAAATAAATGACTCACCGCAAGCACTCATGGTATGATATCAACGCCATCAATATAACAAATCACCGTCAGAATGCCGATTCCATTAAGACGGCGGTACAACTCATTGCATAGACACATTTAGAAATTTAATGAAAAGGACAGAGAAAAAGTCTACCATTCACAATTAACAATCAACCCTTTCACTGTGCAGTGTGCTCAACATCCACCAGCCCAAGTGTTAATTAAGCTGACACCGAAATTCAAAACCTATCCATTGTTTCCAACCCAATCCCCGTCCGTCCCAAGGCTAAATGCTTCTACTCTGCCGCCAACTCCAGCTTAATCTTCGCGATAGCAGCGGCTGGGTTAAGACCCTTTGGACAAGTGCGCGAGCCTGTAGAAGTACAAAGCAAAGTAGAAACACATTAGAAGTAAAAATTAAAGAGAGAAGTGGTGTGAACATTTAAAATTGGAGCGATGGGCGTATTAGCATAGTCTCGATAGAAAAACCACCGTGTGCTTACAGTTGAAAATAGTGTGACACCTATACATGCTCATCTCATTCTGGAGCTTTTCCTTCCTCTCCGCACCGTACGAGTCCTATCCCACCCAATCCACCCAATCAGCACCCCTTTCCCACAACAAAAAAGAGCCTACTCACCCTCGAATCAGCAATCCACCTATACGCCTGCATCAGCGTCGCCGGGCCCAAATACTCATCCTGGTTCCACCAATACGACGGACAGCTCGTCGAACAGCACGCACACAAAATACACTCATACAGCCCGTCCAATTTCTTCCTCTCCTCCTGGGACTGCAAAAACTCGCCAGACGCCGGGGGGTTGTCGTTCTGCAGGTAGGGCTGGATGGATTTGTATTGTTTGTAGAAGAGGGTGAGGTCGGGGACGAGGTCTTTGACGATGTACACTGTGTGGTTGGGTGAGTAAGGGGTGAGCAAGTAAACGTGCGTAAACCAAAACCCAAAAAAACTCACTATGCGGCAAGGGATACACCTTCGCATCCTTCCCTACATTCCTATCAGTCCTGCAAAGACACGCAAGCGTGTTCTGCCCGTCGATGTTCATGGCGCACGACCCACAGATGCCCTCCCGACAGGAACGGCGGAAGGTGAGGGTAGGGTCGATTTCGTTTTTGATTTTGATGAGGGCGTCGAGGATCTGTGGGGTGAGGGGTGAGAGGAGGGAGTGGAGAGGGACAGAGTGAACTCACCATAGGTCCCGTCTGGTTCAAATCAATAGTGTACGACTGCAGAGTGGGCTTCTTTGCAGGCTCATCCGGGTTCTGTAATAGTATAGCGTCAGTACAGAGTCTAGTCCAATCCATACTCGTCTCATCACCCCCACTCCCGCCCCTGCAATCGCCAAAAAAGGGGTGTGGAAGACGAGATGAGGGAAACGGGAAGAACGAGGAAGGAAGGAATGAAGAGATAGGGAAAACCACGCACCCAACGATAAATCTTGAACTCTTTCATGAGCACCGGTTTCTCAGTCGGCACCGCCTGACTCCTCCTCGCAGACGAGGCAAATGACCTTACGCCTCCTCCAACATTCTGCGCCGTGCGGAACGCCCGCGCACGAGCGAGCGTCGATGACTTTATCACGCTCTGCATTATAGCCTGGGGTGTGTGTGTGCGTTGGCTGTGTGGTGCTGTGCGTATTTGGTGGTGGATGTGAATGTCAGCGCGACGGAAGGGACGATAACAGAGGCGGTACTGACAAGATGTGCGCTTTCAGGTTAAGGTGAGCCTGGGGTGTACTAGCTCGGTATTTGCGCGGGAGCTTGCACTTATCGCGTGAATTCGGAGCTGGCGGGACACGGGGGAGGCGGTGGCGCCGGATATCATACCCAATCACAAAGCGCTAATTTTGCGAATAGAGTTGGACCTTAGGGCCGACTTAAGGCCGATAGCGGCCCTTTCCATGAAGAGTGGAGGAGGGATTAAGAGTATGAGTATGATATGGATGATGAAGTAGGAAATAAAATGCACAGTTGTAACTGACTTGATAAACACCTCAACCAGAACAGATATAATCCAGAGAAACTGAGCGAAAACAAGGTAGAGCAACGCGTTACATCCAATGCATAGTGACGACAATAGCCAAGGGACTTAATACCACCATATCCCCAAAAAGTTTCCAACAAACCGCACCCCGATCAACGGTTCAGCATATACTTATCATGTCTCCAGCCCCTACAGCTTTGCCCCCCACTTACGCACCTTCGCAGCCTCCGCCAGTGCTACCTCAACCACTACCTCCGGAAAGTCGCGCTGTATGGCGTGTGTAGCGCCAGCGACGACCATGGTGTTGATATGCGGGTAGGGCGCGGCAGTCTCCACTCTGAACCCGGGATGGAGGGCAGGGTCTGCGGCAAGGATTGTGACTTTAACGTGAGGGGGGACTTGGCCTAGGAGGTGCGTGAATGTCCACGGTCTATTTTGCTGCAGATAGAGAGAACTAAGGCGCGTGTATGGGTGGGAACGAGAGAGAACTTACGCGTAAGATGCCAGTGATAGCGTCGGCATCGCACAAATGGGCACTGAGGGCTTTCCAAACCGCATCTTCGTGGCTCCAGCGGGGGTTCTCAGCCTTGTAATACTGCACGCTCTTGACATTGATCACCTCGCCGACATACATAGGCTCATACTTATCAAGTGAGCGATCACTCTGCTCGAATGGGGGATCGATGAGGATGCACGGGATGGGGTGGGAAGAGGGGAAGAGGGGGATGAGTACGAGAGCGATGAGACCACCGAGGGAGTGGCCTATGACGAGATCGAAGCGCGTAGAGGCGAAGAGGGGCCGGAGGGCGTCGGCGAAAGCAGAGAGAGTATAGTCGGAGGAGCGGTTCGCAGTGCCGTGGCCGGGAAGATCAGGGGCAGTGACGAGGTAGCCTGGTAAGATGAGCACAGAGCACGGAGATTGGATAGACGTGGGACGGACCTTGACCTGCAAGAGACTTTGCGACGCGGTGCCAGGTCTGAGAGGCAGAGGAGACGCCGTGTATGAGGAGGGCGCGTTTGCCTGCGGAGGGCTCGCCCCAGGATGAGAGAGACATGAAGGCCATTTGGATTGTTACCTTTGTTGCGTTCGTTGTGAGATATCATGCTTAGTATATAAGCCTACTGGTAGTCCAGCTGAGTCCTATCTAGTCGCACTTAGTTTCGGGGAATAGTCCAATAATTAGGTTATAAACTCACGATTCAATGGTTAAATCCGCATTGTGCGTAGTCCAGCATACTAGTAGGCCATCTGCCTGAAAAAAAAGGCCAGAAGACATTCGGACAATAAGTTTTAAGGGCATGGATGGCATCCAAGTGAAAAAATGGTCTACTAGTAAGATGAATGTTTGTTCTAAAAACTAGAATGGGCTTAGCTCAAAAACGCCATCTAAGATCTGGTACGTACGCGATACCCATGGCCACCGCGACTCCCGCTGTACGTCTATCCGTCGCCTGCCTTAGAAAACCAACTGGGTAACCTATAATCATATTATCAGTTGCGCCTTGCCATCCAGATACTGATTACTCATATCGCATAATTGACCCACTTGAACACATTGTGAATATATCTGATAATCTTTCACAGCCTTCCTGTGTACATCAATCACCAAAACGACGTCAGGATCAAATTTCATGAAATGTTTTTTACTGCCGCAGTGTGATATGAAAACTCCATTCCACTTACGACTTGGTGTCATCATGATTTCAGGGTTCTTCGCCAACGTGTTATCTTGGGAGGGACGGTATAAAGAGTGGGATCCATACAATGCTTTCAGCTTCTTCGCCAGGTTTCTATGACGTTCCCAAGCCAAGCCTCGAACTATGCATTTATCGTGTTTAGTTTCATTGGATTCGTTTTGATCAGTATCCTGCTACCAATGCATATACGAGGTTCGTGTCGGAGCGCTACTTGATGTGCTTTGGTTCTGATCTTATCCGCAGTGAGGAATACTGGGACGTGCATGTACATAGTGTGGACCAGCATAGTTTGTCTTTTCACTGCCGTGAACGCAGTCATATGGAATCGTAACTATGTAAACTGGTCACCAGTTTGGTGTGATATATGTGAGTGGTTGGACTCGAGGTTTGAGCACTGGTGCTGAACATCATTTCCGATTATCACTATCGTAGCATCCCGTGTCATCATGGCCGCAGGCTGGGGAAACGAAGTGGCTTTACTGTGTATTGTCCGCCGCTTGTATCGCATTATCACAATGAAGGCTGTGAAACAGAGTTTTCATGAGGTAGCCATGTCAGTTTCTCTTGGCGACTAAATAAATCTCATAACAGTCATCCAGGCTCGACGTGACCTGATCGTGGATTTGTGTATTGGCGTTGGCATTCCCGTACTGCTTCTATCACTACGTATGTTGAGTTTCCATACTATTTATTTTACCTTTAACTAACTCATGTCTTGCTCGGACGGAAGAGTACATTGTTGAATTCAGTGATTTCGAGATCCTTGAAGACATAGGATGCTTTCCCGCCGTAATTTTGACAGCTCCAGCTATCCCAATCTTTATCATGTGGCCCGCTGTCTTTGGACTAGTGACTGCCATTTATGCTGGTTCGCTCCCTCGAGGCGCTTGAACATTGCAGAATGCTGATGATTATTTATAGGCCTTACCATCTATGCTACGATCAAACAAAAAGCATATAGAAAAGAAGTCTTGGAAAGCCATCAAGCCTTGCAATTCGGTCATTACTGGCGCCTTCTAGCTCTTACCGGTATCGGCATCATATGTACCCTCCCATATGGAATACTGTCCCTCGTTGCCAATCTTGTTGGTGGACCTCTTCAGCCTTTCAATTGGGATGTTTTTCATGCTGGCTTTTCTGAGGTGTCACAGACTCCCGCATCCCTTTGGGCAAGCGACCCTCTAGGCGAATATGGCTTGGAGATTAATCGTTGGTCACCCGTGTTCAATGCTCTCATGTTCTTTGCCTTTTTCGGGTTTACGAAGGATGCTAGAGCAGATTATCGTCATGCTTGGTTTTTCATCATTCATCCCCTAAGCTTCTGTTCGTCAGATACGGATGATAAGACTTCCAGGTTTGTGGCACGCTATAGCATTTTGCATTCTGACTATTGACTGCTCAATTTGGAAGAAAGCTATCTCTGCCTACTCATGTTGCCAGGCGCAAGCGCACCCCACACGCACCAGCCCAGTCTGAAACTTTCGTAGGCTCGCTTCGCTTCGTGCCCTATACCGAATCCAGCCAAGAAATGGCGTCCACCTCGCAATCATCGCGTTCCCGGCCCCCATCTCTCCCTTCCAGTCCGTCTTTGTCTGCCATGGAGCCATGGAGTAGTCAGGCGCACGAGTTGAATGATCATGACGGATCCTTTTCAGTCTCTGAGAGCAAAGGAGTTTTGGATATGGAGCAAACATGGGATGCACATGTTCTTACCCCGGGGTGGTGTGCTTCTGCGTCAGTCCCAGTTGTAACAGTACCAGCGCCTGTGTTAGAGGCCTCTGTAGTCTCACGTCGTCATGCCTCGGATTCAATAACACCTACTACCATCCAGGCACATCGACATCCGGCCTCGCCCTCCACCTAATTCATCGCATTGGCTAGGAGTACTGTAGCTGAAAAAAAAAACAGTTAAAGGGCTATGTGGCCCGACGGGTGAGTTTAATGACAGGCATGATTCATATATGACGGGTTTTGGAGGATTAGGAATTTAAGTCTGGGACTAATTTATTTGCCCAAATATTTCTATGCTAGAGAACAACCTATACCAGTATCAACCTTTCAAACATTAAAATACTTTACTACCAACCCTGTTCCAGGCGCTACGTTAACGAGTCAGCCCCTAAACAGACCATACTACAGGATTTATAACCTTAGGTTCGCACGGGTTTGACTTACAGTCGGTGACAGGAATGTTCCATTCATTGTCCTACTGCACTCATATGTATGAGCCTCTGAACAACCTGTATCCTATACCGTCGCCGACAGCTTGGAGTCTTTTTCTGGGTCAAGTTGTCTTTCAATAGGAACTTTGAAACGATCGTGGCTTATTATTCAGCGTGCGATTACTTCCGCAACGTGGTTAAAGTCTTTTAGTTATCAATCGTCCTAATCACACTTCTTTCAACTCATCTTTCACTTGCTCTGTATTCCAGGCTTTATCTTAGTGATCCGTTACGCCGAATCCAACTGGAATAAACGGCACCTACGATAGTAGAGCTGTGAGAACCTTGAGCGCTTGGGCGCAGGAATGTCATGGCCGTTTCCTGATCCCGTACTAGGAAGGTATGTTCGTGTTTGCTGCATCAACATGCGACACCCTGTCACCCTGATACTCTTGGACCAAAGATCCCCTCAGCCCATGATCTCCATAATCCTAAGCAACTTCACATTCTCGCATCCCTGACTCCTGTCTTCAGATCAATACGTTAGCAAGATTGATTGTGCGGTTTGACTTAATCAGATAAACATTTGGGACGGATGGGCCTGCGTTCGGGATCGCTGCTCTGTGACAAATGTTGGAGCACTGTCTTTACGTTTGGCTCATTCCAAACCGCATTGGCTGCGAAGGGTTCATCAGATCCATCCCGTGGCTATTCATACACCACGCAAACCTGGCAGGAGATTGAAGACGGCGAAAATAGAGGGTGTAACTGGTGCGATATTCTCTTTGGAGAAATCCCTGTTTGGTATCGTCACCGGAGAAAAAAGGAATGGCCAATGCCAGAGGAGACTTTTCAAGTGAATGTACGTTTTGAGAGTGTGGAAACTCAGCCGCATATGGTTATGAAAGTGGTAATCCAAAACGACTGGCCACCTGTATACCAAGTACACTGTGACCCTGGTGCGCATTTCCATTGTCACCGGTCGAGATCTGGTTTGGCAAGTTGCCTCACCTAGATCCTACAAACTAGCTTCTGAGTGCCTTGCTGAACGCACACTTCACTATTCCTGTCCAAAGCCCCAGCAAAGGAGTCTTCCAATTCGCGTGGTTGATTGTTCGGACCCGCAAAAACCCAAACTTCTTCTTGCTACAGGCCTCCGAGGCTTTTATGCAACATTAAGCTATGTATGGGGCGAGTCACAGCCACACAGCGTATGCACCGGGAACATAAACATGTATCTTGAGGAAATAGACATTCGTACACTTCCGCGAACCATCAAAGATGCTATAGAGTGTACTCACAAGCTCAATCTCCGCTATCTGTGGACAGATACGCTGTGCATTCTGCAAGGTTCGGCTGACGACAAGAGGAATGAGATCGCACGGATGTGCGACATATATCAGGATGCATATGTGACGATCATTGCTGCCAGCGCACAGAAGGTCAGCCAGGGCTTCTTGCAGGATCGCCCAGATCCAGTCACAACCGATTTACCCTTCTGGTGTCCCGACGGGAAGCTGGGCACCATCTCTGTCCGTGAAGGTGAAAGTGCACCGGGGATGGAGCCGGTGAACCAACGGGCTTGGTGTTTCCAAGAGCGTCTGCTCTCTCCTAGAGCACTAATATATGCCTCGCACACGCTTCAATATCAGTGCCAGGCCCGAATTGATAATATAGGAAACGCCTGCAACTACTTCCCTTTGAAAGAAACAGACGAACTGCGACTGCCAAATATGATGCTCACACGCACATATGCCGGATTGTTGTAGAAGGAGGACTCACGGACACTCCACAAAGCCTGGCGGAATATTCTATCCGATTACACGAGGCGAGCTCTTACAGATCCTTCAGACAAGTTGATCGCAATCTCAGGAATTGCTCAGCTTTTCCAGCGTTACTGGGGAGTTGGCAGTCGGTATATTGCTGGCTTATGGGAGCACAATCTTTCTGGACATCTCCTATGGTACAGAAGGTCTTCGTCAGGAAAGACCCTTCCTATCCCTAAAATATACAGAGCACCGTCGTGGTC
The DNA here is from genome assembly GCF_000218685.1 of Serpula lacrymans var. lacrymans S7.9. Classification (NCBI taxonomy): domain Eukaryota; kingdom Fungi; phylum Basidiomycota; class Agaricomycetes; order Boletales; family Serpulaceae; genus Serpula; species Serpula lacrymans. The sequence goes on from NW_006763304.1 coordinate 808,039, forward strand.
CTGGGCAGCCACAAATGGCTGCATTAATGCTGGTCCCGAAATGAAAACTGACAATACTTTATGGGAGATCCGTATGTGCGAGGCAATCCCGACCATAGGAAGCCAATGTTTTGGACAGATCATTGGTGGGAAACTGGAAGTCGAAGCTATTGTGAAGAGTGTGGTCTGGGATCCAGAAGAGGCTGAGCTGTACGAGCTAAAGCAGCCGGAAATGAAGGGGAATCAGGCAGGCTTGAGAAAAGATGGTTCTCAACGACACGTTGGATATGTCTACTTAGACGGCTACCTCAACAGTGATTCAGAAGGTGCAGCAAACACGGGCTTTGCCATTGTCGTGGGCTCTAGCAATACAATTGGAGAGAGAGTCAAGCATCTCAGTGAGTTGCTAATTGTGCCAGCTGATCATACAGTAGGAGTTTTCCGCCGCGTTGGCATATTCAACGCCAACGGAACAGTCTATGATGATGATGATGATGATGCTCTTTTTTGTGATATAGATGCCTGGTTGAGCACGCCTAAGCAGGTTGTCACAATTACCTGACATCTGTAAACACGAAACGGACAGCGTACCACCAGTCTTCAAAGATCCTGCATGTTTTTTTTCTTCAGTCCCTTTCTACTTGTTAGTTACGAATACATTGGTCACGTCCGAAACCAAGTATTATATCTGAAGCTTTGGCGTCAAATTTGACTAGACATCATAGGTATAAAATTAAAGTGTTCAATGTTCATGAGCGTTTGTTCTCTGAGGTGTTCCCTTTGGATATATGGTGCTATTGGAACTTCATCCTTCCTCTAGCGTTAAGGGAGTGCTAAATTTCCAACAATTCTGACATTGATGAAAAACATTGGTCCCATACTACAGCTCGAATTTCGCAGACCTCCACACCATCACAAAGACCAACACTAGGATTCTTCCTCCACTATACCATATTTGCGCTTGAACACTACATAGTCGATAGTAGTCGAGTAGGGCAGCGTATCATAACGTATTTTATAAGAATGCAGAAGCGGAAGGTATCATTGGAGACTTACCTTCACATATACAAAGCCAGCCTCAGAACACTCAGTAACTTATGCTTCTGAGACTTCATCGAGTACTAGTGGTGTGTTTATATGGTTAGAACAGTGGACAAGGAAAGGTATCAATGAAAACCTACCTTCTTTGAACCCATAATAGAGTTCTCGGCGAGCAGGAACACCAGAGTCTCGTTTGACGGCTTCCAGTTCAGGAACTTTGAGCAACGCAACGATGGGAGTCAGTAAGGAAGATTGTATTTCTGCGCCACTACCAATGACCTACGTTCCTTGACATCATAGATAATTTCTCGAAGTGCAAGGGCACCGGAGTCACGACCATGATTGCCTTGGTTGGGGAGTAGACGTCAATTATGAGCAAATACTAGTAGGCTACTTAGCCAAACCAAATAGCCTTACTACTCTCTTTCGTCGGCAAAGCTCTCGTCGATTGCAAGAGAGACATGGCAAAAACAATGAACAAAGACGCAAACTTCATGATATAGAACTTGAAAGAATATCTCTGGGGGCAGCTGAAGAGGTCGGGGCACTGAGATGACAGACTTCAAGTTGCATGATGTGTCAGTGGGTTTTTATACTTTGCTGTGAGATTGCAAGGCTGTATGTGACTGGTATCACCGGGCTAAAAAAGATTGTAAGCTTCAGATATCGGAAATCTATGTGCCTACTCGGATTAATCGATTGGTCCGGTGTAAATGTAGTATGGGCGCAAGGCCATCGTAGAAGAAATTAAGTCAGCTCCGAATCAGTCAGGAAGCACTACTCACTTACCGTGTATTTCACTACCGTGCAGTAATTACCAATACAGCACCTTATAGGGGTCTTCACCAATGGGTCTCTAGTACCCAACGAGCTTCGGATAAGATGAACTACGATGTCCACGTCAGGCACCGAGATCAAAATAATGGTGAAGGATACTAATGGAACTTTGTTAGCCATGTTGTTAAGATTTTGACAAGGCTAAAAATATTCAAATGATATCCGCCTTTGAGCAGTTCTCAAGAAGCGGTGATGAACTGGAAACATCCGTTTTGATGACGAACTCGTGGTAGTGAGCCCGAAATCACCGCAATACCACTTTAACCGTGCTGTAGGGAAGGAAAAACCAGGATCCCTAATGTTTGTCGTGATCCACCCGAACACTTATTCAAGACTGAGGTGAATGTACCCACAGTGTCGTTGGAATAAGGGCCCGAGGTAGTTGACGAAATTCAAGTGAGGTTGCGAGAGATAACAAGCTGCTTAGGACGAAAGGAATGGCTCCCTCCTCTAGATCCGAAACCAATGCCGATGAGGTTTATGGTAGTCATCATGGAAGAGAGAATTGAGCACTGACGAGACTGCTGATCGTGTCAGTTGACTAGTCCAATGTCAATGGAAGGGCCAACAACGATGATGCCAACGACAACGATACTGCTTCTGGCGATACAGTTCCGGAGCGCATGGTTCAACGAGTGTGCGCGCTCACCGGCAAACTAGCTGTGTGTATAAATTGTCGCGAGCGTTTGATTGTCAAAGGGTTCTCTTGTTCAACTAGAACTACAAGTTTTCGAGTACCAGAAGGAGTGCTGAAATTGTAGCAATCCCCACAACATTTTAGAATGGAGCATTGGAGAGCTCTAAGTTGGAGAATACATAGTAAAAAAGGTCATAATTTCCAGTGTGGACGATGACTTGCCTGGTCCTGATTGCACAACAGTCTGACAAGATAGTAGGCTAGGCATGTAGTGAGATTGAGCAGTGGTAATTGACAGAATGCAATCCCACCTAGGTGATTGGTAGAAGTTAGACAAGGGATAATTTCTAGATGGGAGTGGACGCCACAGGACTACTGAGGCATCCAAGATAGGAGCTGGTTCTGCTGTTGTCTGTAGCAGCGCGAATAAGGAGCAGAGCGAACCAGCCCTTGACCAACGCTGCTCAGGGTAGCTCGGTTCTCAGCAACAGTAAATGACCCTCTGCTAGCGTTGCCAGCACGGGACGGGGGTTCCAACAAGGTTCCGACCAAGGTTCCGACTACTAATACGAGTAATACAGGTCGTGTGACTGCTAATCCGCTCTGCCTTGCCATCGTCCTCCATGTCCACCCTCTCTCGCTTGTATCTCTTTCTTTTCTTTCTGCCCATATCATTACTTCATGCTTTTGTTCCCCAATCACAACACATTCTTCACAGCGAACAAACCAGCGATGGCGGTATTTTGCGCCGATTCAGTCTCGTCGACTCGGACGACTCCGAGGTTGAGCGTGTGCTATGGTTTGCAGAGGTACACCTAGTTTACAGGTTATATGCGCTCAACAGTTAGGCTCACTGGACGTAATGCAATGTAGGATTATGGTATGGATGTCTGGCAAGTGACCCGTGACCACGTCGATGTGTATTTTCCCACTTCTACGACACCTATTCCCTCTTTTCTGTCGCCTTTTGTTCTCTCAGAGACAAATATATCGCATGTTTCATTTTCACAGACTCATGCAACCTCCCCTGGCTCTAAAAGCACAAATTGGGGTCTTCATTCCCTCGAAAATTCTTCGTATCATGACGATTACCACTTGGTAGATGAAATCGATGATTTCTTATACAACATCACTATCACATACCCCGACCTTGCTACACTCATCCCTGTCGGTCATACATTTGAACAGCGTGAGATGTATGCGCTCAAACTTTCACGATTCAAACCAAGTAATTGTGATGCGTGTGAAGAAGACTCGAATAATGCCTCGGAATTCTGTCAGTGTGGCAAGCAGTCCTCAAAGCCGGGAATCTTCATTATTGGTGCACAGCATGGTCGAGAAGTTCGTACTTCCTTAATTTTTGGCTTTTATAAACACACTAAACTCAACATTTGCACAGTGGATAGCTACGGCAACTTCATTGTATCTTGCTCACGCTCTAGTTGCGAATTACTCTGAACCGCGGTCCATTTCTCACCTCCTCGATACCTACGTAAGTAGAAAAATTAAGCTGATATAGCTTTTGCTGATATTTCTCAACTATGCGCAGGATTTTTATATCATCCCCTCCCCTAATCCTGATGGTTACCATTTTACGTGGCATGGGGACCGATTTTGGTACAAAAATCGTATGGCGAATGCCCCTGGCTCGAACTGTGTAGGTGTAGACATGAACCGGTGAGTGTCTTCTGAGCTAGATATTCTCTTCCGGACTGATATCATTTTTGGCGCTTGCTTCATAGTAACTGGGTACGTTCTTCTGTTCCTTGGCCCCTGTATATGTGCCATTCCGTTCATAGTTTGGCTGTTAGGGTTATAAATGGCGGCCATTTGCGGTCAGCCAATCAATCACAAAAAAGAAGAAACATATTGATCCATGTTCCCATTGGTATCCTGGCAGTCGTCCCTTTGAAGCACCAGAAGTGAACAACATTGCCAACTTCGTCACCACATTGCCTAATTTGCATGCATTCATTGACTTACGGAGTTATGGTCAAATGTGTAAGTATACTTTCACAGCCACGCTTCCTTCTTGCAAATACAATTGACTGGCCAACCGAAAACCCAACAGTATCAACTCCCTTCTCATATTCATGCAAAAAGTGGCCTAAAGATGCAGAAGACCAGCTTGAGGCTGCTGTGGGAGCTACCCATGCATTAAGAAAGCTATATGGGACGACGTTTCAAGTACCTTATCTAACATATATATGTGGCACGGCTGATGTATTCTCTAGACTGGGCCCCTCTGTGGCACATTGTACCGGTACGTAGCCATGCTTTATGTCTTTACCGAGTTCGCAATCGCTCTGACTCTCGATATTCAGTGCTCACGGTAATATCGTGGACTGGATGTACCGTAAAGTTGACGTAAAATACTCGTTCGCAGTTCATCTCAGAGATACAGGCACTGTGAGTGTCTTAGCTTATTTTCTTTCTTTCTGAAATTCAGACTCTTCTTTCGCCCATGCTCCACGGGCGGCTATCGTCTGTAGTACGGCTTTGACCTACCTTCCAAGTGGATCAGGCCAGTTGGTGAAGAAACAGCAGATATGCTTTCATATCTAGCTGCATTTATAGCGAAGAATGAACGTGAGTGTTCCTTGTTTGTTTTATTTGACTTCGTGTTCAGTGTTTCATTTGTATAGGGCTATGAAGAGGTGTTGGCTCATTATGCATTTATATTGTACTCATAGTGCTTTTCTCTTTTGGGTGTAATAGGTTGTAGTACTGTTCATTTTCTCCATGTATGCACTTCAGTCACTGTATAATATATTCATTGTTCTGGTATGAAACCTGATTTTCAGTAGGTGCCCAGTCATATTAGATGATCTCTAAAGATCTGCGTTTGCTAAGCTGCGAGCAAGTACAGCCCACTAAACCATACTGTGTTAGAGTTGCTATAGTTCCGGTTATTGTCGGGTGACTTTTGTGATTGCCAGGGGGGCATATGTGGACATGTCTTGAGCTCCAAACCATTATAATTTGCGACGTTTTCCGACACCCCCTTGGTCATACGATGCACTTTTCCGCTTCACACTCTCCACCAGGCTCTTTAGGCTTTGACCTGTAGCTTCTTTTGACGACCTTTCTCGTTCCACACCGCCCTCGCCTCGCCTATCCTTCTGCCTCTTTAGTCGTTCGCCTATTAGAGCAGCCATACTCTTTGTTTTCTTGAAACTGGGGTTACATGGCTGCATTAGCAAGGTCAAGAGTTAAAGTTATTAGTGCACGCACTGAGGATTGCTCGGATCAATAGCAAACTGATGATCTTCATGGACAGCCTGAAACCGATCGTCCTTGACATCGATCGCGAAGTCTGCCTGAATTTCTTGATCATCTTCCTCGTCTTTCTTGCCTTTCTTCTTGCCTTTCCCTTTCTTCTTTTCGGATTTGAGCACGGACTTCATATCGAAATGGGCTGTTTCACCGCCAGGCTTATCGGAGGCAACAAGTAAGGCCAATTCTTCTGCTGTTGACTCGAGTGGTGGCGTTTTCTCCTGCTTTTTCTTATCTCCCCATGTACCTTCGTCGTCTTCACTCCCAGCATCGAAGAAATTGTCGTCAGCAACTCCTTTCTTCCTTGTCCCCGTCTCCCTTTTCTCTTCCTTATCTGACTTTTTCTCTTCCTTCCTCTTCTTTCTCTTGTCTTTCATTTTTCGCTGATACTTCTCCAGCGTCGTCTCATCCTGGTCCTTACTTTTTGTATCGCTCAAACCAGGCGTGAACATGATCTCCATATCCATATCCCCGGGCTCGTCTTCTTCCCGTCCCCAGCCTTCTGGTAGTTCACCATCGTCACTGTCAAGTAAGAGAGCTCTCAGCTTATCGCGCTCTGCCTTTTTCTCTTTCCCTTTCACTTTCCGCGTTTCTTTCGTAGGTGCTGCCGATTCTGATTCTGATCCAGACGATGAGGATGCTATGTATGCTCTAAAGTCAGCTTCTTCTATTTCTTGCCGAGTGAGATTGCGTCGCGTGATCTGCGTCCGCTCTGGATCGTCTTCGTCCCATGTTAGCTTGACTTTGGAGTGTCGAAGGGCCTGAGTGATGAAATCAAGACAACGGCATTCATATCAATATGGTCAGCATATCAGTAGTAAACCAATACTTACATCTGTAACAAATTCTACAGCTTTGTATGGCATGGATGATTCACTGGTAGCCTCGTCTCTGAATGTCGCATAGAGTAAGCGAGGCTCTTGGTGAGGATAGAAGTAGCGACTTACCGATACTCGGTATCGAAAGCCATGTCGTCGGGAACGAAACTTAGATCAAAAACATTTGCTGACCGTTCGAGTTCTGTACCTTCCAGTTCTGAATATATATGCGAAGCTGCAGCTACAGTATCACACTCGACGATCGCATAATAATAGCTACACTTGGACATGCCTTAACACGCAGGATGTAGAATAAAGATATGGACTTACCGCAAACGCTCGAGCTGGTATTTTCGCAGAGCGTCTTCATCGTAATCGTCGCCGTCTCCTGTTTCATAGATCGTTTTTTCGTTCACGTCGTCCTCGTTTAAAGGCTTGGTTTTTTTGAAAACTTCTGCAGGGGGCCCTTCCCTTTCTTCACGGGCCATTCTCTCCTTCCCAAATTCACTTGGATATATCCGAACGCTGAGCACCTTCCCCCGTGCTACAGTAGTGGGCGAGGTCTTAATGGCCTTTTTGCGATCAGGGTGTATGTGTGACGAAGAAGGGGCAGTTGAAATAGGTGCGGTGGGCGAAACAAGGGACGAGAATATCTTGAATAAATGAGTTGCTCGGACATGATCCCAATCCAAGTTGACAACACCCAGTCGACGCGTCCGGGAAATATCATCAGCGTCATTGTCTTGAGAAGGCACTACCTCAGCATATGCGGCGGCTTGAGCGTCTAGGTCTGCTAAAACGTCCTCGTCCAAGTCAATGTCTGCGTCGTCATCGTCGAGTGAGGAGGGTTTGGAAGGATCAGCTCCAAGAGTTACAATCCCTTCAAAATCAGAGTCGTCTCCTGACGCTTGTCTATCTTCTTCCTCGTCAGACGATTCCATCAAGATTCCTCCTCTGGCATAGTCTGGCGCGGAAGGAGCTCCGACACCCCCTACTTCACCCTCTTCTTCGTTTTCGAGTCTGTAGAAACGGCGCAGATTATCGCTTTCATGGGTATTAGATACCTTACGTCCATACTTGTCCACGCGACCTAAAACAATCGTTGTAGCCTGACTGTGAATTGGTTCTACATTAGAGCATCAGAGTGGTTACGCACCTTTCTTTCCTTTTTTTGTCCCCGCCTTTCCGTCCTCGAACACTTCTTTGAAACGCTCATCAACGACCACTTTCGATTGCTGTTTTTTAGGACGACGGAAACGAGGATCTGCTTTGAGTCGGGCAAAGCGTGGATCAGACATAGCTATCAGTTTTTCTTGAAGAACCGTCAAACTTTCCGTTCAAGTTTATTTAGTGAATCACCAACAGCCTTACTCGGAGTCGGAGTAACCCGATCGGATTCAAAATCCCGCTATTCACTACGAGCAATTGCCAAAATAGCAAGTTGCAACAGTCTAACACCAGAGATGCAAATGGAAAACTTTCACCGGTGTGCTCCAAGATTGAACAAAGAATCAAAAGGTAAAAATATACATGTTTGGTCTTTATCTATTCTTCACTGCTAGTCTTTGTGGGATTGCATTTCCCTGTCGCACAAAGGGAAAGATAAGTGGCAGCTCTGGAACAGCCAAAATTATCTGCAACAGTCAAAGAATAGGCTTACTGTGATTATGATGTTACGGTCATATCCTAGAACGGGATGGTTTGGCTCATCCCATAAAGGAATAGTTATGCGATATTAGACCCATTGTTTACCTTTTCACTCCCAATTATGGTCCGGAGCATAGCCATAGTAGGCTTTCAGTCAGCGCTGTGCTTTTGGTATGTCGCACCAAGTGATTTCGGCGAATGCTCGTAGTGATTGTAAGTATAAACCACTTAACCAAGACATCATTTTCTGGCTACGAATGTTGAGAGTAAGAACACGTCACAACAACACAAGATACATATCCAAAGTTAGAATACAAGCATAAGACAACTCTCAAAGAGATTCTTGTCATAAAACGGCAAGGCCAGCTCCCTTATCATGGCTCTACTAATGGCGACATAAGTACGAACAGACAACAGAAAATATGGCAGAGCAATACGACGGCAGGAACCAGGATTTGTAAAGCAAATTTTAAGACAGCTAAAGATGAAGGTATCGCAGATGACGACGTTGTGGACTTTCAGTTTGAACTCTTGATAAATTCCAAGGCCAACTTGGGGCTGTAGCAGAGTTAATATATTGAAATTAGATTCGTGAATTGGCCAGATCAGCGCTAATGCTCACCTATCGACTGGTTTAACCGGCATTTTCTTATCGACAAGCTTCCCGCCTTTTTCGAAAATAAAATGACTGCGCTTCGTCTTGTTACCGTCTCCGGCACCAAGAGCAGTGATGAGCATCCTCTTTGGATCGGACAAAAGTTGATATGGGAGCTCTTTCTGTGATAATGGTGTTAAAATCAAATTAACAGAATAGCACAGCACACTAGCCTTGGACTGCCATTTACTCTGAGCGGCCGATGTATCCGCACTCAAACAGTAAACGTCAAAATTCAGCGCACCAAATTCTCCCCAAATATCTCGGAATCCGCAAGCTTGTTGAGTACATCCAGCTAGCCAGATGGTGTGCATTCCCGTCAAAATAGATCGCTTCCCAAGTCTAGTAGAAGTTCCTCACGTGTATCGGCTTTGGGGACCAAGAAAAGTACGACACCCTTCTCTGACGCGATAGATGTCACGTCTACGTCCTCATCCTTTTCGTTTTTGAGGGTAAGAGAAGGTAGAGAATCGCCTATATTGATCTGAGCGATGTCTGGAGTGGCCGCAGTCTCTGCCGTTGAGTTCTGCCCTTGATTGGCATCGGAAGAGTCCCCTGCATCTGCTTTTGCCTTTTGGGAGAGATGCGATTAGTCACAGAGAGTTGGGCGATAGGTTGAGATAACAGCACACCTACTTTTTTATTCGCATCGTCACTTCCTTGGTCCTCCGCTCCTCTTTTGGTTCCCGTTTTCACCGTTCTCTTCTTCTTTTCAGGAACAACCTTAGATTCTGACTTTGGCTTGGAGGAAATCCTCGAGGAGCGTCTTGGGGCTGGAGCTTCCATATCTTCTGTACTTTAGATAATCTGGTGGGATAAATTACACAACTTCGACGAGACCTGACATTATTATTTTTTCTTTAAATACGAAAATGCGCTACGTACCACGTTATCGTTGGATTAAGTCAAGTATCAGCAAAATGACCCAGCAGAGGGTTTTCGAACCTTAACATTTGCGGGGGCTGGTTTGGTAAATAGTCAAGGTTCATCACGTGGCCTGCGAACTGACCGCGGAGTTTAAGTGATCATACATACCAATTCTGTGATGCCTTCCAGCGATGCTTGGTGGTGGAAATGGCGGGGAGGCTAAGACTTGGGCTAGGACGGAACTGAAATCAAATCGAGGTGCTTAGATGGCCGTGCTAGAGGCAATACTCATTGCGTGGGTATGTATGCAGCCTCAAATGTTGAAATACCTCAAGTGAGGCAGTATTTGCAGTAATATTATCAGGGCACAAGCTCTAAGTAAAGTACACCATGACGCACAAGAAGAAATGTTAGGCACGATGGCAACTAATCAAACCAAAAGACCATGGAAAAGCCATCCCCACCGGCATGACCCTCCTGCGTGCTCACGTCCATATGCATTTAGTAGCGATGTAAAGCAAGAATTTGCTTATGACAGGGTTCCTGGAGAATGGTGAGAAAAGGTCCAATAGCAGGGCCGCTGAATACGCACCGAGTCTAAACGATCAAAGGGCCTCATCCTTGGTAGAAGGAAATGTTCAGCTTCTCGGTGGGAATGGTCTCGTGGTAGGAGACAAAGGCGAGGTTGGACTCTTGCTCGCGGAGACGGGGGATAGAAGCGTGGAGGGTGACTGCAAGTCACCTGTCTGTCCCATGGCCGATGAAGACCGCGAACGGGAGATATAGGGGCGAGGAGGAGGCTTCGTTGGTTCTTCCGGCGGAGGAGAAGCCGATGTGACTTCTTCACCGGGAGGAATAATACTAGGAATTTCTGCCCCAAATTCATCAATGAAGCCGCGCGGTGGAGGGCGTTCAACCATGGCATCAAGGAGCTGTCAAAGACCGGTTATGACTCAGTCTCTATTACTACATCTCAGATAGCTTACCTCCCGTCGTAACTCGTCTCCAGCAAATTCTCCTTCCATTTCTTCGGGACCAAGGAGTACATTTCCTCTACGGAAAACTTCGCCTTCCTCTTCCACCCAGCTTCTTGACCTGAACAAACAGATATCAGTCAAATTATTCATTCAAAAGTCAATGCACAAATAGGCTGTATCTATAAACCTCACCTATCAGTGGGAGATGGCATGCCAATATTTCCGAGCTCTTCGAGAAATCTGTGGCCGTCTTCATCATCTTCATCCTCCTCAGATATCATGAAAGTGGGACTCAACACTTTCTCGGGTTCTTCAGGTTCAGGCTCTGCTCGCGCCTTACCTTTATCTACTCTCGGTGTCAAAGGCTCGGCGTTTATATCATGTGTCTGCTCCACTGGGCTATCATGCAAGGCATCAGCATTCTTAGCCTCCCCATTAACCGCATGACCATTGGTATCGACAGAAAGTAACCCCAAGCCTCGCAAAAGCGACTTCGGCGGCGATGTTAGCTGAGTGAGAGATGTGTTGATACTGTCACAAAGGCCTAGCATCTCTTCGAGACGAACACCATCCGTTATCGTTTGCACTTGAGATGACATTTCTGCTACAACAGCTCTAGCTCTGGCTGTAATTTCTGCATGAGGTTCTTCGGTAGTCGTTGGCGTTGATAAACCAGACGAGGCTGCAGAGCTCGACTTAGACTGAGATAGTAAAGTCTTTAGCTCGTCTAGAATGGCTTGTGCACGTAAAGAAACATCAGGTTCGCCCTATTTACAGTAAATTGGTGTTAAGATGACTGAGACAAACACTATTGAATATTCATACCTTCGTCCCATCGCCTTGGCGGATGGATTTTGCGAGCTCGCTCTCCTCTATCATTCCCCATACGCCTTTCCCCAGTCCCCGTCCGCTGGGGCTAGGGCTAGAACCATGAGGAGCATGGACATTCCTTTCTGCGTCCTCTGTGTTACGTACACAAGAGTTCAAGATATCACGACACATCCTACAGGACGATAGTACCAGAATTCAATTAGTCATTATACGAGTTTCAAGGCGCGATACGTGGCTTGGGATGGACTATTTACCTTGCAAACTCCTCGTCTCCTGGAGGAATATTAAGATCAAGACACCGCATCACGTGATTGGCCTTGAGACCGGAGCTAAGAGCCATTACGCCAGCGATGTCGAGATTATTGACCGTTAGATCAAGGTGAAGGAGGGACATTGACTCTGGTAGGAATTCGGCGAGAGCGATAGCACCTGGAGAAGTCAGCTGAGTGGAAGCAAGGAATAATCGTTTCAACGCCGTATTCAACGTGAATGCAGTCCTTAGTGATTGTATCTTGTGTGTAATATTAGAATTGTCGTATGATAGAATATAGAGATCGCTTACCCCTTCCAGCGCAGGACCTGAGCATGGGTTCCGGCTTAGATCCAAGGTTTCAAGCGAAAGGTTATATTTCTAAGAATAATGGTAGTTATATCCCCTACTCATTGCGAGTTTCTCAGTGGACTTACCAGCGCTTCGGCAATACAAATCAGACACTGAACATCCAGCTTATTCTCACTCAAATTCAGCACTTTCAGAGTCCTGTTACGTTTAAGCACTTGAGCTATGTAGGAGATTCCACCCTAATCACGTCGGAAGCCATCAGCATCCACATAGATTGCACGAATGATGACTTACTCGAAGATCGTTTCCTCTCAAGTCTAACGTCCGCAGCGCACCTAGTCGAGGTAGGTTATCAAGTGCACGCACTTTATCTAACAACGCAGCGCTGGGGCCATGATCGTGTCGAGCTCCAGCTCCGTGTAGATTCCCATCCACACCATGGTTTACAGGATGGCGTGTCGTCACTCCTCCTTGCGAGTTCGACGTGATAATTGGCACAGGTTGCCCGGATGCCGAAAGTGGGTTTGGTCCCACATTCACAGCTCCACCGCGACGTCGGGGTATATATGGTGTGTACGTCGTTTGTGGGCTTGTGGAAGCTGGATGCCGTGGGGGTGGAAGTGTACGGGCTGCTGGAGAGAGTATAGGTGGCATCAGATTTCGGGTCGGAGACATCGGTGATGGTGGGGGAGAAGAAAAGTTGGACGAAACTCCGGATAAAGGGAAAGTTGGCGTCGCAGGCGTCGTGGGAACGGTATCTGGATAGTCTCTGATCATGATAGCAAGTGCGACCGCTCCAGTCACGTTGATTTTGTTGTGCCTGAGCGATATGTTCCGGAGAGACGATGTCCTCACTGAACGTGCTATGACAGATAGTCAGATGACTTGTAAAAGGAAATGCGTGACCTCGCTAACCTAGTGCCTCGAGCGCGGCAGGTCGTAATGAGCAATCATCGAGGCGGAGCGAAACTAGTCCAGGGTCCGGGGCAGTAGTCAGAGACGCGGTCACGTACTCAACTGATTTCTTATCCAGTACGTTTTGCGAGAGGTCCAAGAACTGCAAGCTTTTAGCCTGTACCAGCCCATTCAGTGGAAATATTCTTCGACTAAGATGGAAAGGAGACCAATCATACCTTGGAAACATAAGCACCAATGATCCTGAAGGCTGGTGCTTTCAGACGTTTATTAGAGGCTACCGAAAGATAGGAGAGAGTTGCTGGGATGAGAACTGCATGAAGCATGAGCTTGAGCATCTGAGCAAGAAGTCAGTACACGTTCATCAGCACAAATATATAAGGTAGCGAACATGCTCATCTAAATTACATTCCTTCAGGATAAGCTTTCGCAAGCCCCATTCTATAGCGAAGACATCGGACAGGATGGCTGCAGAAGTTAAAGTGAGCTGCACGCCAGAGAGGTCAACTGATCGAGGCTTGGAGCCCGCTGCACGCTGTATATTATAGATTACAGGGAAGTGGCTGATGGAAGAGACAAGTGAACTACGAACCTTGAGTGCTGCAGAAATAGCTGGGTCAGGTTCCTCCTCCCTCGAAGCACAGCACTCCCTATAGAACGATTCCACCTTGTCGAGATTCCACCACTCTTCAGTCTCATTGGGTCCGATGGAATTTCCTCTAACAATCCGCTTCCTCCTCTCAGCCTCCCGATCTTCGATTGCCTTTTTCTCATCCTTAAGAGTTGGTGTAGATGGAGGGTTTATGGATGATATGGGATATACTGTAGCAATCTGAGGCAGGATGAAGTGTGCGCGCTTGAGAGGTTTGCTGTCATCGTTTATAGGCGACTGGTTTGGTAAAAAGCCCTTGATGCGTGTCAAAAAACCGGTCTGGGTTGGTGGTGGACGTTTGAGAATGGATTTCCCAGGTATCGGGATCGTGACTGCAGAAGAAGAGGGGGAACAAGAAGAGGCAGCCATGGGCTCAGACTATAGCATTGGCCGCAGTGAGCGAGGCTGCTTGAAATTGTGGCAAAGTTGCAACTTTGAACTTGAAATAGCCGTGTGACTTCGCTTGGGCAGAACAGCGACGACGGTGGTCGACAAGGTCCCTCTGACTTTTCTTTAATCCACTATTCTCTTCATATTGATGCATCAATCTTTCTTCTCGACTTCTCGTCAGCTTTGTGGCTTTTCTAGGGCTCTTGCGGTCTGGATTGCGCCCTTTCTCGCCTTACTTGATGGTCTCAGCGCCATTGGTCTGGGCGTTCTTCAGTCTCCACCTAACTACTAACAATATTCTATAGTCGGCGCAGTTGGGTGTTTGTTCCTCATACGTTGCAGACAGATTGATCAAAGGTATTTTCTTCGATGAGACTTTTGTATCTTTGCGACGGTCGTCCTTACACACAGACCCTCAACATAGGCCAATCCACGCATTCCTCTGAATGGTCAGATTTAAGCCTGCCTCTCGTTCGTAATGGAACTTTGAATGTTATAAGGTCTTCTACGCAGTCTGGTACAGATTGTGAGAGTCTAATATACTATCATTGTCCAGAATTCATTTGACGAAACGGAAAGTTGCGAAAAACAGTGCTGTCTGTACGTTATCTTCCACAGTGTGGGTCAAACGTCCATCAGGCGCTACCAGCCTTGAACTTCGATTATTGAACATTCTAAAAAGGACATTAGTCAGTCTGAGATGCAATTCCTATCTGACGAAACTTCATGCAGAACACAAACAACTGGAACTTCTGGTGGACCGGTTCATTTTCCCAAAATGAGCCTTTTTTTTGGTTACCAGGGCTCAGTAACCTGCCGGAACTTTCCTGGAAATCACACCCTTGATCGATAGTATCGATACATGGCGAAAGGTTAATGAATCAACTCACACAATTTTGCACACACCAGGTACAGCAATCGGAAGTCTGGTAGAATTCCAGTAGCTGATGTCTCCATGCTGGTAGATGATTGAAAATGTTCTGTTGCTTTATTTGATCTATAGTCGATTGTCTGATAATAAACACCTTACATGGATACATCGTCCCTTGATGGACAACACACCGTCACATTTTTTGTGCTGAGCGTCCAATGAGAATCTATTGCAAGATAACAAGGGTATCATGATCACAGTTGTACTATCATTTATGGGTCAGGATGAAGGCAGACGGAGTGGGGAGCTTGAGCAAGAAATAGAAGAGGTGATATCTTAATCCACACCTTAGAAGGCGTCCATGTAACCTTGGCATCTCTCCCGCAGTCTACTCCACCTACCACCGTTCCACCCTCGGATTCTCGCCCACCCATCGTGCGGCGCAACCTTCTCCACCCAAATCAATACAGAGCACACGGCAAAATCAGCATATGTGACCTCATGCCCCATAGAGACAACTCCATCTCCATCTGTCCCCGAGTTCTTGTCCAGCACTCCCGCCAGAAAGTTGAACTGGTCTTGTACGGCCCGCCATGCCTGTTCGCGCTCAGGAGGGACAGACAGATAGCTCGGAGGTGGTAAGGGAGTATAGCTCCCGTGTCTAAAATGGGTTTGACTACGCTCGGGCAGGCGCTGGTGACTGAGGGGCACCATGATAGGCAACAGAGGCTTTACGAAAATATCTTGGATATAATGCACGAATAACGTTTGCAAAGCACGAGACCCTTCTGGGAAGATTTGGCGTGCTGGGTATGTCGACTCGAGGTATTCGGCGATGGTATGAGGGTTCGAGAGAACAACGGGCTGAGTCTGTGAGAACATTGGATCAAAGATGGCAGGGAGGGAGTAAACGGGGCGACCATCACTGCGGACAGATGTAGGCGGGGCCCCAATCGAGCGCAGAGTTTTCTCCACGTCGGGGAACTCGACCCAAGCAGTTCGATAGGGCAACCGCTTGTAGTTTAGTATGAGGCTATCGAGGGCCCGCGTTGCTTAGTATTCGACGCGAGCGGTCAAGTAGGGCGTACTCACCGTATCCTCCATATGTTAGGTGCCCAAGGCTGGGGTATATTGCTGGAAGGAACATCATAGAGTATAATCATTGGCTGAGACATTGGTGGTCAGGTTCTTGGTGGATAGAATGGGGGTTGATAGTTTGGTTTCGACTTTTAGATAAAATATACCATATGCACACGCTAGCTCATATTGGCCGATACTTAAAATATGGGTCGGTGCTTGATATCGTTTACGTCCTACTCTCTTGCGGAAGGGCGTGTTGATTGACCAGTTGACTCGGTTTACTACTCAAAACTGGACCTGCTTTGGAGCGTATAGATTTTAGCCGAACAAAGATGTCCATAGACGCTCGAGTTGATCCCACTTTGGCAAAGGCGACGATAAAAGGCCTGAAGCATTGAACGACCGCCATGTGAAAGGGCCCGAGGACTTGTATGACGCATCGAGTCAGATTTGATACACTCATCGACTCAAGGCGAGTCAAAGGAGCTTGATTTGTGTAAGCGTTGGGGCTCTCGTACAATTATACATCCTTCCTGTGCAATATTCCACAGAACATAGTTGAGTGGGAGGCTGTAACTTCCAGACTAAGATAGGTGAACTTATAGCATTACCTAATAAGGAAACACATTGCAACGAGCGCTAGCTAGGAACGCACAGCCTGCAAATTCATAACACTGCCTCACGCACTTCGTACGCGCTTGAAGGTATCTAAAAGCATAAGGAACAAACCCCAATTGTCATTAGTTGGGGCGCCAAAAGCAATTACGATAACGCTCTTACATGAAACAGTGCAATCGCCTTCGTCTAAGGCATTAGCCAGTGCGCATGGGAGGGACTTTGAGTGACTTTATCTCGGTGATTTCTTTTCGAGAGCACCTGTGAAATCATATATGGATATAAAAGAATCAGTCAATCTGTCGGCTCCGACTTTTGAGATGAGAGCTTTGTAGAAAAATAGCGAAAGAAGACAACTTACACGTCAAAGACGGAGGTTTGATTTCCCGTCCACTCTCTCCGAGTCCCAGCGTCAAAATCTGTCAATAGGGAGATTTTAGTTACATCACGGATATTTCGGGCTTTGAACAGATGAAATCACAGACTGATATTGAACGGTATCCTAAACATAATACCCGTTTTCACAGTAGCAGCCGCTGCTGAACCGCGTACAAAAGGTGGGCACGATATTATCAAGAAACCTGTCACGTATCTTCTGTGTCGGGCTCTGTCAATTTATTGGGAAGCAAGGTCCCGAAAAACCACTTCGACACGAAAGCGTAGTGACTAGGCACAGCCTGAGATATCCGCGAGTCAAGATGATCATATCATGCATCAGTCCTGACGAAGCGTGGATAAGGGAATCACCGAATTGGACAGAAAACGTACTCGCCAAGAACAAAACTGCGAGCTGATGTCGATATGCGGTGACCGAAGGCAATGATTGTGCGGCGACTTGATATCGGGGGCTCAAGAAGGGGGAGGTTGCCGGTAGAACACGGACTTGGGTGGTAACGATCATCACGAGACTGCGCGAGATGGACTCTATAGAAAGGGTTATCTACGAGTTATGCACTGATATGAGAGCTTTATGATTGCCAAACTAGAGACGATTCAGCTTTGAACCCATGGATTGGATATGTTCTAGACCTTTTCGCTTGAAAATAGCCAGTATTGACATTCCCGTAGAAACACGATACTGCCAGAAACCTCTGAAGACGGCATGATAGCATGATAGCGGCAGAAGATAGCCAATAGACACGTTGCACGTGAACTGTTCTCGTATAGATAGCCTGATGGAAAATATAAGTCAGCCTAACTCACATCGTACAATTCACTGAAATCTAGAACTTCAACATTCAGAAGCGACATTTGCATTTGCTAGTCACCGCCAACTAGAATCTGGTTGTCCTTCAAGTTAGTATATTGCAGTGTACGTACTTTGCGGGAGAAAATCGAAGAAAACGGATGTACATGATAGATGGCCCAGATCAGAAATACTTGAGTTAACATTGCCGGTCACCTGTTAGTTTTGCTGCTACAGTACTTGAGTACTTCAAGTTGTAGCTGAGTTCAGGATACTAAAAGTAGTGTGCAGCATAACCCTAACCCTCAACTCGTACACGTGATAAATGTGATGTCGAGAACTTGATAGCCGGACCGCCGGCCAGCATCTTTAGTTCGACATTCCGAGTCTGATTTTTGACTCAGAACTGAGACTGGAAAAACCACACAAATCTCCAACCACTGGCATTGCCTTTTGGGAAAGGTGGTATCCGCCATATAGTAAAAGGTGAAATGGCGCAGCAAGCGGAGAGTTCACTTCATCGGGCGTCAATAGGTATCGATATGTCGGCCAAGGACCGGCGGGAGAAGCGGGAGGACACTCAAACGCAACACACCAAGGCCTTCTTAGATTTTCTTCCACCATGGGTTCTTCTTAACCTTCGAAATCCCAAATCATGGAAGTTGTTCTTGAGGTCTTGGGTCGGGTCATGGGCAGCCTTGATCCTTTTCTTGCCAGATAAATCTTTGGGAGTACTTGGAAACACGTATGTCGAAAACCTGAAATAACGCTTTACCTTCTCTTTTCTGACTACTGGGGTATGCAAAGGGCTTTCTTTACGTTGTTGTCAAGTATATTTTTGCCAGCTTATCTTCCTATCCAGATGTTTTTCATTGTAAGTACTCGTTCCGAATGCTAACTATATTCTGATCATTCACATTAGCTCGTATCTACTCTGGTAATTGGCATTATGCTTGGATGGGGAATTGGAGCGGCGGCCATGCGCGCTGCACTAGCATCTCGCAGTCAAGTATTACTGATGAGTACTTTAGAGAAAGTACAGTCCAGGTATGTCACCGACCCTATCCCACAAATGTTACCCAGAGAACAATCCCTCTTCTTCAGTGCGGCTGGACTGGCGGACCCAGAAGCATTGTTTACAGCGGATATATTCCAGGGGATGTTCTTAGACGTTCGGTTTGTGATAATTTTGCGACAATGTTACAAGTGGTGTAGCCGATTTATCAGCTGATTCTTTGTAATTAAGGTCTTCCATCGTCTTTGGATGTTTTCTTGGTTTGGGTACATTTATATTTGCTCTCGTCCGAGCCTATGCCCCTGGTCTTACTATGATGAGTGTTTTCGGCACGATTGCTCTGGATATATACTGCGTAAGCTTTTCGCCTTGTCACCACAACGACTGACAGAATTATCCGTTTTCAAAAGACTTTTGGCCCTCTATTTCCCACAGGGGAATACAATATCCTCAATTCATTACTGACCTCTGTGGCATCCTACGTTGCTATTGCGGTGGTGGTATCTGTTCTCATCTTCCCTGAAACATCAAATCACTCTTGTTTGTCCGGTATATGCGCCCAACTAGACAAGTTGCAAGGTCTCCTCGAAATCCAATCTGATGTTTTAAATTCTACCCCAGAAGACCTATCCCCTGACAAAGCTCTTCTGAAACGTATCCTTGCTCTAAGGGCAGCAGTTATTGGGGGTCAACAACAATGTAAGCCTCCACACTGTGGTTTCTGAAATGATTTATCGATTGCTTCTTAGTGACGGCAAAGTCAAAGTATATCTCCAGTGAAGTCAGCTGGGGTAAATGGAGCGGAGACGATGTGAAAGGCTTGGAAGAGCCCCTCCTTGCTATAATGGTCCGCATCGGTCAGTGGCATCGTGGTATCTGGTGGTCACCCGTTGAAGTCTGGTATAGCTGGGCTCCAAAATTTTGCAAGACTTATGGGTAAACCACAACTTCCGCCTTGCCCTGAGTCAAATCACCCTAATCAAGATTCAATCACCACATCTTCCGTGTCGGTTACTAGAGAGATTGAACAGCCCCAGGGCGTCAACGATACTTATCTCCTTCGACACCTCGCTCAACAAAATCGTCTTGCGGAAGCGAACCACACCCTCGAAATACAACACATGCTCCCACTACTCAGGGATTCCACTTCTGATCTTCGTGAAGCCTGCGCACATGGATTGGTCAGTGTGAAAGAAACTCTCGACTTTATCAATAAATACCGGTGGCATCGTAATCCCAATTTAGACGGCGCATGTTCCAAAAGCCTGGACGATGCGATTGAACGTCTATCTGCTGTCCTCAGCGAATTCAAGGATTCGAAACGCATGATGCTGCTCCAACCATATTCGCCATTTTTGGGTAATACAGACCAAAAGCAAGAAATGCCTCTGCGGTCGTTATATCTTACATATGTATTCGCTGCAAATTTGATATCAGTGGCTCATGTCACATTGGAGTTTATGGAGAAAGTACGTGATAAAGTAACTGATAGGAGGAACAATAGGCTGTGGTTACCCAAGGGAGTGCGAGCTATTGGCAAGATATTTACAGCACGAGGGGATGAAGAGGACATCACTCTTGGAGAAGATCCTGCAGATGCTGATATCTTTACGGATGAAGACACAGCATATAGTGAGTTTAAGACTTGAGCCCTTGCTTTCTTCCGAACTGACACTCTGCTCTCTAAAGGGAAGGATCCTGATAGCAGGCCTCCGAACAATATGATACAGAAGACGATGAATTCTCTACATCTTCTCTACAAGTGGTCAGGGACGGCAGAAGCAAAGGTAAGTTTCACTGGTCTGCTTACCACTGAAATACATCAGAACTATTGAATTACTAGTTTACGATCAAGTACACTATTGTATCTGTTCTACTTTGGCTCCCAAGTGTATTTCATTCGAGTGCACGTACGTACTTCCCAGTTGGTTAAGCACAACGCATTGACAGTATTTTTTTTAGAGTTTTATTACGTCCAGAAAGGTGTCTGGTCTGTCAACCACGTAAATCATGTTCGATTTTAACCTCAACAAAACTTAAAGGGCTCTTATCATGGCTCAAACCACAATGAATATCTACGCTTCTGACCAGATATTCAAGTAAGTAGTCTGCTATTAGGGACCGTTGTCTATATAAACAGCTTATTCCTCTAAGCTATGTCATCCGTCTCGTGGGGACATTTGTTGGACTTTGTCTCGGCCTTGTGACCTGGTATATAGGTACGATAAAAGACTAGACCAAATGCCGTTTCAGACTCATGAAGCATTTTTCAAGGATCCGGGCGAGGAATTGGCAATCCTTATGGTGTGGCGGCGAGCTCCGCAGTATTTCTCATCCCTGTGGTTTGGCTACGGCTGTTTGCCCCTGCAAAGTACCTGCCAGGTGTACTGATTGGCGGTGTGCGTTTCTGGTTATTTTGTTTGACAGAGGTCTTAAAACTGATGGTGCCCTTTTTCTGACGTGACTTATTTCAAATTCTCGCATTTAGGCTACTTTTGCTCTCGTTGTTGGGTATTCATGGATTGACGGTCATCTGCAAACTGTTGGAAACCCCGGGATAGGTTGGTCTATTGCGTGGAGGCGCTGGGTGCTCGTTGTGATTGGTCAGTCTCTGATCAGCAGTGCGGACGGCTCTTTAACAGCTAATGTTTTACAGGAAGTGCTGCATCGTTCATCATGATGATGCTTCCGCCGACTTCCGGTCGCAAAGCCGTGCGTCTTCGAAACGCAGCAGTTATTTCCAAAATCAGCAACATGTATGCATTCCTCGTGTCGACCTGGATCGAAACAGAACATCGTGAAAAACCGTCACGCCGTGCGCATGCATCTGAGGCCTGGTTATCGGAATTCCGGTTAAGGCTAAAGGCTCTAGCTGAGCAAGTCCAGTCAGTCAGACAACTTACTGACATGGCGAAATGGGAAGGAAATATCCGTGGGGCTTGGCCGTTGAAAGAGTATAATGAGTTGGCAGATGCCGAGTCCGAAATGCTTAACGCTATAGCACAGGTAATGATATCAGATGAGTGAATAATTTGTGCTAACAGCTTAACACGCAGCTTGGTAGCGCAATCGCACACCTTGATGACGACTGGCGGATCAAATTCCTGCACAAAACAAAAGTTGTGCACCCCAATTTCGTGAGTAGCTCTGTTACATGTGTTGAGGGGCTGATGCGACGGCGATATGGCTGCATTCATTCCAGATCAGCGACGTCTTGACCAAATTCACGGTCGTGTCTCAGTCCCTACGTACTGGAGAAGCGATGCACCAAGTTCTCCCGCGCTCTCTATTGGATCGCTTGTTCTATCACAATAGGATTGCCAATATAGCCCATGTGGCTGGTGAGGATTCGGTTGACGTTGAGGCTTTAAGGTCCCTGGACTATGTATATTATGCATCCGGAATTGTCGCTGTGTCCCAGCTTCTCATGGTGAGTGCCTTTGCCTTGATGTCCCCTCGAGGTTGGATTTTGAGTTCTGGAACATGAAAGTCATTGGACGAAGTGCACAGCATTACGAAAAGGCTATGCGGAGAAGTGCCACTTCAAGGCTACGAACGCTGGAAAGAACAATATGAACAGACACACGTTCTGGCATAGCCCGGTAGGTGAGGACTGGGGATCGCAGTAGGCGCTTGTGCACAGACGCCCTGAGCTGTGCCGCTTGCCGGTGGCTCTGAGTGTTTTCTCAGGGATGTTCTGCATTCTCCGCCTGCTGTGCAACGAGCACCGTGTAACAAATGGGCGCTGTGGGGATCTAGGCTGGGTACATAAGTAATCAGTAAACTATACTCTAAATTATTTATCTGTGATTGTATGATCTTCGGTGCTATGGATAACCCTAACCTAGAAGCGCCCGAGGGGCACCTCGCCAGTTACGCGAGGAAACCATAACTGTCGAATATCGACATAGCAGTGACTCTTTTCCCAGTACCACTACGGTTCCCTTGCGGACCACCGAGGCTGCGTGCCGTCCACGACTTTCTAGCTGCTTCACTTATCTGCTCTTAGAATTTGTACCCTAATGTTGCCAGTGGCTTAATACCTCTCATATCACTTTGCTGCCACTTCCGAGTCCCCCAGCGTTTGCTCAGCCCTGCCATGTCCAATGACACCCAGAAGGCCAACCAAATAGCATTTAGGTTCTACACTAAGCTCGCTCTTGTCGTAAACCATGCCAGAGCCACCGTTGAGCCCAAGTATCAGGCCAAAGTCGACAAATGGGTACGTATCAGTCCAATGATCCCACAAAAACGCTAACCCCTCGCTCTCAGTTCAACCTTGAAACACCCGACTCAGACCTGTTCAAGGAACACCTTCGAATCTATCGTTCTGTTTCTGATTCCCCACCCCCTCCACCGCTCGAGGTTCAGGTTGTGTTGTCCATTCCAGAATTGACAAGTAATCAGGTTCTTGTCTATCTTGCTCCCGACTCTTCCCGCCTGCGAATCGAACCTACTCCTAGACATATCCTCCTCGAAACCTGGCTACTCACTTTCAATCCAACAGCCCAGATTCGTCATGAGGATGACAGAGGAGACGTCGCCCCCTCCACGATGTATAAACACGGCATACCACTTTTCCGCAGCCTCTACACTCTGCTCAGAATCCTGCCCGCTTGGAAGCTCTTCAAGAAATTACGCCGACGGACAGCTGGTTCGTATAGAAATGGTAACTTGACTATACAGCTACGTCTGAAAGGATCAAGTGATGGATCGGGTGATATCCTCGATTTCGGTAAGCCACGTTGTCAGCAACCCTAAAACATGCTGCTCACTATTATATACTTCAGACACACCTCCCGCCTTGAACTCGTCGACTCTTCCAAATGAAACACACGTCTTCCCTCCTATCCCTCATCCTATGGGCAACTTGACACTCTCTGCCAGATACTTGACTTCTCCGAATTTTCAGTTGGACGAATTGGAGTCTCTTCTATCTTCGCGCTTTTTGTCACTGGATGAAGGCCCGGAATTTACACCTACTCTGATTAAGAATCAACAGCGGGACTCCTTATCGGGCTTGCCCGGCAGCCTGCCCATCAGAACCTCTCTCCCAAAGTCACCACCTTCATCAATTGCTGATAGATTTGTTCTACCTCCCACTCATTCCCGCACTAATTCCCTATCAGGAGGGCAAAGTCCGCGCAACATTGCACTGCCTATGAGCCGGACGTCTACCGCTGGCCCATTAGCAGCTGGCTCGACCTCCGTGCTCTCAGTTGCTTCATCGCGTCAAGATTCTAGCTCGACTTGGTCGAAGGATGACGTCCGTCCATTGTCTGGCATTGCGGCCAGGGTAAGAAAGGAGAGCATGGGGACTGGACGAGGTGCTGTGAGTAACGTATGATATCTTGGTTGTATCTTTCTGCTGACCCCAAGTAGGATCTACCATCTGCACCAAGTCCCTTACCAATTCGCAGGCCAAACATCAATCCGATTCATCTATTTAAGACATCCACCCTTTCGTCCGGCTCTCCTTCTCTTCACTCGCCCTCGCCATCTTTGCGACAGCCATCACCTCTATCGGCTGGTGTGCCATCGCTTCCATCTAGACCAGCGCAGACTTCGCCGACCTCGTCACGTGTTCCACCGTCACCTATTGGCATGGGCAGTCGACCGTCTCCTCCATTCGCACCTTCCAGTTTGGGCGACAGACGCTCACTTGTATCTGCAGAGGGCGATGAGCCTTCGCCGAGGCTTCCTGCGCGAAAGCGTTACTCTAGTAGCTTCGGACATCGCTATGCTGCATCTGGTGGAGCTGGTAGTGAGGGGAGTGCTGGAAGCGGAGAACGGAGGGAAGGAGAACGTGTAGGCGTAAGTCACCATTGGAACCTTTACTATTTCACTAAACCACTGGCGTTCATCGTTGCTTCGTTTCACCAATAATATACTGCCTGCTAATCTATTCTTTGATTTAGGTTGCATCTTTCTTGGGTCCGAATACAGACGACGACGAAATCTCAATATTTGTACAAGACATCGATTCTCGAAAGCCACTCCAAGGAAGTCGTCGCCCACGAGCAGAACATGATCGAGACGGTACCCTGACGCAAACAGAGGGGGTGGTGAGAGAAAGCTCGGGCGCCAAAGCTTCGGAAGAACCCTCCACTGGACCTATGCTGACAAAGGAGGCAGAAGTTGATGAGCGCCTGCGACACATGAATGAGGTATTCTTAGCAAGCCTTGAAGGTTTCGGCAGGCCAAGAGAAAGAGGACGGGGGGTTGCCGGCGATAGCAGCTCGCGTGCAAGTGCAGAAGGAGATGTCGGGAGAGCTGATTCTGTGGAGAGGAGCAATGAGGCTTTAATTGGCCATGTCTCGGATGAGAGAATGACTTTTCCTGCTGGGAGGCCAAGGCTTGGATCTCTGCGTAGCATGAGCGCCAACGACGCTGGGTCAAGTACGGGTTCTGCTGAGGTTATGGGTCGGATGGACCTTGATGAAGAGATTCGCAGAGGAACAATGGATCGCTCATGAATCGCGGGCAAGTGGCCCACTCACAGGCTTACGGTAGTATAGCGATAAAGGGGAGTCCCATGCCTCATGTTTACTTAGGGTACAGCACTTGTGCCAGTGATTGGTTCAAGTTGAGGTAGTGACGGAAAATTTTCTGTCCATGTATTGCATCACATATGTTATTTTCGCGCATTTCCAGAGACCATCTGCTTTGTTTAGTTTATAATTTGTCTATATACATACCCTGAACATTGTTCTATTACGATATCTATAGCGTGTTCCGACTGATGGTTCAGAAAATGATGGACTGTACGTGAAGTACGTCTTTGAGCTTGAAGCTCAGGCTTGGCAAGGTCATCCACGCAGTAACAGTTAAATAGTGCAGCTGCTGATGCGTTACACTCGTAGCCAGCCAGAAATGCTCGTCGTGATGGTCGTGCACACTACGTAGAGGATAGCCTGAGGACACTGATATTCGGTCCAGATCAAGTTATAGGTATGGAATAGCAGAATATAGCAGGCTCGGGTCGCATGGTACGGCCAAATTATGGACACATGGTATGGACTGGTATGGATTAGCGTGCACATGCAGGAGCTGCCAGGTTGTCTGATGAGAGCACTGAACAATATGGCCTGGATGGTAAGGTTGAGCAAGATTGTCGTGTGTCTGGAGGTTGTCACCGGTAGAAGTTGCATTTCTGTAAATCAGTGTTCACACTTCAAGCTTCAAGTTTCGAGTTTCGAGTTAGAATGTTTGTATGATTCAACATAGGGTGTAAAACCATCCCGGCAGCTCTGAGTAGACATTCAGCAACGAATTCAAAAGTGGTGAACAGGGTAGCCTAGAAGACAGTTCGTTCTTCAGCACAGCATCGTACATCCAGAGAGTCCAAAATCAACACTCATACTGTAAGTGTTATGCTAAGTGTACAAATTTCAGAATACTTCGAACTGATGTAACAACTACAGCCTAATTCCAATGTTGACGTGAACAGCTTTGACATTTGTGTAGCTAGAGAAACGAGCCATCAGAATTATTCTTAGTAGATATGGCGAATACGAGACTAAAGACTTACTTTTCCAATGCATACTCGCTCAACTCGCGCCCGATTCCTGATTGTTTGAAGCCTCCAAAAGGTAGGGATATTTCAGTTTGGTTTGCACAATTGATCTGGACCAAGTTTATTAATGGGGACTACGAGTATAACGAGTAGTAACGCGATCTCACCCAAGCAGTCCCCGCCTCGAGGGCATGGGCGAATCGAATCGCTCTGTCTATATCCTTCGTGAAAACAGAAGCAGCTAGGCCGTAAGACGTATCATTCGCCTGCTCAATCGCCTCTAAATTGAGATTTTAGCATGTGATGATAATTAAGCGCAAAGTTCGCACCTTCTTCTGTCGTAAATTTCATGACACACGCTACTGGCCCAAATATTTCCTCTCGAACGATTTTCATGTTGGATGTACAATCAGTGAAAATCGTGGGTTGGATGAAGTATCCTTCTTCTCCAATTCGGTTTCCTCCAATGTGGACTGTTGCACCATCGCTCTTGCCCGAGCTGATGTAACCCATAATGCGCTACATTACAGTTAATGAGAATTGTTAACTGAGAAGCCAAAGATAAGCTTACCTCGAATTGTGTTTTGGATACTTGTGGGCCTTGGAATGTGGATGGGTCGAAAGGGTCACCAACTTTAAGAGCAAGCGCTTGTTCGGTGAATTGACGCAGGAACTCATCGTATATCCCGGCTTGGATGAAAATACGAGAACCAGCAGAACAGTTCTGCCCATGATTAAAGCTATGGTAGGTTCAGTTTTAAGAAATGAGTACATAGATTTTTTTTTAGAAAACCTACTATATTCCGTGAATAGCCCATTTGACAGCCTGATCAAGGTCTGCATCATCGAATATAACGTTCGGACTCTTTCCGCCAAGTTCAAGCGTGACAGGTTTGAGGTTACTTTTCGCAGCGGCTTCCATTATCTTTCTTCCAGTGAGCGTGCTTCCCGTAAAAGCAACTTTCTCGATGATCAAACTTTCGCTGATTGCCTGACCTGCTGTAGCACCATATCCATTCACGATATTGATTACACCTGGTGGGAAGCCCGCTTCGGCGATGAGAGTACAGAACAGGAGGGCAGAAAGTGGTGTAAGCTCGGACGGCTTGAGAACAATGGTGTTGCCAGTCGCGAGGGCTGGAGCGATCTTGAGAGAAAGAGAGAACACTAGTAGAACAATTTTAGCGTTGAACTAGGTGAACGAGTTCTATAGATAATCACTTGGTACATTCCATGGGATAATTTGTCCCTGAAATGACAAAATATAAATGAGCATTTGCAGCATTTGATTGAAGAAATATACACGTACCACAACGCCAATCGGCTCGTGTCTGGTATAGGCCATCTTATTTTCATTGGTCTATGATGAATGAATACATGTTTATGTCTGCGAAAGCTGCCACTTACCTCAATAGTTTTACCAGTGATTTTGTCGGCCCATCCAGCGTAATACTGCATGACTGATATGGCTCCCTTGAGATCACGCCCATAAGCAGTTTTAAAAGCCTTTCCTGTCACCGAAGGGCGTATTAGTCTCACTCTACTTGTGGCTCACAGATAAACAGTACTGAAACTCTTTTCAACGTCGGACTTACCATTTGTAAGCGCATCTAACGCAGCGAATTCTTCGATGTGCTTTTCCATCAGCTCTGCAAGTTTTGCCATCAACTTTCCGCGTTGAGCCCCTGGAACCTTGAGTCCCCAAGAAGTTTTAAAAGCTTTCTTTGCAGCACGTGCAGCGATATCGATGTCAGCTTTCGTTCCCGCAGCAATAGAGGTTACAATTTTCCCAGTCGCTTTTAACAAGCGGCTCTCATTCAGTGCCAGCTTCAAAGGGAAAAGCAATAACACTTACAAGGGTTGTGAACACTAACATAAAACCATGAGCATGAGCAGAGTTGAAGAGTAAATACCATGGCACTCACTCCAGAGTACCATTCTCTACGGGATCAACGAATTCCCCATTGATATAAAGGCCAAGAGGGACGGCGACAGTTCCTTTGTAAGCAGCAGTGTTGAAATGGTGAGTGAATGTCGATGGCATGCCTTTTGCAAAAAATCTCCTGATATTTTCTTATATGGTGTGACGAAGAATGATAGAGACCAAGGAAGTCCTGATTGACCATGGCTCAAGCTACTTATAGTGATCAAGCTGGGCTTGTACATTCGAGTTCCCATGCGAATTCTTTGTTCTCGACCGTATATATACATCGATATTGAATGACAGAGCTTGGGAAAATGAACCACCGTTATCTATGAGCGAGCTTGGTAAATTTGGATGTTATGCATGATACGATTATACTCACAAGTCACCTGCTCTGCAGACGTCAAATACTTCCACCACGCGCTGAGTTCCCCGTTCTATGCTAAGATCCGCTTCGCCGCAGGTCGCTATCAGACCTTCAAAAAGCCAGCGATGTTACGCATTGCGTGAATAAGTACGAATGGTCGCAAACATAGATGGCGTCGCTGAAGGCGAAAGGTTCCTGCTGTCGTGTCGGAGTCGAAAACCGCTAAGGCTGATACGCTTAACGTCGCCGTCTTCAAGTTGTGGCCCAGTCGCAAATACCTGTGAAGTCCACTCAAAGCTTCAGATTTTCTATTTCAAAGGGGCGATCTCGAGTCACGCTGCTTTGCAGTTCTGAGAACAACTGCTTATCTCTATTCGTTCTAACTTGATACATTCTTCTGTGCGGTAGTACCCTTCGAGCCTCAAAGTTGCAGTCAGTGGCAGGAGTAAGGACAACTTGAAGATCCCTTTCAAGCTGTGCCCGTAGTAACAAGAGGTTCAGTGCATCCAATCAATTCGTCGAATGATCCACGAACCGACGCCAGCCCCTGGAAAGTGGCACTGTATCAGCGAATACAAGAATCACTTCATTGTCTTCTTTCTTTCTTTCTTTCGCGTCTGCCTAGGACTCGGAGGAGCTATAAAATAAACTTTTTAATGGTGAAGATTGACGCTCATATCCTCGTTGAAACCTCGTTGCAACAGAACTTCATATTTACCCACAAGGGACCCACAATTTGACTGCGGCACTTGACTTCGTACTCATCGATACTATGGCCTCTATCCATCCTTCAAGCCGATGGGGCTTGAATATGAGTCTTTTTGATCGAAAACTCTTGATCTCAGACGATGCTCTCAAACATTCTGTAGAGACTTTCGAGGGTCTTCTGCACTACCATAGTGCCAGAGACTTAACCGATAAGTTACTCTCTGAGGCTCATCTGTTCGAACTAGTTGTTTCAGGCAAGCAAGCAAGTCCTTATCGTGTATATCTATTGAAAATTGTTTTCTGTTTTATAGCTCTGAGCGATGATGGCTATAAACTCCTATATCAGTGGATGAACGACCATTTTCCGTCCACTGCCAAAGGCTTTGTGGATTCTCTTCAAGCAAAGCTAATTTCACAGTTATCTCTTTCATTGCTATTCTTGGATTATCCCTCGGACGCTCCGTCCAATCTCGTTGACTGCCGTCAATCTGTGCAATTGACTCACCCAGTGCTTGACATAATGCCGCTTCTGACATTTACAGGAGATAACGTGGCATCCGAACGACAAGATGACGAGTTTGAAAATGTCGGTCTTGTCAAGTTCAACTTGAAACAGAAATCTCAACGCCACTTGAAAAATAATAAACGTGGCGCGCGCAAGCCCCCAATTGATGTGACTGTCTTTCAGAACTTAGACCTCGAAGTGCCAGACACTCGCGAAGAAGCCAATAATATGGTTTCTACGCTCCTTCTGGACCAACAGGGGGTCTTACAGGTTTTTCCTTTAGTTAATGTTCGAGACCCGCTGGTTGATCTCCTAGTATTCCACAGTATTATCTCGATATCCTTCGACGTCCTCAGATATGTGATACTCTTCACAAGATTTATGCTCCTTTGAGGTCGCGTACCACACTGCCCTCCGAGAATTTCAAAGGAAAGACACTTGCTGTAAACGATGCTCTTCAACAGAGCGAGGAACAACCTTCCGCGTATCCCATTGTTCAGCCAATGAAGGCTGCATTGTACTTCGATAGCGCGGCGGGCTTTGGGGAATGGCACGTGCTGATTTCCACTCGTGCTGACCGGAATCTACGAGAAACATGCCGAAAAGATAAAAAATCATTCAATATCATTGTGAAAAAAATAAAGTTCGTTTTATGCCTGTGCATAGAATCATGCTATCATTGACAAGATGTATGCACAGAGAGCTCTCCAATGGCCACTTTTCGGAGGATAATCAAAAGAGGCTAGCAGGTTCTGACAATGGCATACCGATTTTCGAAGCGAAAATGACTCGTGATTCACGTCTTGTGGTGCGTATTATACATACTTCTACGTGCCTTAATGAATGTCTCTCTAGTATCAAATTGATTGTGTCCCAGAGTATGATAGCGATGTAAGTCTTTCCTAGATGTCACATCCAATGCGGAATCTCACGATTCAACACAGGTCGAGAGGCAAGGTATGAACGTATCTATCTGGTTATCTCACTTGCGTTACCTCGATTCATAGTGATCCGGATCTTTGGCATATACACCCACGCACAACTGGATAATCGTCTATGGGACTCTATGTCGCATCAGCTAATGAAGCGAGGCAAAGAATATAAACATCGGTACCATTACAATGTTACCTGTTGTATTGTCGTACTCATTCTCCGTTCTTAGCTGTACTTTCCGTAACCGTCCTCGTCAAGTTGGTGATAATGTGATCATGCCTGCATCGTTCCCTCCCCAGGAGGCAGTTGAAGAAGTTGTGTCTGGTCTCGCTATTCCTATCCCGAGCGAGTACTTAGAGGAGGTGATTGTACTCAGTGTGTCGCTATGAATTACTAACTAATATAATTGTCCCGTTAGCTTCATTCCCTTTTAGTGTGCGTTTGTCGCGTATCTTCTACTACCAATTAATGACAAAGTGTGTTCTATTAGCCTAGAGAAATTCGTTACTTTATCACAGGTGCGTAATTTCAATGGTTGACTATATCCCCGATCTCATACTTCGATAGGCCCTTTTGATCAGTCTGTCATTTCGTATTTCCTTTAGCTTTCCTTTTTACGAGTGTGAATTTTAGGTATCTTTGCTGATCATGATGTAGCTCACGTTTTTTCCGTATCGTAAGTCATCACCACACTAATAGTTTCTTCCTGATGAGCCTACCGTATTTGCAGGCCGAAAGAGAAAGAAATCATAGAACACACGTCGTCATGTTTTGTTCTAGGACGAAGCGGAACCGGGTACGATGATTTTTCACGTGTTCTGTCATATAATGACACTGAGGTACAGGAAAACAACCACGATGTTGTTTAAGATGCTTGGTATTGAGCGGTCCTGGCAACTTCATTCTGGTTCAATGATAAAGCCCAGACAATTGTTTGTGACGCGCTCACGCGTTCTAGCGGGTCGCGTTGAAGAGTATTTTACAAAGCTTATGCAATCTTTAGCGTTGCAGGGAACATCAGCAAAGGAGCTAATGGAAATTGTAAAGAAGAAAGTTGGAGCCCAGCAAGCCAGCGAGCTAATGATAGATGTGGACGATGAGTCGGATTGGCGATCTGACCTACCGCGGCATTTTAGTCAACTTCAAGATGAGCACTTCCCGCTGTTCATTACTTTCGACCGAGTGGGTTTTCTTGCAATCACACGGGCTCTAGTATATGGAATATGACCTTGCACCTTTTCTAGCTTTGCATGCTCCTGGAAGCGGATGCAAGACTCTCGTACAAGCATACTAGCGATTCCCCTGGCCTGATAGAGGCTTGTTCTTCACCATCCCAGGATAATGATGACCGTTCTACGATTTCGTACGATACTTTCTTCGATGCATACTGGTGTCACTTTCCACAGTCTTTGATAAAGGGACTAGGTACGGGTTATTTCCCCCACCCCCCTCTAATTGTTCTCAGCAGAAGCATCTTGATGTTTTCACAGATCCGGCTTTAGTGTTTAGCGAATTCATGGGTACGAATAAGTGTCTAAATGTCGTACCATCATCTTCAATATTTGACCACGAATTAGGTGTCATCAAGGGTTCAGAAGAAGCGCTGTCTACTACGGAACGCTTTCTCGACCAGAAAACTTACGTTAAACTCAGTCACCGATCTCAATCGACTTTTTCTATGCACAGAGATGTCATATACAAATTGTTTGAACAGTACATGAAACGGAAGAAAGGGCGAGGAGATCAAGACATGGCTGACAAGTGATTTTCCCTTATCCTTTGCTCAATTGTGTCACTGATTTCGACCAATAAGGTCCCAAGCAATACTGGACTTTATCTCACGAGAAGGAGTGCCTGGAGAGCGAATTGACTTTTTGTGAGTGGTTGTTTGACTAGATGCCTTGAGAAGCTTATTTTATAACTTAAAACAGGTATGTCGACGAAGTACAGGACAACTTACTGATTGACATACCATGTATGCCCCCCAATAGATTTTTTGGTGAGCCAGCTCACCTATGAATACAGTATTGCGGGCATTGTGCAAAAACCCGGACGGCATGTTTTGGGCAGGAGATACGGCGCAGGCATGTTCTCTATCACTCATCATGTCGCACCAATACTCATGTGTTACACTTTCTCGATCACTATATTTAGACAATATCAGTTGGAAGTTCTTTTAAATTTGATGCATTGAAGGCGTTCTTGTATAGGATCGAGGTTAGCTGTTACGATATCGTCGTTTTGGTAGTCTTGACCTTCACCATAACTACAGCGTGAATTCGAACAGAAGAACAAGCATATCCGTCCTCAGCTTCCACCTCGCTCTTTTCAACTTGCTGTCAACTATCGTTCACATGGGGGCATTGTAGGATGTGCTCAATCAGTTATACGCCTTATCACAGAATTCTTCCCTTACTCGATCGATAAACTTGCTGATGAGAAAGGCATTATAGACGGAGCAAAGCCCGTTCTCTTCGCTGGATGGGACGAGAATACAGTCCGTTATGAATCGTTCCTGTTTGGGGACCGGTGAGCATTGCGCAGATCCTGCTACTTTCTAGTTCATCACCTCTTATGGGTTTCAGTGGTACCAGGATTGAATTCGGTGCACAACAATGTTAGTCGTGACCTGGTTAGTATGTTCCCTTTACCTTGCTAACGTCGTGTTAGGCATTCTTGTTCGCAATGAGGTTGCGAAAGAGAAGTTACGCAAGGAAGTTGGAGATGTGGGTTTAATCATGTGAGTCTATATATACTAAGGCTGCGTTATTCTAACAAATGATGTAGGACATTGTATGAAAGCAAGGGCTTGGAGTTTGATGATGTTGGTGCATACGTCTTGTGATGAGTGTTGTAGCTGACTGTCATACCTTTTCAGGTTCTGCTCTACAACTTCTTTGAAGACTCCACCGTGGATGTGTCGCACTTCCGAATAGTACTCAATGCACTCGAGGATAGGGATCTGCAAAAATCATCATTATCAGCACATCGTTTTGACGAGACTCGTCACGCGGGAGTCTGTAGCGAAGTAAGCTAGCCCAGTTTGTCTTCTTTTGAATCAGGCCTTTATACTTCTCTCATCAGCTCAAGTTTTTGTATGTTGCAATCACACGCGCGCGAAAGAACCTATGGATTGTGGATTACTCAAAGAAAGCAGAACCTATGAAGGTAAGACCAATAATAATGATGCTGTCCCCTACGTCACATGTGACGGAATATTCCTAGATTTTCTGGACTTCTTTGGACCTCGTACAAATTTGCACGCCGGGCGCAGATGTGCCACAGCTGGCTGTATCATCTACTCCAGAAGAATGGAGAATCTCTGGCAGAAGTCTTTTCCAGCACAAGCGTTACTATCAAGCCATGCATTGCTTTACGCGAGCTGGCCTCGAACGTGAAGCATCTGTTACACATGCGTATCATCTCCGTGAGCTGGCTCGTGGCCATCCACTAATTAGCCTAAGGCGCTCAGAATCGTTCTTGGTTGCGGCTGAGGCATTTCTCCTATGTACCCAGTCTTCTAAAGCACCCAAAGAGAAGAGGGCATACTTTAAGGCAGCTGCCGACTGCTTTGTGCACTGTGGAGATGACACAAGAGCTGCGAAAGCTTTTGTAGATGCATCGGAGTTCACACTTGCTGCTCAGCATTACAGGAAGGCTGGCAAGTTTCATGATGCAGTTCAGGTCATTGATGCCCATCGGTCACAAATGAACGAAGCTGTTGTTGACAAAATCATCCAAGTATCACGCCTGTATTTTGTGAAGGAGAGTAAACTCGAGTCAGTCTTTGTTTGATTAAGGGATTTGTATTATGCTTATTGTTACTTGTTCAGCGACGCTATCAAACTCTTCAGCTCCTACGAGGAGGGATTAGAATTCTTGGAAGACTACGATTTGGATGTGGCCCGAGCGACACTACTAGAGAAAATGGGTAGATTAGCCGAGGCTGCTGAACTTCATCTTGCCGAGGGCCGACAACTGGAAGCGATCAGACTTTTCATAGCTGATCGGGAGAACATAGACTCAGAAGATCGAGCCAAGAAGTGTTTAGTGGACTGTTTATGGCAGCAGTTATCATTTGGAAGATCAAAGTCTGCTGATAATAGTCATTTACATGCTCTTCAAGAGTTGTTACATCGGGTTAGCGACTCGCGTGCGGAAGCCGCAGAAATGGCGGAAGATAGCGAAGTAAACATGCATTTAATCGCTATGCCTTTGTACACTGACTATCGTTGAAAATATAGGTGCTGATGTTCAAAGCGATTTCAGATGGGAATACAGCCCAATTACTGAAGCTTGGTCTAATGTTCCATGGCGATCGGAATGCCGCTGCATTGCTCTGTCTAGATAATGCATTCGTGTCCATACCAAAAATCCAGGTAGCAAAAGGCTCAGAAGTGTCGTCCAGTCTTGGGTTGTTCCATATTTATACGAAAGTCCTTGGCGAAGCTGCGCGTCATCCGGATCCATATAGCAACGCACGCATTCAGAAACTTTTGGACTTCCACGTCTTGGCAGAAGGCCAGGTTTTGGTAAAGAAGGAAACATTCCTCCATGATCACTGTATGCGCAGGAATTCACCTATAATCCGATCCGATGATGGCGACTTGATTATGTCTCGGTGGGACTTCCTCGTCATATACAGAAATGCCCTGTCAGATCGTCTTCGAACACGGGTGCTCGCAGAAAATGGTATTTGCGAAAAGGCCAAAGCTTTGTTTCCTTGCCTCTCATTTGCCGCCTTCAAGTACTGCAATAATCAACAATGTGATCGCGACCACCTTGATAGTCCTGCTCTCACGAACGAAGCATATCACATGCGAGTACAGCTACACTTGCAGCAAGTACTTATTGTCCAATCGTTACATTTTGTAATGCGAGGAGATGAAACCCGAAGGTTACGGATGTAAGCTTCTTCATTCTTCTAGTGTGATAACAGATGCTGAGTTGACGGCCCTAAAGTGCGTGGATCACTCGCTTGTACGAAGCTCTCAATCCTCCTTACCACATGTTAGGACATATCTCCAACCTCGACTTGACTCGCATTCCTGATGCCCAACAAGGATGCCAAGTGGTCATAGATTGGCTTCGAGACTTGCTCTATACCCTTGACCCCCGGGAAAACAAGCCCACTTTTCTGTCTATGGCATCCATACTGGCCGGTCTGAGCCTCGACTTTGACTCGGATGCCGCTTATAGTTACGTCCGTCAGGCTCCATTCGCAGCACCAAATGGGCGACTCCCACCAGAACTATTGCGAAACAAAAGCGCTTTTTACGTTATAAATGACCTCATCGAGTTCCTGGAGGACAAAAAGCAGTATTCGTTAACGCTTGGGATATTATTTCTAAAGTCGGCTTTTTTCATTCATTGGTGATAATATATATTGACTATTATCTTTGCAAGCCATGTACTGGACAACACTTTGTGTTTCAGTCTAGATATATTATGCGATTATACTGATCATCTGTGTGCATCGATTGTTGTGCACTTCCTACACAGGAAATGGTCGTCACTCCATGGCATCACCCTTCCTCGTAGCTATTTGATCCGTGCCTTAAAACGCTTTGACAGAACACCTCGAGACACACACCTTATGGAGTTATTTTGCAGATGCCTGGGTGAACTATTAGGGCGGGTGTTTACTACTATCGACTCGGGTAAGTTTCGTCCATTACTATTACCATTAGTGATTAGATTGAACCCCGATCTCTCTTCCCAGACCATCTCGTTTATGAGGGTCAAAGTATCTGGAAACATAGTGATCCGATACGTAACGCTTTTATAGCTCGAATGTATGTCTCATCTACTTTTTCTATGTTCGAGTACTTACGCATGAAGAAAATCTAGCTGTAGATGCATGTGCCTTCGTAGGTCCCTGCCCACAGATTACAAAGATCTATGAAGAGCTGACTTTTCTTCTTTCATTTTTAGTTGGATACAACATTCGTGATAGAGATGAAAGGCTCAGAAAGCAAATCTTCACAGCAATCACCACTTTACGGAAGGATGGGCGATTTCTCCCTACGATCTGTTATCGGTATGTACTCTCCATTAAAATCGGAACATACACATTTACTTGCTTACAGGTACATTTCTGCCCGAGGATGGGAGGATCTCGCACGTCACGTAAGACAATCCGCTAGAGATTCAAACCTAGACGAAATGGTACAGCTCCATGATCTCAGTCGGGTGCCATTGCCCAATTACACCGTCTCTGGGGTCCGTTTGGTGGCATTCAAGCGGTCTGATGATATCGTTTCCCTACTCACTAGCCCTGAGACATTAACATCAAAATCGTCGACGTTGAAAGCTACTGCAGCGGCCTTCACACCGCAGCAAACCATCTCCAGTCCGGCCAAAGCTGCGCTTGCTCCATTCGCTGAGGACAATCCCGTTGAGGAAGAGGACAAGCATGACGTCGAAGAAACTGATTTGGATGTGGTGGGACAAAATCCCGAGGGCCAGGAAATCATGGGATATCAGACATACAAGAACAGTAATACTGATGCTGCATTCTCAGAGGAACATATCAAAGCAGCGACTACCTTCATGATATTGTACAAGCAACTCCTACGCAGGCGCCGCAAAGCACCAAAACATGGCCTTGCTTCTCACAGAGCACAGGTCTTCACCACGTATCAGGATGCCTCTTGCACTATCGAGTGGCCCAATGGCTACTACCGACTCCTTTTCTTAGGGCCTCTTCCTCATATCATGGTATGCCTAGAAAGGGTAGTCTCGTACGCGAAGACAGCGAAGGATAACGTAAAGAAAAGGCTCACTCGGGTTGAACATCAAGAATTGGAAGAAGTTAGCGAGCGTCTCACAAAAATGACGTACGTGTAATATGAAATTTGACTTGAATCATTGCCACTTACTTGACCAACCTTCAGTTCGTTGCTCAAAAATTCGAAACGATTGCAGAAGACCCTCGAACCTAAATCAGAGTTACATCGTCGACGAGACTTGCAGGAGTTGGAATCCAGTGTATCAGAGGTGGAGTTGCTCGTTCAACAGTTACCACAGGAAAAAAGGATGGAGCTGCAGGAAGACTTGAATTTAGGCTGGACGGGCATTGTGAAGAAGCTTGTGAAAGTAAAGAAGCCTAAGCCACTGTTAGAGGTCGACGACATTGAAGACGACATGTATTAGTTGTACCTTCAGAAATGTATAAGTAAATTTTACGTACGCGAATATGCTGTTATTGTGGTCACTGCCATGAAATGATTAAACGATTCATCACGTTGTAAATTCGAAAGGAGGACTGTCGCACTAGGTTAAAAGTGTGAACTTCAAGTTGGCCTGCATATATGAGGAATTTCATGCTAACAGCAGTACACTTATATTTTGCCCTTGATAATCATAGGATAAGTGCAAATGAAAGTTGCATAAGACGTTCGTATGAAGAGGGAAAGTATGAAATGTAATCGATAACGAAAGAAGTATTCAAGTGTGTTTGGTAGCTGCAATGTTATGAATTGTAATAGCCATTATGCACACCTGGTTTCAGATTACCCTAGACGACTACACAGCGTACTCACTGGTGAACCCAGTGAAACTCCCACACCAGACATCCATCGCCCTCATCTTCGTTCCAGGCGATAGGCTTTCTTTGCTTACCTTCACTGCGTCTCTCAGAGCTTCCACGACACCTCTTTCTCTGTCGTTTTCTATCACGTTGCTGATTTTCTTACCAAAATCATCTCCCAAGACTTCTGCGACTTCCCAATGACCATCGAGCATCCCAATGGGGGATTGGATGGCGATCTCAGATTCTAGGCCGAGCCCAGCCTCCAAAGCCATCGCCTTTATCTTCACAGGACTCAAAACAGTCCTTATATTAGATTTCGAATTGGGATTCCGACATTCTAGGGAGGCTTGCGTAAGAGCTGCTAAAACATGGGGCCAAGCAGCGACGTTTGAAGCTGAGAGAGCCCACTCTGCGATACAGATCCGTTTCGCTCGAGTAGATAGAGATCGTAAAGTCGCGAGAAGAACGGACGGTGCAGCAAAATACCAAGTGCAATGCGCCAAAATAGCGATGTCGTATATTGTATCGTCGGAAGCGAGGATACTCTCAGTATTCGAGCGGAGGAAGGTCATGCGGTTTCCAATGGGCGAGGCCTTTAGGTGCGACTGAGCTTGGCCGATAGTCCAAGGACTGCCTGTCTTCAAGCTCACGAATTGACCCAAGCATGGTTTATAAAGTAAACTCACCATATTCAGAGGGTGCAGGATCAATGGCCGTCACTTTTCCTGTTTCCCCGACAGCTGTAGCAAGGACAGCGGTGCAGTCACCCTGTCCACAACCGATCTCCAGTACATGATCGCCTTCTTGTACTTTCCAAGCCGTTACAAGGTTTACTCGGTGTTCAGTTTGCCCTAGCTGCACGTCAAAGCGAGATCCATAAAGTGATAGCTGAGCGATGCTGGCGGGGTCTAAAGGTGCCATGGTACCAAAAGTGTAGTTGTAGATTGACGATACTCAATTACTGTAGCCCAATCATGGTGGGTTTCAAGTCATTCTAACCGTGGGTATTTCACTGCCTCCTGAGCTACTTTACTAATACCACTGCTGTTAGCACATCACAGATAACTGACAATCGTCCTATCATCATCGCAGAATAATGTTAAATATATCTTGCCATCACACTCATACAATATCATTGAAATTATACATGAAGTAGGTGACATTATATTTCATAAAATTTGTCAGAACAACTAATTACACGATAGCGATATGACTGTGCGAACCGTGACACAGTTTGCTACCGAGTCAGCGACCCATATCTCTTCAATGTTTCTCCGAGTCAAAGTGGCCTTCACCCAATTCGTTGAGTTCGTCTTCGTGCGCGTCGAGCTTCCGCACCGAAAGCCAGCAGAAAATACCACCGAAAAACGCCAGGACTCCCATCACACCATAGTTCCATACGAGCAAAGGATCGGTCGATAACGCTGGAAAACAAAGTAAACGTCAATAAGCTCCACAAATAGCACGGAAATGAAATGGCGGGGACGTACAGACAAAAGCCTCGCCAAGAGCAGAAGCAATCGCGCTCATGAACAAGAAAACGGACATAACGAGAGACCGCATGTTCTTAGGCGCCTTCGTAAATGCGTATTCAAGGCCAGTAATGGAGGCCATGATCTCGCTGAAGGCTATTAAAACGTAACTAGCGAGAGGAAAATCAACATTTTTTTCCGTAAACGAGTCTCATCCAGAATCAACTCACGCTCCGGTCTGGATCCACACATTGAGAGGGGAGGTAAGGGCATTTCCAGCAGCGTCGGTGCACGTTGCTGCGTGGTATCCACATGGGTTTGTCTATCATGATCGTAGTTCGTAACTGAATTTCACTGATATGATTTCATTATCGCACCTTGTAGATGTAATGCTGAACCACTGCCGCCCAGATCATAGACAGGGAACCAGCAAAGAATCCTGCCGTAATCTTTTTTAGAGCGGTGAACTTGATCCCAGCGCGGCGTAAGGCAGGATAAATCTGAGATTTAAGAAACCCGATATTTAGCATGAACGGCAGTCACGACATTATAGAAGAAAGCCCAACCAAGAGATCACTAATAGGGATAAATATGAGGAGGGCAAAAGGATCAAGGTTGGACAAGACGTCATTGGGTAATCCGTGCGTAGCCATGGTCGCAGCCTGCGACGTCAAGTTACTGTTCAGTTGGTTATACGTGAGCCCTGGAAGTTGGGACATTGATATTTAGCTTGCTCTTCGACAGCAACGGCATGCTCACAGTAGATAGGGAACCACAGGAACACCGCACAAGCCTTAAATCCTCTCCTCACTTCGTCCACCCACTGGTCATCAAAGGTCATCCATGCAGGCTTATCTTCTGCGGCAAGCCGGCTAGGTTTAGCGGTATCCCAGAAATCGTCGGCCTTAAATTGCTTGATCAACTTCACTGGGTTCCAACTCCATCGCCCACGAGCTGCAAGACGCCAAATACGTACTGCAGTGGCAAGTACAGAGCCTGTGGGAGGTGAGCATATGTAGCGACTCCTCCCATACCAGAGAATAATTGGGCAGAGGAAGAATATAATGGTGGGTAGTGTGTATGCAAGCCAAAAGCCCACGTACTTCGCCGCACTGTGAGTAAAAACTAAACAGGCATCACATCGAAACTTACTTTTTCTGCGTAAACCATGGAGATT
Source organism: Serpula lacrymans var. lacrymans S7.9 (assembly GCF_000218685.1). Lineage (NCBI taxonomy): Eukaryota > Fungi > Basidiomycota > Agaricomycetes > Boletales > Serpulaceae > Serpula > Serpula lacrymans. Next base: position 849,026 of record NW_006763304.1, read on the forward strand.
TGACCGATCAATGCACCAATATTGATGAAAAAATAGAAGTACTTCATAAACGGTAAGTTAGCAACGATGTTTTCGAGCGCGCGTTAACCTTTACCATATAGATCTTGGCAGTTGTCATAGCCGGATCTACGATTACACGCTCACCACTTTTAGTGGTTGCAATGAATAGTTTTGTTCGTGGGTATTGCTCGGCCACTAATGGAGAGATGTTTGACTTGAAACCCCCAGTTCCAAGCCCAGTCACGATCATAGACAGAACAAACACTCCTATTGCGCCCTGCTTTTCGATGACGCCGGGTACCGCAGAGATGATCATCAAAATGTGTCCCAACATAGCGACACCAACGGAAACACTAATTGTTTTATACCGACCCCAGTATGTGTCCGCAATATATGCACCAAGAAGGGGAGTACAGTAGCACCTAAGACAACACGGGTCAGACATTACATCGTTCGATGAGACAATAATCACGAACCAGAATTGATAGAACGTGTTCAGACCAGTCGCTGTTTGCTGACCTCTATCCAGTGCACCTGACTGTCCGTACGTTCCACTCGCGCCAGTGTGCGAGCCTGGAGGAAGGGGCTGCTGAATATAATTTGTCTGTGGAAAACGATGTGTTTGTGAGCTTCTGTGTTGTACAATTAAAGAGATGATCTTACGAAGACGACACTACTGCCTGAGGGTATATGAAGAGAGTAAGCCCGCCAGATCTCGTTGAATTCTCATATACCAAACTCTGATACTGACCATAAAACTAAAAAGAAACCAAATGTCAGATGTCACCATCATAAGAACGAGTGAAATCGAAAAATCAACGTACTGAAAAGCGTTCTGCAAGCTCGACAACAGCGATAACTATAATAAATAAATAAAAGACATGGTGAGTGCTGCTCATCATTTAGATGTGAGGGAACTCGTACGATAAGCATTCCATGGAAGCGAGTCAGTGACACGTCTGAGAGTGACCTTCTCCTCGTCTGTGGGGAATTCAAGGCCATCGTGTATACCATCGAGTTCTTCCCCAGATACCGAAACGATGTCAGAATTTGCCTTTTCAAGCTTTGTATCGTGTTGGACAGCTTCACCCAATCCAGCAATAGCATCACGATCGTGTAGTAGGCCGGCCATTGACAACTTGCAGGTGCGCTCCGGATGCCAGAGAGTGCAGTTGAAAGGGGGGAGAAGGCGTACAAGGTCAGATGGGGTGTGCCTTCTTATTTAGTATGGAGAAAGAAGCAAGATCCAGCCATTTTGAACGCCGGGAAGGGGATAGCCATTCGCCTCATTTGAGTGTCCACATGTGCTTTCCTTCTTCAGTACCGCTCATTTTCGGTTATGAGTGCCATATGACGCGAAACGCCATCGCTACAGAAGCCATCATACTCCATCATGATCAATCACACGGAAATGCTTATTGACCTTAGTGCTTGACCACCACGCCATAGTCAAAGCTTAAGGTGAGTGCCAGAGTAAACCACTCCTATCGTGCCGATTAGTGATAAGCTTAATCGTTGGGATACAGACGACACCAATAAGTTCGCAGACTCTCTGGCGGACTCCGAACCACGCGCAGGCTTTGTCGTCTGTGCCGCATTGCCGACAGTGTAAAATGCCTCGTCTTTATACTCCGATCAGAGTTTATATCTTCAGGTTATGTTGTACCTTTCGTGCCTGGTCTTGGCTTCGATGCTTGGCTCCTATGATAAGGACCTTATCTTTTTCACAGCACCTATCAAGTTTTAAGTCTGCGATGTCCCTAGACCGTAGTGTTTGAAAAACCTAAATCACGCGAAAGCCGTAATGAAGAGAGATCATAAGATACGCATGGTGGCCCGAGGTCCGCGACTTGCACACACACCAGTCGGGGACTGACATTGGCTACTGAGCGAACGAAAGAATAACTCCTCAAAATCATTATAACTGCATAGTCAGCGTAATAATTTTAAATATGTTTTCAACAACTGTCACCCACAAAGATGCTCAATCGTCCAAGTTCTCAACTTGGGCGTTTCCAGGCAGAGATTTTTACGATACACCTGTATGGCTTCCTCTGCAAAATTGATCGAGAAAACTTCCATTGGTGTAAAAGCCACTGACGCTTGTGGTCTGGAAGCACGTTTTATCAAATTGAATACCAAAGAGGTGGTGCTGAGTATCGATGAGAACATGAGTTAGATACAGTAACATGGCCAAAGACTCCTATCAACTTACGACGATTCCACAATCCTACGGTGAGGGCAACCTAGGCTAAGTGGCTCTAGGTACCTGAAACGCTGTGGCTAGCGAGATACTACTGGAGCTCACCGAAAATCGACCATGGTCGGTAAATCTAAATTTCCCAATGAATGCTTTGAAGTAAGAACAGCAGAGTTGCATCAAACTATATTCCATACTATCCTTGAAATATCCGTAGAAGCGACGGGCAGTTTCCCCTTGCAAGGGCAGCAGAAATTTTTGGTACATGCGGACCCCTTCGTTCAGGTTGGAATATTTGGGGTCACTAGCGTCTTCCACTTCAACGTTTTGCTTCTGGAGGAAAATCCTACAGACAACAGCCAATGATTCTACTTGACCAAGCAGCTCTTCGCGGGAGATATATTACTTTCCGCCTGAGGTCCTGATAATTCCTTAACGATGTTGAGAACTAGCTGAAAGCGATCACGTCAGGTTCTAAACCTACAGTTATTGAGCGCAACAGCTCATTGTGAGAGAAAGGGTCAGAAGAAAAACTTGTACTCTGAACTGACGTCACAACTTATCGTACCGTTAACCAATATCTGCTGAAGGAAAGAAATCATAGTGAAGTAAACATAGTGCATTCGTACAGGAGTTCTTGTTTAACGTGTACAGAAGCGGTGGACTGAACGCGCTCAGTGCGCAGCGCCGCGGGCATATTTTTTTTCCTGTCACCGTATGTTGCGTACATTCTCACCAGGTGACCGATATAACACGAATGCGCTCGGCGAGTTCAAACAACTTGAAAATTACAAAACAGTATATAAATCAGATACAGTACTAGTATATTGAGAGAGAGAGGAGAGATTTGGCTACAGTAAATTCTTTCATTAAAGATGAGACGGTTTACTAAGTGTTGGGGATGCAGTATGGGGATCTGCCAAAGAGAATGTGAGCATCAGTACTAAATCCAGTTGAACAGCACTGGGACTTTAGGGACATACGAAAAGCTTGAGATCAGTTAAGCCTCCCCCTAGCAAGAGCATCTTGCAAGTTCACTAAGGCTATTTTGGCTGCCAATTCCTTACCGGCATCTTTGCTACGTCCTTCCCCACGGCCATACTCGATTCCTTTGACTATTAAAAGATATATCAGATGGGTGCTACAGGCCGTGAAACTCTAATGCGAACATACTCTTCGCGACGCAGGTCCATACTTCGTTATGACTGGGGCCTCTAGGGTCACATTCCCAAGTCAACACTGCCGTGGCCTGGGGTCCGTAGATTTGCTGGAGCAAGTTGTTTAGGGTCATTCTATAATCTGCGAATGGTGGTCACTTGGCTTCAGTGCAGATATATGCGTTGAGCTAGAAAACGTACGAGCTTGCGACATATTAGAGATTGAGAGATGAGCTTAATGCGAAGACTGTAAAGGAAAAGAAGGCTGGTTGAAGAGTCTGGAAATTGTCTGAGGAGTAGCTTACCTTCTACGACCTCTTATACATGCTGAGAGACATACAGGATATGTGTGGAACACAGTCCCAACGAATTGAATTTACCTAAATGCATCTGCACTGAAAGTGCGAACGGTCCAAGTAGGTCAACCTGCACAAACTGGTTGACAAACTTTGCAGCACACAACTCCTTAGCCCACACAGTGATATTTGTTTTAAATCATCACCGTAAAAGGGCTGCGCAGTACCAACACCAGTAAAGCATTATTCAGCTGATATGACAGCGAAGACGATGAAACTTACCAAATAAAAATATCATTAGCCTCCAACACGAGACACACTCGAGGGACAATTGGGATTGGGCCCTCCCTGTAACGTACCCAAGCCGGTACGAATAGTTAGCCCATGGTGCATCACCACTGCACTTGTACTAATGACGGGATGTTTCCTGAATGGTGTGATAGTAGGTGTCGCTAAATTAATCTTCTTCCCGTATCCAGTGAACAAATCCTCCCAGCGTAATGCCGATGACTGTTGCCACTAGCAGTAACATTGAGGTCCTGACCAATGAGAGTCGTCTTGTAGAATGGTGAACAAGAAAGCGCACAAGACGGACCATTTGCTTTGATTCACCGAACCCCGTTGGCACGGAGGAGCTATGTCACCTCTGCTGCGACATTTCAGCCATTGACGTCAACTTGATGTGCGGAGTGGCAGTGGCGAACAACAGCTGTATCAGATACACGCAAAATTTGCATAGACCTGACCATCGTATTAGAAGTACAAAGCAATACGAATCAAAATGTTGATATGTCCAATGGGAATGATAGATGTATGTGAACCACTCACTAGTTGCATAGCACATCATCAGGACCGCACAAAGCAGGACAGCCAAACTCCAGAAATGTGTCCGGCGGACCAGAACAAAATCACGCTCCTTTTTTCGTTGATCGGCAGAGCAGCTCTTTCGCAGCAAATAGTGTTTCAAGATCGAAATTACTGCGATAGTTGGTACAGCAGAGTGAGATGGGAGACGGGAAATTTTTTGCCACAGGTTCACCTCAGGAATAGTAAGCGCTAGACATAGCGGAAGGACAAGTTACCCGGGAAATATGCTATGCTTGCTGTGAACCCACTTCTGTTGTCTTGGGAGGAACTGAGTAACACAGACGCGACGTCCGCACATTTCTAGTCTCTGTTGTGCTGACAATTCAGTCACGTAAGTTGCGCGATAGCAGTGCTGCAAGTGAATAGCACGAGAGCAGCACTATGAACAAACATTTGGTCCAGGAATAAGAGTCTCAGCGATCCAGGCAACATGCAAAAAGGAGACTCGCCACAGGTTACTTACCAAGTGCGGGTTATGATATTAATGTTCATGCACTTATACATCGGTTTAGCGTCAGACCTGTAATCGAATAGGGCGGATGTACAAAGCATTCCTAGGATCACTGACTGGCCGCTGACTCTGCTGGCGACCTCACAACATTGCCAAGGCAGTCGAAGTTGTCACTCCGATCCACAACTTGAATCTCCGAGTCGATGCCAGCAGTACTACTTATGGTTCTCGATTGCCACCATAACTTGAATTCAACCTGTACTTTTCGTCCATTCTGATCGTATGGAGTTCGGATAATGTACAATACACAACGGCTCTTGGTATCTACTGAATATGAATCACCTCATCACCTACATCAATACATCTGCACTGCCTTCCTTAAGCAAGGTTTTTTCATTCGAGTTGTTCTTCGAAGGTGCGGGAGAACGGTTGGGTGTAGCCGCAGGAGCAGGAGTATTAGTTTTGACAGGTCCGTGCTCCTCTTTCCCTGCTGGGTGGTACTGCCCATCGTCAGATTTGGGATTAGGGTGGTATTGTCCATTGTCCAACTTGGGATCGGGATGATATTGTCCGTCATCGTACCTACGGGCGGGACTGTGCTGTTGAGCATGTTTCTGGCCAGGGTGGTACTGCCCATCGTCGAACTTTGAATCAGGATGGTATTGTCCATTGTCCAACTTGGGATCGGGATGATATTGTCCGTCATCGTACCTACGGGCGGGACTGTGCGGTTGAGCATGTTTCTGGCCAGGGTGGTACTGCCCATCGTCGAACTTTGAATCAGGATGGTATTGTCCATTGTCCAACTTGGGATCGGGATGATATTGTCCGTCATCGTACCTACGAGCGGGACTGTGCGGTTGGGCATGTTTCTGGCCAGGGTGGTACTGCCCATCGTCGAACTTTGGATCAGGATGGTATTGTCCATTGTCCAACTTGGGATCGGGATGATATTGTCCGTCATCGTACCTACGAGCGGGACTGTGCGGTTGGGCATGTTTCTGGCCAGGGTGGTACTGCCCATCGTCGAACTTTGGATCGGGATGATACTGGCCGTTATCGGCTTTGGGGCTCGGGTGGTACATTTCGTTACTGTTCCGACGCGAATGCCTCATACCAGAATTAGGGTGGTGATACTGTTCATTGTACTTTCCTTCTCTGTGGTACCGGCCATTATCATCGACATTGGGGCGTTGGTCCTGTCCATCATCGAACGAAATGACTGAATGCTGTTGACCGTCGTCGTGACCGTCTTGATCGTCGTTGTTTTGGTCGTCGCCGTCATCATACCGAAGTTTCAGGGATCGCTTTCCCTCGTATTTTCCATCATCGAATTTTTGGTCGGGGTGGTACTGACCATCGTCAAACTTGGAGTCGGGGTGATATTGACCATCATCAAACTTGGGGTCAGGGTGGTATTGGCCATCGTCGAACGTGGAGCGGGAGTGATATGTCTTGTCATCACTGCGAGCTGAAGCAACGAGGTTATCTCTCGCTATATTGGGCAGAACAGAAGCAGGACCCGGGCTCTAGTGATTGGGAATCTTTATCAGTATGTAAATGGTCATACTCCCTTGTAGAAAAACTGACAGTATTGTTGGCAGGGGCGGCGATAGGTGTCGGGGACGCTACGGCGATGAGGGAGAGTGCAAGGAGCAGTGTGAAACGAAGGCTGAGTTGAACCATTGTGTTTGAAGTCGTTTATCCTGTGGGATGTTGAAGAAGCTGTGAAAGACAGGGTGAATGGCTAGGATGTTGTGAATATAGAGAGGGATTGGAAACGAGGAAATGCAGTCCGCGAGGGCGCGCTACTTATACGCTTTCGGAGGCTAACGAGCCTGCCAATATGTATGTTGGGTGACGAGCACGGATGTCGTCATGGGTAGAAGATTGCAATGATGTCACGCATGCTTCAAGGGAAGTGACTTTTTTTGGAATGCTGATCAGCGCAGGATGCTTAAGGTAAGTACTGAGACGGCACTCATTCTGTAAAAATGTACATTAACACCATGGATAAAAGACTCGTTTATCGTGTGGACAGGAACGACATAAAATGTGTAAACTTCGAATTGACGATATGAGGTAACGCACAATGTATGTATGCACCAAGGTTTTGAATTTTGGTTCTGACGTTTCCCCCATTCCATAGACATGCTCATAAATATTGATATATATTACCTGACACCTCTGAAGCAGCCTATGGTACTCGGAGTAAACGTGAAGTACATATGCTAAATTTCTGGGTGCTGAGGATCCATCAGCCAGACTCACTCCTATTTTCATGAATTTAACCATTCAGCATCGATTTGAATTCTGACCAGTTGGCTCAAGAACATTTTGCAAAAGAGTACTGTACCCGTAAGAATAGTATCAATCATCATCGCGACTATCAAGAATACACCAAATTCCTTGTATGTTTACCAACCTCCTTGGTTGCTTTCATAGCCTCCTCGCTCCAAGGGGCGAGCTGCAGAAACCCATGTGTAAGATTTCCAAAGTGCGTCCACTTGACAGTGTTTCCAGCACGTTCTAGTTTATGCGCGTACTCGATGCCAACATCACGGAGGGGGTCAAAGCCACATGTATAAATGTGCGCCGGTGGAAGGTCTTTCAAAGACGAAATTGGTTGCATGCCAGGAGAGACGTAGGGGTGTGAAGGAACAGTACCGAGAGGAAGGTAATTGGACCCAAACGAAAATATGCCATTGCCTAGCCATCATTACCATCTCACTTATTTGGCATTTGAATAGAACGCAATGTAGCACACTTACACTCAAGATAGAGTCCCGTATTATTTTCACTGGCCGCTGGGGTATCGAACGGGAGTCTCGCCTCGGGATATAAGAGAATTTGTCCTGCCAAAGGTTTCTTGCCTTCATCGCGCAGGCGCAATGATATTGCGGCAGTCATATTTCCTCCTGCACTATCCCCACCTCCAAGAACACTATCCGGATGTACGCCTCGCGAAGCGCCAAACGTCGATCGGAGATTTTCAAGAACACAGGCGTACTCATCAAGCTGGGTTGGGAAATGATACTCGGGAGCGAGACGATATTCAACCGCATATATCTAACAATACAAGGTGAGGGGATAAGCGAAGGCTCGGAAGAAATCAAACTGATGCTGACCTGTAGCCCACTTTCCTCTGCAACAATCCTCAAACCATTCTCAAATTCATCTACTGTACCAACAGTATATCCTCCACCATGGAAGTAAATTAAAGCACCTGCTTGACCCTTCTCCTTCCTTCCCTCCCCAGAGCTTGGATATAGGACCCTCACCGGTATTGTTCCGTGCGGACCGCGCAAAGCCGTGAACTCGACGTGATGGATAGGGGCGTGTCGGTCCTTGGGTAGATTGTGGATGCCGAAGACTTTGGCGTGATTACGCCTTTCATCCGTAAACTTATCGTCACCTCCAAGGTGCAGAGATGGCTGGGATTTTAGAAAACAATCAAGCTCTTGGTCAAGAACAGATCGAGTACCAGTCGTGGGTATGGACGTTTCATTTGTTGCAGACATGTCTATTCCATAGATACGTAGAGCGATGGTGTGCACCGATGGGTGTTGTCAGAAGATAGTTATATCGGGGTAGCTGGTGTCGATGGACGGTTGACCAGTTTATATACACCCTGAAGGACCAGGCGAGCGTCATGGAAAAGCTCATATGACGTGTGGATGGTCGATCATTTAACCTAGTCACGTGCCATTTTATTTTATTCACGTGATTCCTTCACATGACAGCAAAATGCGTTCCAAGTCTCTTGCGACTTCTGCTCATGCATCTTAGGTAGCCTGGCGACTCAAGAGGGGACTGGGAACTGGAGTTATCAATGTTTGAGTTTATTTTCTTTAGTGCGATTAACCGCTGACGGACACTCCCACGAACGGCATACCCCCATGCTAGTCACTTGCAAAAAGTAGACAGAGAGGGTGATTACTTCTCCAAGAGACAATGTATATCACATGGCTTGCCTGAACAAACTCGAGAATGATGATATATACCAATTTTTTACAAATTACACTGGTAGAGTACAAACCTCAGATCTTGTTGTGAATAAATACAAATGCACGTTTCTTAACCCACTCTCATGCCTGTAGCTCTCGAGATACATATCTATTGGGTGTTATCAGCTAAGACTGTTGAAGCCAGCGTTTTAAACAAGATCCTCTCGCGAAGTCTAAGTAAAGGCAGGGTGGATTCAATCTTTGCATGAAACAGTTTGGAGGACGGCTTACCGAAGTTGTCATGTGGGTCACACGAACAATGACCTTCTGTCCAGTTACTCCCTTGTGGGCAGTGCTGAAAAGGACTGTGTCTGTAGCCGATGTCTTTGAAGAAGTGTATTTGGTCTTTCTTGGCAAATAGGGAAACGGCGATGCTATGGATAGGCGCGTCACCCCAACGCTATAGGAGACTTTAAGATACGCAAGGACGAGGGATGACATGGAGAAACATGCCTCATAATAAAATCCACCCTTTGCTTCAAGATATTCAAAATACTTCGAATATGCCTCGCCCCGCCAAAAGTCCATGTTGGCTATCTCAAAGTTACTCCAGACTAAGCGGAACGAAACCTATTTAACTACCTACAGGTAAGGTTATGGTTACTCACAATGGCACAGGTTGTAGGTGTCGCCAGCATCATCCGAGAGAAATTGCATTGCATTGCCTTCTGCGACGTATTGAGGGTTTTGGGCAATGAAGTCTGTGGGATGAATGTCAACGGAGAAGATCACTATTGGTGTCGCTCGCTGCACCTTTTACTGTCCCCCAGAGTGTTGCTATAGTAGGTGCCCATTCTAGCAAGGATATAGTAAAGCCTATTTTGTATGTCATTGCAAACCCTTGACAATAGATGCGAATGGTTACCATATAGTTTATTGTTGTCCTGCATGAAAAGAAATGGATCATAGTCGAGGTCACAGAAATAACTAACATCAGGCCTACTTTGAAGTTAGCCTCGAGTTTACTTGAGAAAATTACATTCTCACTCCACCCGCCAGTACCACTGATATTGTTTCAGAAGCTCGTGCCTGTAGAAAAACTGACAAGTACGACGAATGAGCTTGCCTAACGCCAATATGCTGACTAAAGGAACTTACGCCGGAATTGAAACGACACATGTTCCGGTACCTACAAGGGTACATGGGTCGTCAACACAAACCAACGTTTGTAATCTATAAACGTACGATACACTGCCTAAACAGAGGATCATCAAAGTCTCCAAACCCTCTATCAAGGATTAAGCTCACCGCCATAAATGATCCGTTGTCTGGTTAACTTATAACGACCTAGCGCAGCTTTTGACTCGTCAATCCAGTCAGGTTGGAACCAATGATCGTGCGGAATGAGTCCAAAAGAAACGGGCGCATCCGTCACTATACTGACACGCCTGCAAACAACATATTTTAACCAGTTGTTACTTCAAACATCTACTGGATGCGCTTACCGTTTGAAGTCGTCCGTAAAGGGCTCCTCGTTGAGAAGAACCCATGGGTACCTAAATTTGTTGTTAAATTTTATCTCCATTTGTTCCATACTGCTGATGACCCCGGCTAGATCGCTGTTCCGAGCGAGCATAAGAAGAGTAGCGTTTGCTTTGCGTTTTTGTTGTTCATTCGATACCACTGTGTCTAACCCAAAGTAGTCAGAAGTTGATACGTTCTATAAGCCCAAGTATCCTACTTTCAGGTATGTCAACCACTGCCATTGAGCTATATGGCAGATACCATGCACCCAACCGACCTAAAGATAAGTGATCATTACCGTCGTATAAAGTACCTAGTGTGTAGTACAGAAGTGCCTAAGCATTGTCAACATCAATAAATTTACAGAAGAAAAAGGTAGGCGCCAGTACCAAAGTCAACATCACGAAGAGCGGACGCCTAGGAGCCGCTTTCATGATCAGTGAGATAGTTTGTTGCATGAAGCCCTATAAAGAGGGCAGTACTAGTACTGTGTTTCTTCGCAATAGAGATCAGCTGTAATAATGGCGGGATAGTATTTCACGTTGACGGGAGGTGCAAAGGTCTTGAAGTAGGTGGTAATGCAACAAGAGGACTTGAGCGGGCGCGTCGTAAAACGAGTCACGTGATATTTTGATGTTATACACGTGATATTCGATTCAGCTTTATTGAACGCGCCATGATGAGCAACAGTGATGTCGTGAACTTGAACTATGCAAAGACACCAAGTATGCGTATACTTTGTGCGCAGGATTAGCGTTATGATGATCTTATTCTGAAAATTTAGTGAGCGAACCTATGTTATCCAGACTATGCGTATTATTTATAGGAAGATCACTGCTTACCATTCAGGTGACATGCTCATAAAGCCATGTTACTCTACGACATCCCGCTACAGCCAGGCCTACTCCTGGTTTGATGCCGAAATACTGCAATAATTATGGTCCAGCTTGTGTGTTGGAATAGGCGGCTGACACTCACCTTTTCGCAGCGACGCCTATGTCAGCCGCACTACATCGATGCGATACAGCCCTATATATTCCCGTACAGCCCGTTTTTCACTTCTTCTCCATTACCATCATGTTCAACCAACCGAAATCCAAGAAGCCTTTTACACCCATGCGTCAGCTCGTCATCAACTTCTTGAAGTCCCCAGTGACTTTGGGGAAACGGTCTCGTTCACGCTCCTGCTCCTACGACGATATGAATCTCGATCGCTTGCGAGGCTCCGATATGCACCCCAGGCGGGTCGTCCTGCCTGTTACACAAGATACACCTGCGCCTGGAAAGAATATGGCACTTCCCGCAATGACTCAACGGTCACCACTCCCAGGAGTTGCTCTACAAACTGAAGACCCTGAATCAGGTGCAATCATCATCACCTCTCTCGCCGTCCCACCATTTTGCTGCCATGAGGACCTGCTTACCATGCCGCGCATTCAACTTATCAAGGTAGCGCAAGCACTCAACGAGAGGCTTCCCGCTGCACTTCAAATTCCTGTGGGTACCGACGTCAGCGATGCGCTGATAAGAAACAGCATCGAAGTTCTCGTAGGAATCCGTGCACCAGGAAGAGATCTTCGCGCGGTCCCTCCCGCACCAAAGCCTTCTCGTACAAGGAGCCTGAATAGAGATATATGCATAGACCTAGACGTAAATTTTGACAAGGACGCTAAGGAAGATGGCATCCTAGGATTCAACAGTAGCCCGCCTTCCAGTCCACTCGCCATGCGCATGCGTTCGCCTTCGCACGACATCTATAATTGTTCAAGCCCCCACAGGCTAACTATGCTCAAAGAAGAAGATGAAGAAATGGGTGCACCCCGACGTCGTCCTTCCAAAAGGCAGCGTGTATCCAGCAACGAGTCTCAGGGTGTGGATGAAGTAGAGAAAGCCCCACCACGCAGACGAAGTGCACGAATACGCGTACGCAACCTGCCGTCCAGCCCCACGCCAGCCCCAATGTCAGACAAAGTCTGTATCGCTCAGCCTAAGCTACATCGTGAACCGTTGAGACGGCAGTCATCCCCACCGCAGACACGGATCCTACGATCCCAAAGCCAGAAAATGCCGTCAGAACAGAAAAAGATCAAGGTTGACACAAGGTTCATTACTCTCACTCGACCAAAGTACAGATTTCGAAGGCACAAGAGTGAAAATTTGGGGGGGACTCGCAACGTTGCAAGTTACACTGCAGTGCCAAAAGACTTCTTGAACGCCAGGTCGAGAGCGGAGTCAGTCAGCACCATCGATCAGGAACAGGAATGTACCAGCATTAACGAAGCATCTCCCAAGTCGGTTCGCACATCCGTTTCCCAATACTCCATCGGACTCTTGGAACGAGCTGGTCTGAAGCGAGAAAAGACTAAGAATAGGCCGACTAGCATGCCACAAGATGATACGAAGGTAACCTCTGGGTTTCAGGGGATGACGTTGGAAGGGACCATGTCTGCTTTTGATATACCTTCTTCCAGTCCTTAGCGTAGTATGCTTACACCGAGAGAATAAGTAGTACTTCACAAATTCGAAGTTTCTAGGACTGCGCGAAGAATCATTAGCATCTTATCACTAGTTATCCAGGTGTAAAATATGTGCATACCAACAACTTGGTAGACGATAAGGTTAGAAGAAGAGAAGTGAGCATCTGAAAGGTGTATCGACTATAGGGAACCACCTGTTCTTTTTTCTTCGGCATATGTATCGTACAACAATGAAATGCGCGCTTACGAAAGTAATGTTTCTCAAGGTATCAACCTCAATCTCAATGTATGTCATTGGACCTGTGGTGAAAGGCTTAAAACAACCTTCCGTTTACGTTAGTATTGCCCTTACCTTAACCAGATCCTGCATAAATGTGTAAGTATGGCAGTGATGAGCACGATAAAAGCGTGCCGACACGTTGAATGTATTTGCTGTTGCCAATCGAAGCTATGACAGCCTTGGAGAGAGAATTTCTATTCAGTGACATCGACTTTCAATAGCACGTGGGGGAGAGTGGTTGCACAGGGGCCGATGAAGAGAAAGTGGGCAAGGTCGTCATTGTCGCTTCGCTGGATGTTGAATACTGCCACTGTACCACCGTGCTCCGCAATTTCATGTGCATATCCAGCTGCTGGATAGACCTTACGGATTGTAAGTATAAAGAATCAAATACTTTGCATAGACGCACTGTTGACGAAGTTCCCACAATTAACGCCAAGTCCGCATCGTCGACAATTTTTTTGATCTCCTCTAAATGATGAGGAACTTCCTCAAACCATACAATTCCGGGACGTAACAGGCCAGCACACTTAGAGCAACGAGGAAGGTCTTCTAACGGTATATTAGAATCGTTCTTGAGGTTGTCCTCTGTACCAGCCAAAGCCGAGCATATGGGGCTATTAAAGTTTGCTTTACGATCATTGCAGACAGTGCATATAGTGTCAAAAAGACGACCGTGCATCTCGAAGAGCTCGGGCTCCCGCAAAGGAGATACCTGTTTAGAAGCTCGAGCACTGAGGCCATCTACATTCTGAGTCACCAATGTAAACTTGGCTTCAGGGGCTATAATTTTGAGATGTTCAGGAACAGACAAAAGGGCAAGGGCTAGATGACCGGGATTTGGTGCCGCCTTTAAAGCACTAGACTCGAATATGTCAGTATGTCTCGACAAACGACGTATAATAAACACTGTACGTCTCTCTCCGATAATGATAAAACTGCCACACTCTACTGGGATCCTTAAAGAAAGCTCGAGGGGTAGCAAGACTCATGGCATCATGCGATCTCCAAAGACCTCCTGCATCCCTAAACGTTGGGATGCCTGACTACACATGTCCATGAAAGTTGGAGATGGAATTGGAACTGTGGACAGACCTGACGCTGCGGAGAGTCCTGCCCCTGCTATGGCAACAATGTTCGTACTTTTCCTGAGAATAGAACGAAACAGCTCAGTGTCGTTTAAAGGGGCCATATCAATATGTGCGTTCAGATAACGGTGAACTTGAAGTTGAGAGGAAGAATGGGACGGTCACGGTTTTCTGCTCGTTTAGAACTCAGGCGGCCCGGGCAACCCGACAGCAGCTTAAGCTACAGAAATCTGGGACACGATCATTTTACACCGGCAATTCAGTACTCGTGCTACTGTAATGCATTTATAGTAAGGTATACTAGCTAGTTGCGATCTTCTGTCACAAGTAAATAAGAATAATAGTTGTAGACTCTCGGGGTGTTCTTGTTGTCATTTGGGACATGACATTGATTCAGTTAGCTAAACGCATACTCTCGACTCTGTCAGACCTAGCGTTATCTATTTCCTTCATATAAAAGCACAGTGTGAATACAGGACATACGGCAGCAACTCAAACGACGATATTTTCAGCTTTAGCAAATGACACAATCCCCACCGGCGCCCATGTTCGGTAATCCATCTGCCCCCATACTGAATCCAGGCGGAAGAGGACCCATGAGATCCTCGGGTGGCGAGCCGTGCGATTGAAGCTGTGAAAAAAAGGAGTAAGAACTGCTGTCAACGTGAATTCATAGCTGTGCAGTAGTTTACCTCGCTCATAGCATGTAGCACTTCCTCCTTCTTTTCTTTGTTGTCATCTTTGTAACCAGGGGCGTCGAATATGACGAGCAAACGTTCAATACAGGAGACTTGTGCTTCGTAGCGAGATTTATCGGAGGCCGACAGGGTTGCGGCGTTTTTGGTGAGATAAGCAGGGAACTAAGAGCATGATAAATGAGTAACTTGATTATAAAGAGAAACAAGTGACGAAATAAATAAATAAAGCGGAAAAAAAGGATATGGTTGGAGGGCATCGTGTTTCGTAGATGGAGGCTCACCTTATCTGAAAGCTCTTTCAGAGGCTCGTAGAGCACATCTTTGCTCATCAGCTGACCCATCATGGTTTCTAGCATGCCTTGAAGTTGCTCCTCTCCACCTTCTCCTTCTCCTAATCCCTCCAGGCCACCTTGACCCAATTGAGCAAGGAGCGCTTCGAGTGGATCTGACGACGCTTGATTTTGCGATTGATTTAGCGTTGACTCGCTTTCTTTGAGTTTATTCATCGTGGCCCGGATACGTGCTTGGTAATCATCTGCAGGAGGTGGGACAGGTTTAGGTATTGAGCCGCTAGATGATGCCTTCGCGCTAGGCGCTGTTGCACCCTTATTCCCTTCCTCAACTCCAAGCCCGTTCATTCCTTCGACGAGCATTGCTTCCCAAGCAGCCGCAAATGACTCCTCGCGCTTCAAGCGTTCAGCTTTCTGTTCTGGCGTTTCGTCCTTTGGTGGATCACCTGATCCCATTCCCAAGCCACCTAACCCCGAACCCAGTCCTTCAGTATCGGCACCGACCTCACCAGCCTTGCCCGCCTCGAACTCTGCGGTTATCTCACGCATGAAGGATTCCATGCTCTCCGCGAATTCTGATGCCCATTCAGGTGTTGCATCATCTGCAGATGCAACTGGCGGAGGGCTCGCCTTTGCCGCCGATGTTGAAGAAGGCGGAGATAGCGAACTGGATACTGGAGGAGATGCAGATGATGATGGCGCAGATGTGAGAGTAGAGGCGTTGTATGGTTTCGAGGGTGTAAATTGATCTAGGACATCTGTTAAACAACATAGATTAGTGTGAAGAGTCAATGAACTGGAAACAAGATCAAAGACGTACCATCAAGATCATCGAGGTCATCGTCATCATCATCGTGCACGGTTGCTCGTTTTGGATCACTAGACATATTTTCTTAGCACGATATCTGATGTATTATGTGGTCAGTAATCTGCTGAACCGCGTCCTCGCCGCAGCACGGTCAAAATGAACTTGAACCCACCTAGTAAGACTGACTAAGTTGTGATTTTGGCTGTTTCCAGTCGCTGCAGATATCAGTATAATGGCTTGCAAGATAATCCTTGCCAGAATGGTTGATGATAGTGAGATGGAGTAAGGGTCCAAGTGGAAGTCATATATATAGAATTTACTATTACTACTAGCACTGTAAACTTTACCAGTACACGTGAATACAAGTGCGCGGCTGTCCTCCGACTGCCGATGCTACTTCGCAGATTTTCTTTATCTCACTATCTCAGTGTTAACGCTCTGACGTTCGAAACCGCATTCTATGTACAGGAGAATAATCAATAAGCATGAAACATCAGCATCAGCCGCTTCCATTATATTTCAGCATTGAAATATTGAATAACCAACTTGACTGCCCGGTTTTTATTAGTACCTCCATGGTCATTCACCCTGATAAAACCTGATAGACACTACTGCCTGCTAGTCCATTGGTAGGCAAAGTAAACGAAAGGCTCTTGGAGCTATCATTGCCCCACCCCTTGGGTTTGGTGCCATTACCCAGAGACATATTAACAACTAGCTGAGTTAATGTCTGCGAGGGGTCGGATACAGTGACGTTGCCAGAATTGAGGCGGTAGACGACAACTGCATTACTGTGGGACGTGACATGGAGAGATGCAAATGCACCATCGAAATCAAAGGAGACGGCACCACCCGCTGGATTCCAAAACACTATCATCGCAGTATTGTGCGTCGCATCGAAGAGTGCAGACACGTTCTGGTCATTGGCGATGTCTTTGATCTGTGCTTGGTTTGATTTTAAAACGAATGTGCCAAAATCGGTACTGGGAAATGCAGTATAGGAAATGGGAGTGCTGATGTTTTGATGATCTATCCAAGCTGCGAACAGGTCCACTGTTGCAGGAGGCTGAGTTGATGTCCCGATGCTAGACCAATTACCTGTTCGGTACCCAGTCTCCACAGACAGTGAGAACGACCCATTCGACGGTTGGAACACGTAACCAACACTTCCATGCCACATAGAAGATGGATTAGAGAAGTTCCCGCCATAAGTCCCAACTCCATCTACAAAAACACCACCATTAAGCCGTTTTTGATCAAGGACACTGTATACTGGAGCAGCACTAGTTGAGGATATGTGCGATATCATCACGTGTTGCACATCATCATCGAGGAAGAACCACGCCTTTTGCCAGGACAAAGCACGAGTGACGGGATTCGTATATCGCATGACTGCAGCGCCAACTGTGCCATCGGTTGCTCCGCCCACGAAAGTCTCGATCCCAGTAAGCCTCGTATTGTCGCAGATGAGAGGTATAGCACCGTAATCTACGGTGATACCAGGGATAAGGTTCCAGTCCCAGGCCGCAGCAATATCTTCATAATCGTTGCCCTCCAGGTACGTGTAAACAACGCCATCCGATAAATGGAATCCGAGGGGCTATACTAGAGATCAGTAACGATACAGTAACGAGATTCTCAAGAGTGTACCGACGTTTTGTGAGTTAGTACATTCAGTGTTTAGCGTGCGGTTCGAGTACATCTTAACAGAGGTGACATATCCAGGACCACGATTCACCTGGAGAAGACTGTCAGATTGATACTGATAAACCTCATAGGCAAATAGGAAAACGGACCATGTAATCGCTATTATAGTATAAACGATTGCCGACAATATCACCTTGGTTAGCATCTGAACTATTTTGTAATAGGCTGTTTGCGACCTGGGTCAAAACGCTCGAATTCCATTCCTTGCCGAGAGCAGCTATTTCGGAAACGTTGATCTTGGTGCTACCTGTAGCCCTGCAGAGGACGATTTGTGGGACAAAATGTCGAGCCAGGACGTGTACTTACTGGTTGTCGACCACAGGGAAGCTGATAAAACGGCCCAGAACACTCTAAAAGCGGTTATTAGACGCCGTTGGCAGCAAATGATGCAACTTACAAAGTCCCAATGGACGACCTACAAATGACGTCAGCTCAGTTGCAAAGTGTGCACTACACGAAAAACATCACCTGAGTGCGAATATTGCGGTATATCATCCACAGATCGCCCTCAAGCAGGGTGCCAAAGGCATTCTGGGACTCAGGACCAGCTTCGAATTGTGTGCCACCAGCTGCAATTTCAAGATCCAAAACATCATTGGTGCTAAATTCCCTGGTCAGTGCGCACTTGATGTTGAAAAGGCAACAACATACAAGTCCTTGCCGTAGTTTCCTGAGTAAAGGATTCCATCATGTTGGCTGAAAGAACCATCTGGTCGAATCTTTAAAGGTGGTTATGAAAAATAGATTCGGATCGGTTGGTACAATAACAAACCCCATCTGCTTTCACAGTCGGTTCTATCACAACGGTTTCGTGTATCCTTTGATATGCATCTGTGATAAGCGAAACGTTGAGGGCAAGAATTCCTTGATCTATGCCAACTTTGGCGACATCTAGAGTATTGGCTCCTGTCAAATATCCCAAGCCATGTACGTAGTGATCAAAGGTGCCATAAGCGCGGAGGGAGATATTGCTACAGTTTCCTACTTGGGTAGGCGACAGAGTTTCGTTCAAAAGTAAACAGGTCTCTGAGACAAATACAGGGATGAGGATGATCTGAACATTCCGCGTAAGCCTGCCGTTCTTTTGGTCATGTCAGCGATGGGACATACATTAGAGTACCAGTTCGTGTTCCAGAAGCCTGGGGTACCGCATGGACAACTGGGAGTACCTCCAGAGGCGAGACACGATATATCCGTAAAGTCGTGGGCGAACCAATAGTCCATGGCAAGAGAGATGTTGCTTCTTACGGATGAATCGTTGACATATTTCTCCGCTCCAGCTAATCCACCATGCCAAGCGGCCGCCATAGTACCTAGTAACAAAAGCATGTAAACAAATGTCTACGGTTATGTGGTACAGTATATAACATACTGATACGTTGCCAGTGAGTTTGTGCTGGCCAGTTTGCACGCCTTGCGTCACATCCACTGGTATAGTTTATTTGCGAATCAGGCCATTTTCCATCAGGCCCAAGAGAAGACAGCCTAGAAATCGTAAGGATTGATAAGGCATTTCGTTCAATAAAATGGGTAGGCTAAATACCAAGAAGGGATGCTCGTGATATCGCCGGTCACCTCACTAACGATTGTAGTTAACCTTCGCTGATACAGAGTGTTGATGTCCTGAAGTGTTGTCGAATCAATTTTTTGCACTGAATTGGATGCAGTACTGAATGTAATCATTATACGGCTTGGGACAGATTTTTGCAGTAAGAACTTTACCTCAACGGTAGTCGAGGGTGAAGCTGAGGCCTCGAGGACCATGCTTTCCGCACTGCATGATGAGATCGTGGACGAGCTGTGTGGGCATTGAAATTGGATGATCCAGTACTGTCCAGAAATGAAGCATTTGCTAGAAAAGAGCTGTAGCAAAGGAGTGTGAGGATAGCTTTCGTCGAGGTCCACATTTTGAGTACTTGGGACGAATCCCAGTGCGCCAATGCTGATCAGATTGATCAAAGAGCAAATAAACAGCCAAGAAAAGGGCATTTTATACTACGAACTTAACGTAACGAAGAAGAGGAATAGCGTCCATACCGTAACTGGTCGCAGCCGAGTAAGGCCAAGGGACTCCACCAAGGTCCAACTAGTGGCACCAGATTTGTCGTGTTTGTATTTGAGAGACTCTGAACGTTTCGTTGAGAATTTCAAGGAACAACTGTCTTCCTTCGAATCTTTTGGGGTGTCTACAGGAGACTGTCGTTTGTGTTGACAGGTAATCTAACTTAAAAGTTACATCTCGAGTAACATTGACCTCAGTGGGGTGAAAGATTTTTACATTTCTGTTATTGATATTGTAATGCAGTCAATTATACATTTAGAGGAACTCTCCCCGCAAATGTGAACTGCGATAGTGAGTACTAGTGAGTATTTGACCTTGTATTCTGAATTCTCAACCATGTATCCAGCCATTGCAGCTCCCTTACTATGCGCTGGGATGGGCGGAGTCTAAAATCGGCAGGACGTCGCCTTTGCACATCGGTTTTACTAGTTCAAACAACTGTGTCAACCGTGACATTGTACCATGGACATCGTGAAGTTTTTGGTTTACGAGAGAGAGACCACGACGTCCACAGGTCCAATTACACGGTCGAGATCAAAGACGATGATGTAGTGGCTGATCTACAAGTGTTCATTGCGGCACAACTCAATGCGATTGCCCCTATGATTGCACTATGGAAGGTACATTACTTGTGTGCTATTCCGCATGCTGAAATTGAGGTGCTACCAACCACATCAATTTTTAGGCATCCGAGGCATCCAAGAGCTTCGGTAACGTTTGCGCGATAATAACAACAGACTCGACCAGTTCTGTGACACGATAGCGCAAAAACAGTGTTAATTGCTGAACTATTCCCGGGTCCGCCTACTCGGGTGGTGGCGGGGCCTCCGAAAAAAGAGGATATTGTCGGACATTTATGGAAAAGTACACTTACCTGTGATATCAGGCTTAACACTTCTGACACGCGCTCGTTAACTAGCGTTCGACAACGTCATGAATGGGGCATTGACTGGCAAGTTTCCGTCGGCCAACACGAAGACAGACAATTATTGCGCTCACCAGGGGCAGGAAACACCGATCCTCGATGGTTGTTATACTAGGAGTCTTGCTCCCCCTATCGAACCATATCATCATGTGTTCGCTGAGTTTAAAGTTAATATTCGCGACACGTCCCTCCATGCACCACCATCGTTCGCCCCCGCTTCCCAAATTGGTACGACTGAAGGTAACCACGAGAAAGTAACTCAATGATATTTGCCAAACATTTTGTGCCATGGATCTATTCAGGGTGCTAATCGCAATAAGATTTCGTCAAATCACTTCACCTTAGCCACTCGCACTTTGCATCCCTCCGAAATTGCCATAGTCGTGTTGGCGGAGGAGAAAACCGAGCTGGGCTGGAGACGGAGTGCGTCGTCAGTCTTTCTGCATCTGCATGTTTGGCTTGATATGCTTTCTTTATGATCGTGATGGGATATGTTGAGGGTCAGACGGCAGTGTCAACGTATAGCGACCGCCAAGTCCCGGAGGTAGTCCGGGACTCTGTTCAAAGGGCCGCCAGATACCAGACAGCTCAATGGTTCATGGCGATTTGCGCAAGCCGAACATCTTTATTGTGAAGGGTGAAGAAGTCGAGGAAGATAAGTTATGATTATTGATTTCGACTGGGCAGGTAGGAATGGGGAAGTGAGGTGCCCAGTGCATTTATCGCGCGATACTATGGAATGGGTGCTCATTACAATTGAGCATGATATGGGAATGGTGGACCGTTACCACACGCAGAAGTGTATTCGTGTTACGAGAGTGTCTGATGGAGTTTGAAGCACTAGTTACCTCCCTATAGTATTACAACATACTGCCCAGTCGATTTCTCCATAATTAAATAACTTTCACCATCTGCACAGCACCAGTGCTACCATCCTAGTCACTGTATACAGGAGAATGACATATGATTCAAGAAACTGGTAAAAATAAGTACGGAACGAGCTGTGGCGTCCACCTCGTCATAAATCCTTATCATATGAAGAATGAAAGTTACATAGTATAATCATCAAAAGTCTAAAAAATATGAAAACAGTTCGTTAGGGTATTTAGTCGTAAAGGTCGCTATCTGCTACTACGATCACCACTGCTAGTGGCTCATCACCATCCCTCACGTTGAACTTCCATCAAGGCTTTCCCTGCGTAGTTCCGCCTCTGCAATCCCACAAATGCATAAACGCGTTCGGTAGCTGGTAACGTGGCGTGGATACGCCGCCTAGCTTCGTTAAGTCGTCCAGCAGCCCTCCTAAGCTCAAAGTGTTCCCATCTCAGGTTGCGCAGTGCATGCCTCAAAACGCCTCGACGACGTGGTAATACCCATAATCGGGAGGGGTGCGGAGACACCGAAGCTGTACCAGGAGTATTCGCGTCGGACGTGATCTGTGATCTGACGACTCGGGGTACATGCTTCACTGTGGCCCTCTTCACGAATCCTTTCAAACAGCCGTAGAACCAGAAAGCATGAAGAGGGAAAATGAGAGTGAGGAGGATGGACGGCATAAAGGATCCATTCGTGATGACTTCGCGGTTTGCAGGGACGAAATAAGATATACACAAGGCGATATGAAATATAATCCTGGTGAAAAGAAAACAACCGGCGAATAGGATATCAGAGCGGAAGCGTGAATGAAGACTGGCGATGGCCAGTACAAAGGTGGGCAGCTATGCCGGAATCTTAGAAACCGGAACTTGCGCAGAAAGTATGAACCCTTACCTCCATTGCCGCACAGAGGCAGAAAATGTGTGTCCAGGACTTTCTAATAGCATACTCGACTATGAAAACATATATCGTGTGGTGAATCCACCCTGTCAAAAGATTCACTTTGCTGCGATAGTACACAGTTCCAAGTAATAAATCGCTGGAAAAAATCAACAGGAGCGCAGAAGGTTTGACAGCGCAAAACATACGAGATAAGATATGCTTGAAAAAATCTGCTTGCTGGATACGTCCACGCGTCCAATGTCCGAATTGCTCTGACATCTCCTAGAGACGAGACATAATCCCAAAAAAGAGGCAGGCTGGCAAGTGTCATTACAGAGCTACTTATTGCTGTCAGTATCCACGATCGTTGTTTGGCGGTCGTATACAACGGTGAGAGTAGATGGTATGACACTATAAGCCCAAGTAAAGAAATGACCAAGCTTCGATACCCTGGCAATGCGGCTGCGTCGAATAGAGATGGCATGTCGGGCATCGATATCATGATGGCGCTGGCGGACAGCGGTCCAGGGGAAGGAAGACACCCTCGCAAAATACGACAACAACACTGGCAGTAGAGTTCATTTAAGGCCTATCTCAGGGAATCCAGAAGCGACGCTGACACTGAATCATAGCGTTCTGTCGCACGTTCATTCGTGGAAATAACATGAAGAGAGCAACACAAAAGAGGCGATTTTCAATAGTTTTGAACGCCACGTCCGAGTCAGGCGAGTTTCTTGAGATCTCTTATCACTGCAAGGAACGTGAGCAAGTGGACAACCTGAGCTTTTTCGTATGTTTCATTCGACGATTGCGGCGTATCAGGATGCGAAAGTCGATAAACGAACGTGCTTGGTTATGTTCCGGTCCGGTGTATCCTAGGGCAAATAACACGCAGGAAGGCACGTGCACCATTCAAGTTCTACGCACTCAAAGGACACCTATATAAGCTATCACTACCCCGCGAACGTGGGGTAGATACTGTTGCTCGAGTGCGATTACTTTAGCTGAAATTTACTACTCGACAAAATAGGTAGATCAGTGCTCTCAGTAAAGTTAGGTTTGACCTAGACCTGACATATCGTCACGGACACCTTCCATACTTTTGGCCGTTTGACAACTTCAAGGGTGTGAAGTGAGGTAAAATCGGTCGGGTCTGTTCTAATTATAGTCGACAAAAGCCTGTAGTTTTTTCGCAGTTCGTGGCGGAAACTTGAATGCCAGCAGCTTGTCTCCAAAAGTCAGCGCAATCCTTGCGACAGCAGCTTTCAGAGCTTCAAACCAAAAAGCGTCAGATACGACGAACGAAAAGGCTATAAAGGTAGCACTCTCACCATCTCCAACCACACCGAACACCTCTGCTGCCCGTGCAACTTCTATCCTCTTACGCTCCTTCTCGCCCAGCTCTTGTGCACTAAGCTTTGAGAGTTCTTCCGGAGATGGCGGGGTATATAATGCGTTAACCTCTTGGTGATACTCCTCGATGGCAGATAGGAAAGATAAAAAGGCTTCAAGAATACGGGGTATATCACGCTGGACGACTCCAAATCGATCTTCGGTCAGTGATGCACAGACCATGCGCGAAAGAACTACCGCAAACCATGTCAAAAAACGTTGAGTTTAGTACATATTACCATACCTTCAACCACCAGAGCATCCAACTCTCGATGGGGTAAACATGCCTCAACAACTTTGTTAATCCTCTCTCTCCCCCACCACTCAATGCAAGAGCCAACCACTTGCTTTATCTTGTGTGGACAGTATTCTATAATAGCTTCCTTCCCTTTCCCCTTTATACGCGCTATGAGCCCATTACCTACACTTACTGGTTGCGTCACTGCAATCACAGTAGCACTTGTCGTAGAAGGCTTCTGACTCTGCGGTGTTGAAGCGGGGACATGCATAACTGAGCGAAAGAGTTCAGGAACATTGCTTTTACTGGCTTCTGCTGTGATCTCTACTGCCTCAGCAAGTTTGGAATCTGAGGCAAAGGAGTCGAGAACAGACGTCAAAGGAGATTGGCGGGAGGCCTTGAATATTGGCTGACGAATTAGCGGAGTAGAAGGAGCTTGCGGTGTCTTCGTGACTGGTTTAGATTCACTTGGAGCTGATGCCACCAGCAGTGGTGGGTGTGTGTACAAAACAGAAGGTGGCTACCTGACTCACCAACAACAGGGACAGGTTTGCCCCTCCTCAAAAGTAGCTGATAGTCCCTTCCAAGAGCCAGTAGCGCCTCCCGGGCTAGGCTACTCCATAGGCTCGGGTTGTACTTTTGGTCTCCAAATAAGGTGGTTCTTCGTTCACTTGCCATTGGCGAATCTTCCAAGGCCAAGTCGATGAGTTCCGAATATGCGTACTGGCGAAATATAGGGTCTTGAGAGCTGATACCAGATATCAGAGTCACGCTTGGATCAGCAGTAGTTTGCGCAGTTTTGATAGGCTGTTGACACGCGTTATACTACAACAAGGGTAAGATGTGATGGCGCTTACTTGAGGAATATAGACATCAAATAAAGCCTCCGCAAACTCCCAATTCACCAGAGTTATCATGCCTAGGGACAAGGTCCGCAAGACTAACGAGAAGTTGCGCAATGGCATTAAGAGCGTCCATGAGCCTCTCAGGAAATGAGCGGTAAATGGGCGAAGAAGATGATGTAAAATTGGAATCTTGAACAGGATTGGTAATATGATAGACCTCGCAAGCCCAAAAGCAACACCATACAGACCAAACGACAAAGTCACGAAAAGCGAGATAGTTAAGAGTAGTTTCATGAGATCTCCGACCGAGAAGAGCCAACGCCGACTATGCTGTAGCAGCCATTGAGTATGAAAACAGGTAGTACAATGAACTACAGTGACATACCGTTGTAGGGCTACCCAGCGAAAACCGGAATACAAATCGGTCCAGCATGATATTTCTGAGGAAGAAAGTGCCTGCTAACCAGGCTTGTGAGCACATTAGAAAGATAAATCGTCCATTCAGATAATAGGGATGTTTTCTGCAACAAGAAAAGGAATGAGGGATCAATCATTTCGATATAGTGCGAACACCGATTGTATACCTCGATTTGACAAAGACAGATAGACGACGATCTCCCTGCCCAGATGTTTCCTCTAATTTTGCAAGTGTCACATGCATAACAGCCAAGAAGATGGCAGACGTAACATATACACTGAGTGAACGCAATGTGCTTGGCTTCCCGAGTGCATTTTGCAAGATTTTTGAGGGTGAAGTAGCTGGAGGAGATGCACCTAAAGATGATATATGTTAGTGTATTACCGTAAGTAGATAAAATATCGATGATATAGAACTTGCTACTCCAGCTACGCTGTCCATCGACCGTGGCCACTTGGACGTCAAGCGTCACCCTATGATAGGATCGGCTAGAGTTTGTGCACCAAGATAATTGGTAGTGCAGGGAAAGGCTCGCAACGACAAAACCTTTCATGACGAAAATTATGCGAGAATTCGACTCACCGGTTAGATACACCTTCCGCAACACAGCAACTGGTAAGACGCCAACAACCCAGGTAGTGGCTGCCACCGCCCAAGTCCCAGACCTCACCAATCGCGTTAAAAGACCGAGGCTCGCGTCACCATTTCCAATGAATAACACGCTCAAAGTAAAAGAAAAAAGAGCAGAGTAGGCAAATATGTTGTACAACAGCCTGTTGCCAAGAACGGACTTGAGGAGGGGTTCATAGGCTTGAACAGCAGGCGGTATAGAAGGGGACGATCGGGATGTAAAGGCTAGGGTGTGCGTGACTGGGTGTTTTGCTGATAGCGGTGTCGCTGTTGCCGACATCGTGGACGATGGCTTCAAACAAACGCGTACCAATGCTGCAAAAGACTGCCACGGACAAGTGATTAGGTAAGAAAGCAAATCACATGACGTTGCGCACTCTGGCCGACAATGTCACTGTCGCGGACTTAAGAGGATAGAATTTCTATCATGATCATATCTTAGAAACATCGCAGTCCTTTGCAATCGCGTGAAGACACTGAGTACAAATCAATTTACAAATTCCATGTTTTTTTTGTATTAAACACCATGATATATCTTTTCTGCATACCTTTTTCACCAAATATGGGCGATACGTCTGTATACATTTATGTTTCATACTGGAAAGGATATCATTTGCCATAGACGGTCAAAAGGCACAGGTGCGTACGCCTGCCCGAGGATAGTTTTTCACAGGCTTTTGAGTCCATTCTTTTCTTGCCAGTCTTCATATTTCCGTACCACCTCAGGAGTAATTTGTTTTTGAAGTGCGTTTGCTGCAGATATAAATGCATCCTGCGAGACCTGTTGATAATGATAAGCATCGTTAGAGAGATCCCAAGAACAATGGGATAGAGGTGAACATATGGAGCATTGATATCTTTCTTCATCGTCAGCAAGGCTGCCTCTTGACACAATGCCGTGATTTCCGCACCAGAACAGCCGTCGGTCTGTGCGCAGGATCAGCATATGGAAAACAGCAAGCTTAGTGTACCAACGCTCACCATTGCTGCGATTTGTTTCACATCTAGATTGGGTTCCACGCTCATCTTTCTCGTGCGTATCGCGAGTATATCCTCTCGACCTGCTTGATCTGGTGGACCTACATACATGATACGATCTAGTCGCCCTGGCCGCATCAGTGCTGAGTCCTGATAAGCATAAGCGACCGGATAAATGGAACGTGCTATTTTAGATACGGATGAACGAAACGTACGATAACATCAGGCCTGTTGGTAGCCGCTATGACAGTTACACCAACAAGTTCCTGTACTCCATCCATTTCGTTAAGTAAACTTGTGAGAACACCTTCATGGGGTCCTCCACCACTTGAGTCCGCGGAAGTGCGGGATGTGCCCAAGGCATCAATCTCATCCTAGGAGATATAATTAATAGGCGTTGGAATAGATAGGGCCACGAAAGCGTTTTACAAAAAAAATTATTGATGGGGATGCTGCACGAGCTTTTCGGAAGATTTCTCGGACAGCTCGTTCAGATTCACCAACGAACTTGTTGAGCAGCTGGGCATCATTAAAAGCGTAAGGAGCCAATCAAGTATTTTCGATTTGGGGGAAGTGAAACTCACCTCAGGACCTTTCACTGCAACGAAGTTCACCCCACTCTCGCACGCACAGGCTCGAGCAAGAACCGTCTTGCTGCACCCAGGAGGACCATACAGAAGGACGCCTTTGGGTGGTCTGATACCTAATCTTTCAAACGCTTGCGGATGAAGGAGCGGCCACTCTACTGCTTCTCGTAGTTTCTGGATGACAGCACCCTGTCCTCCGATGTCGGCGTAGCGTACTGGAGGGGTCTCAAAGAACAAGCTTCTCATACCAGAAGGCCGCACGGAGGGCAAGGAGTCGAGGATGTCCGTCAAATTTAGCAGAAGACCATCACCGGGAGAAATAGAAGTAGATAGGGAAGGATTTACGCTGATCCATCGTTTGATCGCAAGAGTCCCTGCTTCGCGAACCACGGCACTCAAATCAGCGCCGACATATCCGTGGGCGCGGGAAGCAATAGTGTGGATGTCTTGTTCTGACAATGAGTGGGGAGCGTTGGCAAGCAAGACTTTAAGAATGGAAGAGCGTGCTTCTATGTCCGGTATGCCTGGTAATAATGTATCCCAATGTTTAGTGGTCGAGAAGAAGATGGAAAATAAAGTACTTGCCTATTTCAAATTCCCTGTCAAACCTTCCTGGTCTCCGTAGAGCTGGATCAATAGCGTTCGGCCGGTTTGTAGTACCGATTACAACAACTCTTCCTTTTCCATTCGCTTCATCTTCCATCCCGTCCAATAGCGTTAAAAGGGTAGCCACTACCCTCTTTTCGACCTCTCCTCCCGCACCTTCCTCACGACGAGGGACTAACGCATCGACTTCGTCCAGCACAACAATACAAGGGCTTTTCTCGCGAGCGTCTCTAAAAACATCACGAAGCTTCGATTCCGTTTCGCCGTGATAAGCAGATGAGAGTTCAGGTCCGTTGATGATGATAACTGAGGAGTTGGTCGATGAGGCTATAGCACGTGCAAGATGCGTTTTTCCGGTCCCAGGGGGACCGTGTAGTAGGATCCCTCGGGGAGGTTTCAATCCTGCATCAGGCAACAAGTGTAGTTGTAACGATGTGCACTGCACAGTAAGTTGGAGATAGATAACAGGACAGATGAGGAATTTGACCCACCAAAGTACCCGAAAAGCTCAGGGCGAGTCAGCGGAATTTCAAGCAGATCTCGAATTTGGGTGATCGTCCTATCCAATCCACCCACGGATGCATAAGCATCCGAAGCTGTAGATTTCGACAGCGTTTCGATATCACGCTACGCAGGCACGTGTATGACCAAGAGATATCTGAGATATGGAGGGTACCTACCTTGCGAGATTCCTCGGGGTGATGCTCCATGTCATTGTCAACGATGTGTACGGACGAATCCCACCCTACAGTCCAAAGAAGGACTGGGGTCTTGATTGAGAGTGAATTAATACCATCTGTTATGGCACTGACAGAGTTGACTGGAGGAGATCGCTTTGGAGATACAGACACAACGGAGAACCTTCGTAACTGGCCCTCATATAAAATCTCGGCAACCTGTGCGAATGTTAAATACTTCAAATCCACTTGAGACCAGTGTCCAAGTGCCAAAGAGAAAATAAAAAAACATTAAAAAGAAAGTTACGAGCAGCTTGCTGAGTATACTGACCCAGATGTTCTCTAAGCAGTAGCGAGAGCCAGTCTCGACGCTTGCCTTTCTTGCGTGTAATTGTGGGATTTAGCGACGGACTAGTACTTCTGGAAATTTCCCTGAAACGGATAGTGCCAGCCTCTCGGATGTCTCGTAGTGATGGCAAGCCAAGTGGCACCTTACTTGAGACTTTCCCTGTCAAGGGAAAAATTTGTACCTTTGTGCCTTCCACCAGGCCTGCCGTGAGTAGTATGGATGAAGACACTAAAATGGCTAGAAGGAAATGACGGGGTCAATCTTAACGAAATAAAATCCCGTCCCATGTGCATGCAACATGGTGAGACTTTACTAACAGTCCTGTGATATATCTAAAGAGGGCCATAACACCCCCACAGCGAAGTCCTGTCAGACAAGAAGTCAGTTACTTCGTGTTGACGAACTTGAAGAAGTTTTTATATATAAAAACGCGCTGACTAGCTCAATAGATCTCACCTTTTGCGATTTGCCGTTATCCGCTTCAGATAAGGCGACAACTTCACCAGAGTTTAGTTTGGATGTCTTTAAAATGTCTGAATGGATGATAACGCGCCGCGCGACACGAAATTCCGCTCCTAAATGTGCAGGCTTAACAGTGAATCGGATAGAGGATATCGACATCTCCCTGGTAAATTCTCAAGACGATGAAAATGCCCTATTATATCTGCTCCGAGTTTCAGACGTTGAACAAAGAGGAAATTTTGCTGACCGTAATTTTACAGATACCAGACACCGGACCAGCGATAGACGTATACAGCCTACCCCAAATAGGTTGTACAGCCTGCTGCAATTACTTACATAATAAATTGCATGGGAATATGTCCAGTGGCATTGGCTGATGTGGTGCAAATGTAACATACCAAGCGTGATGCCCAGTGAGAACTGGCCATGTTCGGAGATGCCTGCTTGCGCCATATTGCGTTTTTTTTTTTGACGTTGTCATGCACCAAAGTTGATTGGTAGCACGGACAGGTGTCAATAACGAAGCAAATATTCAAAAAGACTCGCCTTTGTGCCACACAGGCACAGTGCCACGTGGAATAGTAATTAATATTGCCTTTTTCAAACTTGTGGCTAATCAGCACCACCTCTATTAGGCAATCCAGTCACGCTCACCTTTGCTTTCCATTCGGTACTTGCCGCGTTTCGGCATTTCGGCAAATTTTCGCGTTGCCACTGGCTACACATTGCATTGCACCCTCGTTTTTATTGTTTCCTTCACTTCCCTTCCTTTGCCTAGCCCCACCATGGGTCCCTTACTCTTGTTTTTATTCTCACCTGACGGTCGTTTCTGGATCCCCATTTTAGTTCACCTCCTCGTCACCTCCACCCTCCTCCTCCTCATCTTCTTTGCTCCCCCACCATTTCTGATGTCACCACTTCCTATCCGCTTCCGTCGCCAAACCGTCAACTACCACATGCCACTGCTGATATCAGCAAAGCCCCGGCGGCCGGTTCAAATAGGGCAACAGGTCCATCTTTATGACGTCAATCTACCATCATATACTATCAAAACATTGGTCGCTCGTCTTGCCTGGTTGGAGCATGGGTGGGTAGTTTTTTGAGCTGGAGAAGGTTCATCCCCTTGCGTTGCCCATGTTTATCGCTGTCCCATTCACTTGGGTACACTTATCTTTTGTCCATCGTCTTCGCTACAGCTACACCTACCACACGCTGCCTGGGACTCACTTGTTCCAAATTGGAACTACTTGTTACGATAACACAATTTTCGGACCTTCCCTTTATTTTTATTTTTCCGCTTTAACCTTGTACTTTAGCTTTCACACATGGTGCCACGTGGCACTTCCCCTTTTGTCCAAACTCCTCTTTCTCGCGCCGCGTTGCCTTTCTTCTTATTATAGACACAACTCTCTCACACAGCGGAGCTGGCCATGCGGGCTAGGCCCCATGACATCATCAGCCACTGTCTCTATCAACTGTATAGTACACATGTACAAATAACCCTGTAGTAGTATATATACCCCAATAGATCCAGGAGACTCCTCAGCGAGTCCTCTTGTTGTTAACCAACAAACTCTCTGCAGCTCAAAGGGTAACCACTCCCTCATCATCTTCCTTATAGTGTGTTTCTGTGTGCACCAGAGTAACTAACTCTTGGTTGTTACGCTACTCCTCTCCCTCCCTCGTTTGATCAGGTGGTCCAACACAACCAGTCCATTGGTAAGGCCATGGAACTGTCGGATTTGGACTAGGTGGTGGACTGGTGGCTCCAGTTTCTTTTTTTTCAGCAGAACATTCATTTACAGTGTGATTATTTTTGATTTTTGAATCATTTTTATGGACACATATTTTTTAGAATGCCTGACTGACAATAAAGGAACTGTGTTGATACTGATAGTGTTTTGCCTTGCCCTTTTTTACTGCATCTTCCCATGACATCATGATTTTCCTGCTCTCTTTTTGCTATTGGACTTTACTTTATGGCTGTACAAACCTGTGACATTACTCACAGCATCCATTGTTCTATCCCTTTCTTTTCCTTTTTTGACAATCTTATCCTGTACTACCTACGCAGGATTCGTCAGCCTACATTCCTTCCTTCATATTCTTTCTCATTCTTTTTGTACAGCTATACTGTGCATAGCCTACTTTTCTTTCACTATATAAACCCCTGTATTTTACCTTGTAAAAAAACAACAAGTACTTGATTCCAGACTTCTTCTCTAATCTTA
Source organism: Serpula lacrymans var. lacrymans S7.9 (assembly GCF_000218685.1). Lineage (NCBI taxonomy): Eukaryota > Fungi > Basidiomycota > Agaricomycetes > Boletales > Serpulaceae > Serpula > Serpula lacrymans. The sequence continues at coordinate 880,974 of NW_006763304.1, forward strand.
AGTCCACTTCTTACTGCTACTTGTGATCCAGTGTGGTCACAACACTTCCCACTGCTACCACTGTTAATTGCTGTCATTGTCACTCCCTACTTTTGAAGTCATTGTTATCCCTTTTGATTAAAGTCCTTCTGAGCACTACAGTTTGTGCGTCAGGAGCCTGCTATCACTGGGAACCTCGTCACCTCGTCATCCTCATCGTTCTCAAACCTACCTTGTGCTACGATTAGCAAGGTAGTGCTCATCTATACTCGTCACTAAGCCCCTATCTTCTATAAATTCAACTATCCCTCCTCCTCAAAACCCACACTCATACATCTCTGGGTTTTACTTTGAAGGATTATCATACATACCACCCCACGAACAACCAGAGCACCCACTGTTCTAGGAGGCAAAGCCCATAAACAAGTTCCGTGGAATCTGGGAGGATTGTGTGTTAGTTTGTTTTTGTGTGTGGTTTTCTAACAGCAGTTCTCATCATCGACAACATAGAAAGCAAACTCATGTATTTACATATGTTACACATGGAAAACAGTATTACGACTAAAATGAGAAGAATTGATGTGTGGGGGCACTTCTATGGGTGCTTACATGTGTTTTTTTTGAATCAATCACTATTATTATGTATCACTAGGTATGAGGTGGTGTATTCGAACAGGGGTATGATTACAGCTTGAAAATGTGTTAGAAACAGCTCAAAATGATTGAATGTAAGCAAGACTGTAAGAGGCAGGAGGTGTGAGGCAACATTAAACTATAACAAAAATAATACCCATCTCCGACTGCACTTGCAGGGAGTAAGAGGTACAATGAGCTTGAGGTCAACAGATGCTAGCAAATATAGCAAGTAGAGGACTTGGAAGTAGACTCAAGGGTTTCTGGTGAGGAGTAAAGCGGGTGATTCAAGTAATAGAAAGCTAAAGAACTATACATGAATATGTAGGGTTTTTATAGCTAATCATCTATCCCTCAGACCTGAAGAGGAATAAAAGAAAAGTGGTCTGAGGAGAAAATCAACCAATAAGAAAAAGAAGAGCTATCATACGACTTCAAGAATTAATCAGCAGGTGAGAGAATGTACTGAGGTACAATCCTGACTAAAGTGTTTATTAATATCTCCAGGCACTGATGGGGCTCAGAGCTGGTTGGCGAGATCTCTACCATCAGTCCTTACCCATTGTGCTGGCTGGCTGGGAGTACTACCCAGTCTCTGATCTGCAATATGTGTTACGATACACAATTTTTGGACCTTTAATTTTCATTCTCCTCTTTAGATTTATACTGTAGTTTTCACACACTGTACCATGTGGCACTTTCCATTTTGTTCAAACTCCACCTTCTCGTGCTACACTGCCTTTGTTCTTATTTAGCTACAAATCTCTCATGCAGTGGAGCTGGTCACACAGGCTGCGCCCTCTGACATCATCAGCCACTGATTTTATCAACTGTACAGTACATAAGTACAAACACTCTGTATTAGTATATATACCTCAATAGATCCAGGAGACTCCTCAGCGAGTCCTCCTGTTGTATAGCCATAACTAACTTGGTCCTACCTAAGGGGTAACCACTCCCTCATCACTATCTTTATAGCTTGTTATGAGTTGTGCGTGACAAAACTGGATAAACCCGGTCTCTGCCGAAGCAGCCATTGTTCTCCATGGAGCATAGCCACCACTCCATGGAGTAACCATTGTTCTCCTAAGAGTCATTATACTGTAGCGAGTAGCACCTCCGACTATAAGTAGTAGGGGGTTTAGTATAGAAAAACCTTAGTCGTTTCTATAGCCTCTTGGGCAGCGGCTGAGGTATGTTACATTACATTTATTAGAGATCACCTTAAACTGACATCCATTGTAGTTTCACATAGGTAAATAATATAGTCGTTTCTATAGCCTCTTGGGCAGCGGCTGAGTTTCACATAGGTTTATTAGGTTATGAGCCCTGGTGCGCAAAAGCTACGCAGGAAATATTTCTTATTTGAAACGGCAACCCCGGAACCATGACCACAGCACGCGATACATCCGCATGTCCAGTTCTCACTGGACCCAACAATTTTCAGATATGGAAACTCCGGATCATCTCAAAGCTACGTCGGGAAAAAGTTCTCCGGGTTGTTACTGGAGAGGAGCTTAAGCCCTCACCAGGAAAACCTACCTCCTTGGAGGATCCTGAGATCACCTGGATACTTAAGGATGAGAAGGCACATGGAATCATCCAGGACCACATCTCTGATGCCCTCCTAATGAGGACTGGAGACCTCACCAGCTCCAAGGATTTATTTGATAAACTTGTCTCACTCCATCAAACGTCCAACATTGCCTTGGCCTTCTATTCATTCCAGCAACTCACCAAATTGTCCTGGGATGGGACATCACCTATCCAGGACCACATTGCGAAAATCCGGACAATTGATTCACACCTCTCCGGAATGAAACTAGGAGTTGATACCAAACTCATGGCTTTCGCTCTTCTCCAATCTCTCCCATGCACTCCTGAATGGCAAATATTTCAGTCATCAGTAATCAACACGATTGAAGAAAATAAACTTACCTTTGATGCAGTTGAGATCCGGATCACTGCAGAAGGTGCATGACAGTCAGGGAAGGCCCCTGGAGGTTCCGAATCAGCACTCAAATCCGAGGAGAAATGGTGTAACTTCCACAAAGCCAAATCACACAACACCTCGGAGTGTCAAACACTTCAGTCAGCTGAAAAAGGTCAAAGGAAGAAGGGAAAGGAAAGACACAAGGGTAAAGGAAAAGAGAAGGAAAAGGCAAATACAGCGGAGCAATCATCTGGATCTGACTCCGAGGAGGAACAAAGTCATATTGCATTGGAACATGTACATATTTCCAAGCCCCTTGCTCAACACATTCAAGCTTACCTTGTGTCGGAACTCGATAAGACCAAAACAACAATTATTATTGACTCCGGAGCAACATCCCACATGGTCTTTCACCGCTCCTGGTTTGAGCCAGGAACATACCATGTTCTGCATCCTCCGAGGACAATCAGTTTTGGGGATGAATCCTCTGTAAATGCCATTGGCATTGGAACAGTAATCCTACAAGCAACTGTTGGCAAAAAGGACTACAATATTGCACTGTCAAATGTCTTACTTGTGTCAAACTTCACGTTAGCACTCGTCTCTGTCCACAAATTGTCCAAAATGGGGTTATCAACACTTTTTCCAGCAGGGTCAAATGCTTGTGAAGTTCGGAAAAAGGAGGAACTTATCCTCACTGCGTTACACTGTGAGGAATTGATTTTTCTTATTGCATTCCCGTCATGTCGTGGTTAGCAGACTCGATCCCCGTCACTCCTCTTGCCCTCGGACTAGAGATTACCGCAGGTGTCTTATTACTTTTATCCTTTTTCTTCTTATTTTCTATTCACACTCACGTCCTATCATACCTACGACGAGGTAGACTTGTTGTCGACCCTCGAGAAGATATCCAGATGACATAAGCCACGATCCAGTGCTATGTCTGGGAATACTTCGGAGGAATATTGATAAGCGAAGAAGGTTGTGAGTCAGCGCCTTCTCATGGGCTTACTGATACAGCCAATCGCACATCCCTTACCAATACATTTTCTCATACGATTAGTAAATACGATAGATCGGACCACCTTCTCCTTTTATCTTATTGGTTAGCTAGCTGGTCAGACCACTTTCTCAGTTCTTCCCTTTCTCGGTCTGACCATCGCCGTTCACTATATAAAGAAGTACATACTCAATGTATTATTCTCTAGTTCAATATTAGTTTGGATTTGCGCTTATACCGATACTCTTCATTCTCATACCCTGATTCACCGCCTTCCAGCAAGGACTTGACCAGGCATTGTGCTTTGTTATATAGCTTCGTATTTGTTGCCTGACATACACAAGCGAGGACTTTATCACATCCAAGCAAAACCCGAAATCAACCCGGAGTCAGCTTTTGCAGCAGTAGATGTAAACTTATTGCACAGGAGAATGGGACACATTGGAATGGACCGCTTGCAACGAATGTTTACAAAAAGACAGCTCCAGGACATAGACACCCTTACCGGAACCCCGGAGTTTTGTGAACCTTGTGCTTTAGGAAAGATGAAGAAATTACCTTTCAAGTCCACTGGAGGAAACCAAGCCAAGTGCCCCATACAAATTGTGCACACAGATGTTGGAGGACCAATCAAACCAACTTCCAGGGAGGGTTTTCGGTACTGGATTATCATTGTAGATGATTTCTCCAAATTTCCATGGATATCTTTCCTAAAACATAAAAGTGAAGCACTGGAACGATACAAGCAATGGAAAGAAGATGTCCAAACATTCTTCCGGACTCATTTGGGAGAAGAAAACTTCACTCCACTATACACAGAATTCCTCCGGAGCGATGGGGGAGGAGAATATACTGGCAATGCATTCAAAAATCAACTCCGACGAGATGGTGTCATCCAAGAAACTACAGCTGCAGATACTCCGGAACAAAATGGCATTGCAGAACCCATGAATCAGACATTGGCTACATTAGCAACCACTATGCTCCATGATTCCAAGCTCCCAAAGTCATTTTGGGTAGATGCCATGCAAACAGCTGCATATATCACAGCACGCAGCCCAGCATCAGGACTCCATGGAAAGACCCCATATGAAATACTGTTTAAAAGGAGAGTTGATCCAACTTTGTTTCGCTGTCATGCACCAAAGTTGATTGGTAGCATGGACAGGTGTCAATAATGAAGCGAATATTCAAAAGACTCGCCTTTGCGCCACACAGGCACAGTGCCACGTGGAATAGTAATTAATATTGCCTTTTTCAAACTTGTGGCTGATCAGCATCACCTCTATTAGGCAATCCAGTCACGCTCACCTTTGCTTTTCCATCCGGTACTTTCCGCGTTTCGGCATTTTGGCAAA
>NW_006763304.1:885976-1095367 GCF_000218685.1 Serpula lacrymans var. lacrymans S7.9
ATCCGCTTCCGTCGCCGATCCGTTGACTACCACGCGCCACTGCTGATATCACTGACCATGTCAATGCCAGGGGCCTTTTTGCTAACCGGTGTCGATGATGAGAACTGTTGTTAGAAAACCACACACAAAAACAAACTAATACACAATCCTCCCAGATTCCACGGAACTTGTTTATGGGCTTTGCCTCCTAGAACAGTGGGTGCTCTGGTTGTTCGTGGGGTGGTATGTATGATAATCCTTCAAAGTAAAACCCAGAGATGTATGAGTGTGGGTTTTGAGGAGGAGGGATAGTTGAATTTATAGAAGATAGGGGCTTTGTGGCGAGTATAGATGAGCACTACCTTGCTAATCGTAGCACAAGGTAGGTTTGAGAACAACGAGGATGACGAGGTGACAAGGTTCCCAGTGATAGCAGGCTCTTGACGCACAAACTATAGTGCTCAGAAGGACTCTAATCGAAGGGGATGACAATCACTTTCAAAAAGTGACGAGTGACAATGACAGCAGTTAACAGTGGTAGAAGTGGGAAGTGTTGTGACCACACTGGATCACAAGTAGCAGAGTAGTGAACTTGAGAGTAGAGAAGAAGTCTGGATTGGAGTACTTGTTCTTTTACAAGGTAAAATACAGGGGTTTATATAGTAAAAGAAAAGTAGGCTATGCACAGTATAGCTGTGCAAAAAAAATGAGAAAGAATATGAAGGAAGGAATGTAGGCTGACGAATCCTGCGTAGGTAGTACAGGATAAGATTGTCAAAAAAGGAAAAGAAAGGGATAGAACAATGAATGCTGTGAGTAATGTCACAGGTTTGTACAGCCATAAAGTAAAGTCCAATAGCAATTAGAGAGCAGGAAAAATTCATGATGTCATGGAAGATGCAGTAAAAAAGGGCAAGGCAAAACACTATCAGTATCAACACAGTTCCTTTATTGTCAGTCAGGCATTCTAAAATAATATGTGTCCATAAAAATGATTCAAAAATCAAAAATAATCGCACTGTAAAATGAAATGTTCTGCTGAAGAAAAAAGAAACTGGAGCCACCGGTCCACCACCTAGTCCAAATCCGACAGTTCCATGGCCTTACCAATGGACTGGTTGTGTTGGACCACCTGATCAAACGAGGGAGGGAGAGGAGTAGTTCCAATTTGGAACAAGTGAGTCCCAGGCAGCGTGTGATAGGTGTAGCTGTAGCGAAGACGATGGACAAAAGATAAGTGTACCCAAGTGAATGGGACAGCGATAAACATGGGCGACGCAAGGGGATGAACCTTCTCCAGCTCAAAAACTACCCACCCACGCTCCAACCAGGCAAGACGAGCGACCGATGTTTTGATAGTATATGATGGCAGATCGATGTCATGAAGATGGACCTGTTGCCCTATTTGGACCGGCCGCCGGGGCTTTGCTGATATCAGCAGTGGCGCATGGTAGTCAACGGATCGGCGACGGAAGCGGATAGGAAGTGGTGACATCAGAAATGGTGGGGGTGCAAATAAGATGAGGAGGAGGAGGGTGGAGGTGACGAAAAAGTGGATTAGAATGGGGATCCAGAAACGACCGTCAGGTGAGAATAAAAAGGAGAGGAAGGGGCCCATGGTGGGGCTAGGCAAAGGAAGGGGAGTAAGGGAAACAACAAAAGCGAGGGCACAATGCAATGTGTAGCCAGTGGCGACGCGAAAATTTGCCAAAATGCCGAAACGCGGAAAGTACCGGATGGAAAAGCAAAGGTGAGCGTGACTGGATTGCCTAATAGAGGTGATGCTGATCAGCCACAAGTTTGAAAAAGGCAATATTAATTACTATTCCACGTGGCACTGTGCCTGTGTGGCGCAAAGGCGAGTCTTTTGAATATTCGCTTCATTATTGACACCTGTCCATGCTACCAATCAACTTTGGTGCATGACACCGGGAGATTAAACACATGTTGTTATTTGACAGGGGGGTATGGTGATGGGATCAGATTGATACCAATCATGTTAATCATAAGCTAGGCTGTGTATGTTGGTTTTGATATCATGATGACATTTTGGCATCTCAATATGGGCATTCCTTCCCCTAAGTCTCTTTCTCTTCCCATGGTTTCCACTTCCAACATGCACACATCCAGTGATACCTCGGGCTCAAACCTGTTTAATATTGTTTCTCAATGCTCTTTTAATCTCCTACAGAACAGGCACATGGGCAGTGCACTCAGTTTGGGCTTATCTCCACTGTCATCTGGATCTGGATCACTCTCAGAGATAGACCCTTTTACTTACATGGCTCCACCAGCCTCACAATATCCACAACAACATGGATACAACATGTTCTCTCAAGTAAGTTTAAATTTTTAATAGGTTTTCTCACCATGAGCCATTTTTAGGGCACATATATGCAGGACTCACAGTAGATAGTAGCCCTGCGTGAACATTGCAGTCATCATGAGGCCCAATTAACTAAGATAATTACAGAAAGAGACATTATGAAGTAAGTGCACTGAGTATTTTCCTGTTCTCTGACCACTTACTTGTATCAGAAACATGTTTGAAGTTCTTGCAAAGGCTGTTTGCCTTCCTTCTACAGACCCCTCTGCTTTTGACCTCACCTGGCTCTCACCATCTGAATCAAATCATCTGACAGCTGATACACATCCCCAGGTCAAATTTTGGGACCAAATTGACTTTGCTGAATAGCAAGAGTCTCTGGCTGCGCAAGTTTGCATATGAAGGAAGGTGTTACAATCTGCTTTGCTATTAGATTGCATTCAACTCTAAAGTTATGCTACCATCCATCTTCATGGCCTTCTAAATGTTAGTCTCCTCAGATAATACGACTAAGATCTTCTTGAATGATGATAGCAGGGAATTGTAGAGTAGATTCAACTTGTCCTATCCTACTGTTATACAGGGGTTTAAATACTGAATAGGTAGTTCAGCTCCAAGCTGGGTTTTGTAAGTAAGAGCCAATAGTGTAAAGACCTCCGTGGTCAAGGGCAAGAGGTTTGTAGTTCAAAAGGAGTATCCTAGGGGAAATAGCAAGAATAGATTAAGGATGTGTGACCATAATGTAGCTATAAGGAATATCCTTGGAAGAACCGCAGATCACAAGGTATGGGCTAAGACTGTGTGTCCAAGAAGGGAAGAGGAAGGATAAGATAAGATAAGCAGAAATGTGTATAAAAAAATAGAGAGATAAGATGTGAAAGCATATGTGTGGGTATATAGAGATAGTGGTGAATGATAACCACTAGATAAAGGAATATAGTCTGATAAGTAAAGAAAAAGGTGAAGGATAAATTGAGAGTAAATTTGAGTTGTAACAGAAGGTTGCTTATCTGGAGGATGAGAATAGCAAACAGGTGAATGCTACAACAGTAAAAGCGATCCACAAGGTGGTAAGGTCTGCGTGGTCAGAACTGGTACACAAGAAGCTCGCCCCTAGGACATGGGGAAAAGTCCCTCTACCCAGGCAACAGCTTTGTCACAGCATGGTAGAACACAAGTTCCCTATCTTCAAGCTGGCTAACAATGGATGGAAGCTTGAATACTTGGGTAAAGAAGAAACCATATTGACAGTGAAGGCCACTGAAAGACGACTGTAACAACCAAGATTTATTTACTCTGGCGCACACAGGAACACACTATAAAGAAGATGATGGGGAGTGGTTACCCCTTAGGCTGCAGTGAGTTAGTTGTGCTAGACAACAGGAGGACTCGCTGAGTCCTTCCCCATGTATTGCTCTTGTATATATACTAAAATACATGAGGTACTGTACAGTTATAAATAAAGTTCAAAGTCCGATGTCTAGCATGTGACCGGTCACATGATGAGTCTAGACACTGGTCAGGTGATGTGTCACATGACTTAGTCATGTGACTATGAAAAGTCCGAAAATGTAAAGTAAAGTAAATAGTCACATGACTGGTCATGTGACTTGGAAAAATGAAAAGTAAAGTACAAAAGTGAAGCGTAAGTAGGTGCTGGTATGTTAATTGTAACAACAACCAACAAACACAACAATGATGATGAGGACAACAAAAATGAGGACAACATTGTCATTGCAGAGGTCCTGCCCACCAGCAAGAAGTACAAGGCAATGAATGACAAGTCAGACACCATCAAAGTCAAGAAAGCAAAAGGTAAGTAAAAACATATTTATTCAATGATCTTTTTCATCTTACACACACATACAGTCAGCAAGAAAAAAGCTTATTCAACATCTTCACTGAGCCCATTTCCTTCACCCTCTCCTCCTTGTTCACCAACCCCACTGCCTCTGCCTCTCCACAAGCCAACTCCACTGTCCCCTGCTTGTGTGCAGACTCCAGCACCCCTCCTTTTATGCAAACCAGCTCCAGCTCCTCCACCACCCCCTGCTCACACACCCACACCCACTCCACCAGCCTCTCCTCATTCTTGCAACACAGCTGACAAGGACAATTATGCTCTTTTGGTTGCCACACCAAAATGGCCAATGCCAAACCCTCTGCAGGTCTCTAAAAATTATATGTGTATTATTGATGCGCTCTACTAGGTCATTATTGTCAGCAAATATCAAGATCATACCACTACCTCTAGTGCCCATTCCACCTCCCAAAGAAAAGACCAATGATGCAGACAAGGAGAATACTGCCAGTGGCACAAAAGGCAAGGCTGCCACCCTGAATGTATCAGCCAACAAAACTGGCAGCAACAAGAAGGTCAAATCCAAGATGCGCCTGAAGGGCACAACCAGATAGTAAGCACTGTTGCTTGTATGTATCTTGTGCCTCTTGCATTCTCCTTCCCAGTACCTTATGTTCTCAGCATCGGTTAGTACATGTTAACACAAATGGGAGCAGCGGGGACTTCTGAAGATATTTCTACACACAACTCACTCTCATACAGTGCAAGGCCTATGACAAAGAGGCCATAGATCTGGCAAGTATTTTATTGTTATTTATTATCTACAGGGCACTGCTAACTAGTATCAGGTTGCCAAAAATGTGTGGAACAAGGAGGCTTTCAGTGCACCTCTCCACTAATTGCCTACTTTCACCCCTCCTGTAAGGACCATTTATATTTCCTTATTTTCTTATTTTTTTGTTCCATGTCTTGGCTCTCAGACACTTTTCCCATCACACCTCTGGCTCTAGGGCTAGAGGTATTTTTTTCTATCTTACTCCTCATAGCCCTCACAGGCTTCCTTAACCATTGTTACCACTGCATTGTAACAACCAAGAGTTAGTTACTCTGGTGCACTAATAAAAATATGTGAAACTCAGCCGCTGCCCAAGAGGCTATAGAAATGACTATATTATTTACCTATGTGAAACTACAATGGATGTTAGTTTAAGGTGATCTCTAATAAATATAATGTAACATACCTCAGCCGCTGCCCAAGAGGCTATAGAAACGACTGAGGTATTTCTATACTAAACCCCCTACTACTTATAGTCGGAGGTGCTACTCGCTACAGTATAATGACTCTTAGGAGAACAATGGTTACTCCATGGAGTGGTGGCTATGCTCCATGGAGAACAATGGCTGCTTCGGCAGAGACCGGGTTTATCCGGTTTTGTCACTTCATGCATGACACCCAGAGTCAACATGGAAAGGGTTTTTGGAGTCATTGTACTACCTGACCAAGTTTTTGATCACCCAGTTATGCTTGAACTCGAGGTTTGCGCAATTGATTCTATCATAACTTGCAATGTCAGTCATCATTGGAGTATAATCAGAAATTTTAATCTGATGCTTATTACAAGATATTGCTTCTTATAATTGGGAAAAACCTCATGGAGATGATAATCATAATCTTGCCACCATCATCATGCACCAGTATTGATTAGGGCTTCAGGATGCCTTATAATGGATAGCTCTGTATCAGGAAGGTGTAAACCGGAAGTTCATTGAACTACGTGAGAGGCTACCATCATGGGGCGAAGCTGTTGATAGCCAGGTGCAACAATATCTCGAGTCTATTGGCATGCTGGGTGAGAGGGTGTTGGCATATCCTGTTTATGATACACTCACATGTTAGAAAACGCGAGTTGACGAAGACAAGCGTCGTATGAAGGGAAAGTATGGTGTGGGACACCATACTAGGAAAGTGTAGTAGTAGTATGGCCTGTGCATTTTGATGGGGCAATTTACCCCCTTAGTTATACTTCCGTTCGAGTTTAAAAACCTTCGTAGCAACGATTGCCCACCTCAGAGCTTTGCCCACGAAGTCTGAGATAAGGATCTTATACCTTCCTTGTTTTTGTGATATACTTACTCTGTACCTAGCATTTGGTTTATAGTAGATATCTTTGATCACATCCTATACTTTTATTTCTTCATTTCCATACACCATTCTTTCATCTCTACTTGACCGCTTTTTCCACTATATTACATAAGCTCAGAACTTTCCCACACTTATTCCAAAAACTCGTAGCACTCTGTCTTACACAAACCTCAGTCTCTTGATTATAAGACTGAGGTATGTCTGGTTATTTTACAGTTTACTTTATATCATCATACTCACTTTACACTGTTAGAAATACTGTCTTTTAGGTAGATTATCCTTCAATATTAGTCTCTTGATTATAAGACTAAGAAATACTCTCTTTTAGTCTTCTCATAGCCTCACAGAGGGCATGATAGTTGGGATTGGGAATGTGAGCACTACTTTGGCAAAGATGGTTTGAAGGTGAAAGACGGCGCGCCAGTTATTCTGTTATCTAAGAAAAATGAGTGAAGACAGATACACACTTACTATCACTATATAAAGTATCTCAAAATTACTAGCTGACCCAGGCTATGGGCCATTTGCTCAGAAGCGTAAAGCTGCCCTATCAGTCTCGGACGAGGCTTTCACTTCAAGTGGATTGTGTGATGAAATTCAGAACAGGATTATCATTTGTCGTGCAAATTTAAGTTTGCTTGATGCGAGTACTTCGTTAGTCTCCCTTGCTGAACTAATTCAATATCGATGATAGTCGGTCGATATATTGATAGTACGTCGTGTGCGATATTCCAAGGGATATTATGAGTAGCCCTAGCGTGACATAATATTTGATGCAAGGTGCAACAACCGCTAGAATAAAAAACACTAATCTCGATTTCCATACACTGTCCTGGGTTATGTTGCCAACATGGAAAGGAGTATCGTTTATAATATAGGAACCGACATCTACGTGTTGTGCCAGAATAAGGTTCGCAAGTCCTTCCATACTTCCGAGTCGCGATAAAGATATGTCATCGAGTTAAACATGCCCGGTTGTATCGTTTCTCCCCGATGTTTGAATAACCACATGACGGCCCCCCAAGATAGAGCGGCGAATACCGTGAAATAGCGGGAGTCCGGTGGAACGGGTCTAGTGACACCGCCAGATGATGGTGATTTTGAGTACGGAGCATCCGCTCGAGGTATGAATGATGCAACAACTCTTGATACAACATAAAGGACGATCTAGACAGTTTTCGACAGCCTTAGGTGTAGAAAAGACGGGGGAAGAACGGAGTTATCTACGCACCTGTTCGTTTACAGCTGTTCTATCCCCAAACACGAAATATCCGCCCAATAAGCCAGCGATAAATGTGTCTGCACTACGCTCTTTCCCGCCGTTGATCCTCTTCTGGATCAAAAGAAAGATCTTGTATAATGATACGAACTTGGCTAAGTTCACTGCATGTTGTTTGGTTGCTTTGTAGATGACGTGTAGACGAGATCTCCAGCTAGTAAGTCGGACGTTATCAGTTGATCATATTCCATAGATTTATAATGAGCCAAACGTACTCGCCGCGTCCAAAGAGTATAGCCATGATCAATGCATGAGGAAATCTGACTTTAACTCCGTATACGAAACCATTCCTAGCACCCTTTAGTACGGCAAGGAAATCGTGAAAAGTCGGGTCCAAGATGATAGACTCTATGGAAGACATGTTACGGTGTCCTTGCAAAACTACCCTTGATTTTTGGACCTAGGAATAGGAAACCGAGAGATATATACAGCTGGCAGTGACGGCTGCAGAGCGAATGAGCCGGTAGCAGGTGATTTCCCCTGCCGAAGCTTACGTAATTTCAGCGAACTGGTTAGCCCAGGACCCCGGATAGTCCCTAGGGAACCCAGATGCACATCCGGACACTAAACAATTCTGAAGGCCAATTCACCCAGATTTCAGTCCAGACATGGGCTGAGACTTGGCCATTTCGAGGCAAGGGACAAGTATCGTATCAACGGTGTAATGGTTATAGTCTATTTACAATGTATGTTTTCATCCCAATAACATGGGTTCAATTCGGTGGAATGTAATTTTTTTACATTGAACCAGAATCAAATCAGCCTCATCTAATCAATATATGAGTGATGGAGGTTATATGATTCGGAAGTGAGCTGTTAAATCACGTCCTACAGATCTAGCTGATGTTTTTTTTTGAAAAGTGATTACTATATATACAAAGGGAAAGGGCGGCAGGAAAAATGGAAAGCACAGTGCAGTCACCAGTGTTGAATCTGTTGATGCCATCTCTGCCATTTTTTATGTGGCTGCTCAGATTTTCCAACGGCATTTTTGCGAGCAATTCTACTCTATCCCTGATGCCACTGCCGCTTTTCAATGCCACCAATTCTTACTCCTTCCATCAACAGCTTTCCTGACTGTTCTTTCTGCTCCACCACGAAAGATTCCAACTGGAATTGAACTACACCAGTGCAATTTGGCCTCATATCAAACTCTTAGGATGGCTGGGGCACAGATCACAGAAGCAAACAAGGGCTTTTGAGATGCTAGTCAGCCAGAAGTGGTCGACAATGATAATTAGGGTTTTACTATACAAATAAATGCCCGCAACAGCTTTTTTTACATGTTCGAAAGCAATTTTTATGAACCCAGATCATGCATCCGAACAAATTTCTGGACTTCAAGCAAACCTGCTGAACCCAGAGTCTGGTCCAGACAGATTTACACTTGCAAGGTTTGAAAATTGTTCGGACACCACCAACATTCTGGCAATCTGGGTTCCCTAGGGACTATCCGGGGTCCTGTTAGCCCATAGTAGGAATCCACCGCAGACCCAGGCTCCTCCCCATCCACTGTTTTGAGGTTCAGAATGTATCCTAGAGAATAGAGACAATTGATCATCCCGACATCGCAAGAAAGCACATGATGAGAAAATGTTGAAAGTCAGCTGAACTTTGATTCTGAACCTCTCCACAGCGGCTGGACTTTAGCATTTGTAAAGCAAGTCAGCCACAGTGACTAGTGACCGTCAAGTGACAGCTGACTTCGAAAAAGTAATAAAAATAAAAATGATCCAAATTGGAAATTTGATCAAAGTTGCCCAATCCAGCAGTATCTGCCCACATGTCATCCATTGGGGCTTCTCCATCAAGACATTGCATTATTCACATGCTGCCAGAAATTTGTGATCTAACAAAGGAGTGTATAGGCCTTTATCCATGTCTATTTCAAGCCAAAGTTGGGCAGGCAATGTAAGAACCATTTTATCATTTTCTTATCTTCTCTATGTCTTGGTTCTCGAACACTTTTCCCATTACACCTCTGGTTCTAGGGCTAGAGGTATCATTTGCCATTTTACTTCTAATAGCCCTCACAGGCTTTTTTAACCATCACTACCACTTTATATCACAAATCAGAGACTGGGTATCACTCCCAGCCAGCCAGCATACTGAGTAGGGACTGGTAGTAGGCATCTCGCCAACCAGCTCCAAGCCCCAGTAAAGCCTGGATATACTAATAAACACCTTGTTCAGGATTGTACCTCATCATGAGGATACGGTTCCTGAACACGCGTAACAAACCTCTATTATTGGTATAAACCTCTCACCCGCTGATTAATCAAGTTAAAAGTCGTACGATAGTTGTTCTCTCTTTTTCTTATTGGCCGATTGGTTCCTCAGACCACTTTTTGTTTATTCCCCTTTCGGTCTGAGGAATGAACAGTTCACTATATAAAGTCTTACCTATTCATGTATAGCTCTTTAGTTTTCTATTACTGAATTTACCCGCTTTACTCCTCAACAAAAACCTTTGAAGCTTACCTCTCAAAGTCCTCTACTCGCTATATTTACTAGCGTCTGTCGACCTCAAGCTCATTGAACCCCTTACTCCCTGCAAGTGCAGAAGGAGACAGGTTTTGTTTTTGTTATAGTTTATCATTGCCTCACAGGCAATAGCAAAAGGAGACTGGGATATTGTTTGTATAGCAGGTCAAGGTAAAATATTGGGTTTTCTGATACCCCTACTGCTTCAGCCGAGAGATATATAATTTACTACAACACTGGCTAAAGCAGGCATCTGAGCCATTGCTATTAATAGCAGTGTTTGAAGTAAGCGCTGAAAATATTTCAGGCGCCTGAAAAAAATAAAAGTCAAGATTTGTAAGCGTCCTGAAGCTGGAAAGAAACACCGCGCTTACGACAAAAACTCGAAAAATTTAATTTTTGAAATCTCACGTTAGTAACTCTGCCTGAACCCACATCATATTACCAATGGCAAACACACTTGTAAATCGTCCTTTGAACCCACGCCATGTCCCGCCACACTGCTTTCATGCCATCTCCTGTCGACAATGACAATAACGATGACAGATTCAATTTGGGAGATGATGAGACCCCCCAAGGCCGTTTCAAGGTCAAGTGGACGCCAGAGCGAACTGATTGCCTCGTAGATTGGTTAGAGCAGAACATTGAGCAGAGGTGTCTTCTGTTCTTGGATTCCCAACAAGATGCTAGCAAGGAGGGTAGGAAGAAGGGTCAGGCAAAGTTCAGCAAGGTTGTCATTCATGGTGAGTTTGCCAGGTATATATTTGCTGTAGACAGAGATACCTCTATTTGTGCTGCCTTCAAATCCAATCCTGCCAAATTTTCAAAGGCAGTCGATAACCATCTTGTCTTGTAAGTTTTCACTTACATGATTGATCAAATATACTGATAGTTCTTGTAATACAGGTTGGAAAAAAAATACCAAAAGTCCTGTGAGACACTGGGACACACTGGGGCTGGTTTAACTTATGAGCAACTGGAGAGGAACCCCAATTATAGGGGGCCAATTGGTGTGTTTATACATCAGTTCCTTCATATTTTTTTAGTGATTCTCTACAATCCGTTAACATTGATGTCAGGTGCAATAACCGACAAGTTCAAGATATTTCATCGCCTTCATGGCTTCTGGAGGAAAATTCCTAACTACAACCCCTTTACAATGTCTTCAGATCTAGGCCAGGATCATGAAGCACAAGCATACAATCTTCTCTTTCCAAAAAAGCATTGGCATACTAACCAAGGTGCTTTGCTTGGGACCGCAACAAGCTCTCAGTTTGGCAATGCTGTACCACAATAGCCTCACCGAGGTGACATGCAAACTCATGGTGATAGTCAAGCTTATCAGCCGGCACACCAGGAGGGCGTGCAGGTCTACAGTGGTGGCCAGGCTTATCAGCATAACAATCAATCACAGCAAGTCTCTCAGCTCCATCAGTTATCCGATGTTCAAAATCCTCCATTCACCGACTCTGGGGCATTGTCTTCTGCAATGTCATCGATCTTTGGAACTTCACTCCCTTCACTGTCATCCATGGACCCAAATTTCTTTCACACAAACGCTTCAGGGCTT
Organism: Serpula lacrymans var. lacrymans S7.9; assembly: GCF_000218685.1. Classification (NCBI taxonomy): domain Eukaryota; kingdom Fungi; phylum Basidiomycota; class Agaricomycetes; order Boletales; family Serpulaceae; genus Serpula; species Serpula lacrymans. The sequence goes on from NW_006763304.1 coordinate 897,559, forward strand.
TTCCCTGGTGCCTACCACCAATCATTGTCTTCTTTGTTTCAAGCTAATCATTTCTTCTCGTCGTTTGATTCTATGTTCCCACCTGACACGCATGATCAACTCCAGCCCCAACCTCCAATGTCTCCTTCATCAGGCCCTCCCATGTCTTCTTCGTCAGGTCTGCTTAGCAACCAATCCCCAACTGCGTCAGTTTGCGTTTCCCAGGTTGCTTCCGGTTCTTCCGGTTCACTTGTTACCGGCTCTCCTTCATCTCATCCACTTCCCGCCTCACCTGGCAATCCCACGGTTTCGCCTCCATCTTCCCCTCTGCCCAAGAAAACTCAGAAATCTGTAAAGTGTACATCTGCACCACTAACGGTCAGAGACGCTCTCCGAGCTCAGTTGGCTGCCTTGGGCAAGGATACTATCACGGAGTGTCGTGTCACTACAGATAGGAGAGCCAGCGCAACCAGCTCAACTGGTCCAGCAGAAATCACTCAGGCAGAGAAAACGGACAATAAGTCTCGCAAGCGTCAACAATCCCAACTGGAGGACAGTATGTCCATGATGCAGAAGGTCATAGAACCTATTACGCAGTCCATGCAAGGGAGGAACGAACTTGCGCAGGAGAGACTTGTTGTAAAGGAAGACAAGGTAGCTGCTAAGAATGCAAAGTACACAGCTATAGCAGAGCGTGCACGGAGTGACAGGCGGGTAAAGGATACAGAGTTCCTAGCCTTGGAACACAAGCAATTCAAGGAGAAGTTTATGATGATCAACGACGGTCAGATGCAATGTGATCGCAAACAGCAACAGCATGAGAAGGACATGCTTGAGATGAAGCTCAAGATGCTCCAAACGGTGAAGGATATCCCTGGTGTCAATAACCGCCTCATCTCATCCCTTCTTGTCGACAATTCGGCCTCATCTGCACCGTCATCCTCGTTGCTTTCTTCCAGCTGTTACGATCTCTATTGGACATTTAAGGACTACTCATTTCTTTTTACTCATTGGTTATACCATCGGACCAATGACTCATTTCCTTCACGTATACTTCCGTTCCTCTCGCATTCGCAGTACCTATTATAGTACTTAGTCCTCAACGGACAGACCTGCCCTAGATAGGACCTAACTCCTATCACTGATTCCTTTCCATTATAAATACCATGTAACAGCAGTAGTATACTCCAATACGATTCTACGCAGTTTACGCTTACAAAGCTAGACTCCTAAGATCAGACTTCTACTCAGAAGAAGACCAACTCTTGTTGGAAGACCTCTACTCAGAACTACGTTCTCGAACTTGTCTTCGGATAAGTCTCTTTATAAACCTCGACGAACCCTCAGACTTTGTTAAGCACTTTGTGCGTAACAAAAGAATCGTATTCTAAACAGAAGTCCCACCTATTTAGGTTTGGGAAGAAAAAGTCGACAAGACGTCGCAACAACCAACAACCAGATCCCAGAGAGCAAGAGGAAGCTCAGACAACCCACAAACAGCAACCCCACCAACATCATCCTGACAAAAAAGAATAGCAGCACCACCTCCCTTTCCCCAACCAGACGTAACCCGACTCCACACCAGAGAACAAGCAGATGCTTTCTACGAAGCCAGAACACGTTGGCTACAGTACTACGCAGGAAGCCACCCACAGCTACTGTCCACAACACAACGCAATCCCCCAGTAACCATAGAAAACCTCTACAACAAGAACAACTTTGAAGAGTTTGCAGCAAGCGGCAACCCGATACCACCTCCCACTCCACAGATACTCCCCGCCGCACCTGCTCCATCCCACATCCCACCACCACACACCATGTCTAACGCTGCAGCCCCCAAACCCACGATGATCGGGAAAATTGATGACTTTGATGGAACTCCAGATAAAGCCCAAAGGTGGATATTGTCCACCGATCTACTCTTTGATATCAACGACACCATCTACAACTCCGACAAGAAAAAGGTATATGTGGCCCTCAGCTACATGAAGGACGGCAACACCGCCTCATGGAGCGAAGCCAAGATGACCAAATACAAAGAGAAGAATGCCTACCCCGCATGGGCAGACTTCATGAAAACCTTCACAGCCAGTTTCAGAATGGCAAACGTCAAAGGAACGGCCTCGGCCGCCTTGATGAAAATGAAGATGGAACAAGGAGAAAATGCAGTAGCGTTTAACTCAAGGTTCATGCTAGATGCTGGGAAAAGCGGCATCAACAACGAAGCCATGATCATGGTTTATTCAAAGGCTATCTGGCCACCCCTCCTTCGCAGGGCACTCACCGGAAAGGAACTACTCACCATCGAAGACTGGATGAGCACAGTAGCAAACCTAGACACCAACTGGATCAGTGCCAACACTATCTCGGAAGGAGCGTGGGGTGCCAGAAACAAAGAAAGACAGAACGACATAAACCGCAAAAGTGGACCATCCACCAGCACCAGAAGATTAACCAAAGATGAAAAAGAATCAAGGAGGAAAGAGGGAAGATGCTTCATATGTAACGAGAAAGGACACATAGGAAGGAATTGTAGGAACAAAGGAAAAACTCCCAAAAGAAAGGTACGTCAAACCGAAACGGAAGATGACACCAAAACAGTGGTGGAAGAAGACAGGGTCCAAAACATCATGAGGATGTGGAGGGAGTTAGGAGAAGATCGAAGAACAGAGGCGATGAAAGAATTAGAAGATGAGGGTTTTTGAAACGACGGACTACCCCGATGTTAGTACCGTTGAAAATGGCAACTGTAACAATAGCGACAATCAATGCCAACTCTTTACGAATCAATTGCTCGTTGAAACAGAAAACCATCGGAACCAAAGCCCTGATAGATTCAGGAGCTACAGACGACTTCATGGACACAAAATTTGCCATCAGACACCGAATCCCCCTCCAAAAACTCCCAACTCCTATAACATGTAAAAATGTTGACAGAACCACGAACAAAAACGGAAAAATTACGCATTGCACCTATCAGAGGATAGATGCAGGAGGACAAAACAGGTTCACAAAGTTCCTATTGACCGGACTAGACGGAGAAGACGTATTACTGGGATTTCCCTGGTTACAAAAAGTCAATCCTGTCATTAACTGGAAAGACAAGGAATTACCAAACTCGGACAAACACTCTATCAGGATGAACCAAACAACCACGGAAACAAATATCAGGACAACCGCAGTAAACGAAGATGTGTATGAGACCATTCATAGATATGTATCCGACCAAACACCCTATCCTCGAACCACGATTCGATTAAAAGTCAACTCGGCAATGGAACACGCGCAAATACATGGAGAAAAGAAGGAGCATAACCTCCCGGATGAATATAATGGGTATTTGGACGTCTTTGACAAAAAGAAGTCGGAAAGGCTCCCCAAGCGACGAGAATATGATCATGCAATCAACATGAAACCAGAATTTGTACCAACAGATTGCAAGTTATACCCATTGGCGCCAAAGGAAGACGAAGCATTAACGGAGTTCTTAACGGAAAACTACAGAAAGGGATACATCAGGCTGAGCAAGTCGCCACAGGTGTCCCCTTTTTTCTTCATCAGCAAGAAGGACAGATCACTCCAACCGTGCCAAGATTACAGAAAACTGAACATATATACCGTGAAAGACCCCTATCCACTACCCCTGATACCCGACCTCATCAAAAAATTGAAAGGAGCCACCATCTTTATGAAACTAGATCTACGTTGGGGATACAACAATGTAAGGATAAAAGAAGGAGACAAATGGAAAGCTGTGTTTAAAACCAGCAAGGGAGTGTTCAAACCAACAGTCATGTTCTTCGGCATGTGCAATTCACCGGCAACATTCCAAAGGCTGATGAACGACACAAAGACTACATTGATGAAGGTTGGATGATCATATACATGGATGACATCCTCATCTTTGACACCAACATCAAAAGACTCCAAATCCAAACAAAACAGGTTCTACAAAGACTACGCGATAACGACCTATTCCTAAAACTAGAAAAATGCACCTTCGAAGCAGAAACCATTGAATACTTAGGAATGATTGTTTCCCACAATCAGGTATCAATGGATCCAGCCAAACTCGCTGGGATCCGCAATTGGCCAATCCCGAAAGACACCAAAGGCGTAAGGAAGTTCTTAGGTTATGGAAACTTCTACAGGAAGTTTATCGGTCATTACTCTGACTTTGCCAGACCCTTGAATGCCTTACTAGAAAAGGATAGGAAGTGGAACTGGACACAAACTGAAGATGACACTTTCAAATTGATGAAACAAAAATTCCTCAAATCCCCCGTAACACAAATTCCCGACTCCTCGAAACCGTCAAAAATTGCTGCAGACGCCAGCAAACACGCCACAGGAGCTGTATTAATGCAACCCAATGACCAAGGACAATGGCACCCATGTGCATTTTTCTCCAAAACTCTATCCCCCGCTGAAAAGAACTACCAGATCTACGACAAAGAGTTATTAGCGGTAATGAGAGCTTTAAAAGAGTGGAAACACTTACTTTTGGGAAGCCCCCACACGATCCAAATCCTGACAGATCACAAGAACCTGACGTACTGGCAAAAAGCCAGGAAACTCACACCACGACAAAGAAGATGGCAGCTGGAACTGTCGCAATACAATTACACCTTGGAGCACGTACCAGGAACCCACATGGTGGTACCCGACGCACTCTCAAGAAGACCTGATTTATACGTCAAAACAGAAGGAGACGACAATGACACACCAATGATACCCGCCTCAGCGTTCCTGTATCACACACGAACAATTAAAAACACAATTGAGCAAGCCATGCTCACAAACGATAATTATCCAAGAATAACGAAGAAAGAGGATTGGAGAAAAGAAGAAGGACAGTTCTTTTATCAAAATAAATTACTGATTGACGAAGTAGAAGAACAAAAGACGATCATCAAAGATCACCACGATGATCAAAAAGGCCTATTGGTGGCCAGGAATGATGAAACAAGTGGAAGAATACGTGAAAGGATGCGCAACTTGTCAACAAGCAAAAGTAAACACGCATCCCACCACCGTACCATTAATCCCAAACCAGACCCCAAAAACCGCAGAACCAATGAAGTACCTATCTGTAGACTTCATAACTGATTTACCAGAATCTTCAGGATACGACAGTATAATGGTCGTGGTAGACCAAGGACTTAGTAAGGGGGTAATCCTCTCACCTTGTCATAAAACCATCAACGCACTCGAAACCGCATGAATCTTTCACGATTCCATCTTCAAACAATTCGGATTGCACGATAAACTCATATCTGACAGGGGACCACAGTTCGCCTCTGAAGTATCCAAAGAACTCCACAAACTCCTGAACATTGAAACCGCACTCTCCTCTGCGTATCATCCCCAGACGGATGGACAAACAGAACGATCCAATCAAGAACTGGAGATCTACCTCCGCATATTTTGCCAGAACCAACCACACAGCTGGGCAAAATACCTTACAACCGCCGAATTCTGTCACAACCAAAGACCACACTCCACAAACAACCAATCACCATTCTACCTCCTCATGGGATATGAACCCCGAGGAATCCCGACTAAACACAGATCCACAAATATCCCATCAGTGGAAAAACGATTACCCGAACTGCTTAGGGCAAGGGAAAACGCCCTAAAAGCACACGAACTCGCGAGAAGCAAGATGATGAAATGAAACAACGGAAAGTTCATGCGATTCTCCAAAGGACAAAAGGTGTGGTTAGAGAACACCAACCTGTGAGAAAAAGCTACCTAATACAAGAAGTTCAACATGAAATGCATCGGACCTTTCCGCATCCAAGAAAAGATTTCCCCGGTGAACTACTGACTATCCCTGCCTCCCCATTGGAGGATACACAATGTTTTCCACGCATCCCTTCTCACGCCGTATACGGAAACCAACACTCACGGCCCAAACTTTATCCGACCACCACCTGACCTGGTCAACGAAGAAGAGGAATACAAAGTAGAAAGTATTCTTAGATACAAACCCTGGAAACGCGGGCGCCACTACCTGATTAAATGGCGCCATTACCCTCATCCCGAAAACTCATGGGAACCGGAAGAACATTTAACCAATGCTGCGGAGATACTGGAAGCCTATAAGAAGGACCACAAGCTGCGTTGAAGAGACAATCACCCCACTACCAACAATCCTCTGTCTCTCAACACAAAACATGTCTACTTCTAACTCCACCAGCTTCCCTATCACCACCTACTCGATACCCGGCGACGCCAACTGGCTAGCCGACGAACGAGTGTCTTTCGCCTGTGGGCAACGACACAACCAAGCCGACATCACTGATGCCATAGAATTAATGTCAGCAAAAGACGCCTATACCTATCTCTTTTACGAGACCGAAAAATGCTGCCCCTATGCGTATCACGCTCTTTCTTCCATGCATACCTTCCTTGCCATAGACCTCATAGCTGACGAACTCCTAAAAGCCATAGACTCAATACATTCATTGGAAAGCGAGCATTCGCGGCTCAACAGTCAGGACTTGAGTATCTGTCGGTGTCATGCACCAAAGTTGATTGGTAGCATGGACAGGTGTCAATAACGAAGTGAATATTCAAAAAGACTCGCCTTTGCGCCACACAGGCACAGTGCCACGTGGAATAGTAATTAATATTGCCCTTTTTGAACTTGTGGCTGATCAGCATCACCTCTATTAGGCAATCCAGTCACGCTCACCTTTGCTTTTCCATCCGGTACTTTCCGCGTTTCGGCATTTTGGCAAATTTTCGCGTCGCCACTGGCTACACATTGCATTGTGCCCTCGCTTTTGTTGTTTCCCTTACTCCCCTTCCTTTGCCTAGCCCCACCATGGGCCCCTTCCTCTCCTTTTTATTCTCACCTGACGGTCGTTTCTGGATCCCCATTCTAATCCACTTTTTCATCACCTCCACCCTCCTCCTCCTCATCTTATTTGCACCCCCATCATTTCTGATGTCACCACTTCCTATCTGCTTCCATCGCCGATCCGTTGACTACCACGTGCCACTGCTGATATCAGCAAAGCCCCGGCGGCCAGTCCAAATAGGGCAACAGGTCCATCTTCATGACGTCGATCTGCCATCATATACTATCAAAACATTGGTCGCTCGCCTTGCCTGGTTGGAGCGTGGGTGGGTAGTTTTTGAGCTGGAGAAGGTCCATCCCCTTGCGTTGCCCATGTTCATTGCTGTCCCATTCACTTGGGTACACTTATCTTTTGTCCATCGTCTTCGCTACAGCTACACCTACCACACCCTGCCTAGGACTCACTTGTTCCAAATTGGAACTACTCCTCTCCCTCCCTCGTTTGATCAGGTGGTCCAACACAACCAGTCCATTGGTAAGGCCATGGAACTGTCGGATTTGGACTAGGTGGTGGACCGGTGGCTCCAGTTTCTTTTTCTTCAGCAGAACATTCATTTACAGTGCGATTATTTTTGATTTTTGAATCATTTTTATGGACACATATTTTTTTAGAATGCCTGACTGACAATAAAGGAACTGTGTTGATACTGATAGTGTTTTGCCTTGCCCTTTTTTTACTGCATCTTCCCATGACATCAGGATTTTCCTGCTCTCTTTTTGCTATTGGACTTTACTTTATGGCTGTACAAACCTGTAACATTACTCACAGCATTCATTGTTCTATCTCTTTCTTTTCCTTTTTTGACAATCTTATCCTGTACTACCTACGCAGGATTTGTCAGCATATATTCCTTCCTTCATGTTCTTTCTCATTCTTTTTGCACAGCTATACTGTGCATAGCCTACTTTTCTTTCACTATATAAACCCCTGTATTTTTACCTTGTAAAACAACAAGAACTCCAATCCAGACTTCTTCTCTACTCTCAAGTTCACTACTCTGCTACTTGTGATCCAGTGTGGTCACAACACTTCCCACTTCTACCACTGTCAACTGCTGTCATCGTCACTTCCCACTTTTGAAGTCATTGTCATCCCTTTCGATTAGAGTCCTTCTGAGCACTACAGTTTGTGCATCAGGAGCCTGCTATCACTGGGAACTCCGTCATATTGTCATTCTCAAACCTACCTTGTGCTACGATTAGCAAGGTAGTGCTCATCTATACTCGTCACTAAGCACCTATCTTCTATAAATTCAACTATCCCTCCTCCTCAAAACTCACACCCATACATCTCTGGGTTTTACTTTGAAGGATCCTTATACATACCACCCCACGAACAACCAGAGCACCCACTGTTCTAGGAGACAAAGCCCATAAACAAGTTCCGTGGAATCTGGGAGGATTGTGTGTTAGTTTGTTTTTGTGTGTGGTTTTCTAACAACAGTTCTCATCATTGACATCGGGCACTCCGGATGGAAAAGTTAGTTTTGAAATCTTTGGAACAACGCTTGAGGATGAGCTCCTCGAATGGGCAGATAGACTCGGCAAAGGAATATTTGGAATCAGGCGGGAGGACATTGCTAAAAGAAGCTCGCACGCGGATAGAGCGAGACGGTTGTACGAGTACTCCTCCACCCGGTTTGTCCCTCCGGTCCCTGTCGCACCCAGACCAGACCAGTGTTACCCCAGAGCGCACTTACCACATCATCACCCGTCAACCTACGCCCATCCTGTCGGAGGAAAAATCTATTCCCACCGTCCCAACCAGCCCAATCTCACAAGAGTCAAGCCACTCCAGTCCCCGTTCCATTGGGTTGAACCCAAAACCACTGTCTCCCCCATCATCTCCACCTCGACCAGTGCCAAACGCCCAAACCCATCGCCTGACGAACCGACAAGGAGCTCGACGCGGCCGGCAAGAGGTGATACTCCAGATCCCCGCCGCCAGAACTCCATCAAAACGGCAGTCTCATATGTCGAAGGGACAGAAAGACAGTCCGCCTGGCGCAATGCACAGGCCTGAGACTGGCTCTCCCTCCAACCCAATCAATGTAGATGACGACGCAGCCATGATCGATCAGTTGTACGCAGGAACGTACGACCTGGGAGATGACGATCCAACCACTCCCCAATCCAACACCTCATCCAACACCCAACAAAGATACCATGAAGGTGTTCGTAACAACGCTCCATACTGCCAAAACTGCGGTTGGAGCAATCATCGCACATACTATTGTGAAGCCTACTATTGCCCCGACTGTGACCGTTGTGCACCGGGACATAGTTTCAATTGGTGTCCCATCTGCAGGGAAGACAAGGATAGGATTCTGATGGAAGGATTACATGGAGACATCAGCTACGATGACAGTTACAATATGGACGGCGAAGGTACCGAATTTCGGTGAAACTCGAAGCGAGTAAGGGGGTAATGTTACGATCTCTATTGGACATTTAAGTACTACTCATTTCTTTTTACTCATCGGTTATACCATCGGACCAATGACTCATTTCCTTCACGTATACTTCCGTTCCTCTCACATTCGCAGTACCTATTATAGTACTTAGTCCTCAACGGACAGACCTGCCCTAGATAGGACCTAACTCCTATCACTGATTCCTTTCCATTATAAATACCATGTAACAGCAGTAGTATACTCCAATACGATTCTACACAGTTTACGCTTACAAAGCTAGACTCCTAAGATCAGACTTCTACTCAGAAGAAGACCAACTCTTGTTGGAAGACCTCCACTCAGAACTATGTTCTCGAACTTGTCTTCGGATAAGTCTCTTTATAAACCTCGACGAACCCTCAAACTTTGTTAAGCACTTCGTGCGTAACACCAGCTTCCTTCAACACTCCCTACCTGGGCATGTTGGCTCTTCCTCAACATCCCCCTCTGTGTCCACCACTTTATATGAAGACATGCTTTTCAGTTCTTGCGCGCGGATCCGGCATAGCAAGGATAGTGATGCCGATGGAGAAGATGAACCCATGTCGGTTGACGAGGGGAATGCTGAGTAATTTGAATATGTTGTGCTTGTGCTATACTCATCATGTTGTGGTTATCTGAGTCATTCCCTGTCACTCCTCTCGCTCTTGGACTAGAGATTACAGCTGATATTCTATTACTTTTATCCTTTTTCTTCTTATTCTCCATTCATACTCACGTCCTATCATACTTACAACGAAGGAGAACTATGGTAGACCCTCGAGAAGATATCCAAATGACATAGCAACAATCCAGTGCTATGTCTGGGAATACTTTGGAGGGATATTGATAAGCGAGGAAGGCTATGAGTCAGCGCCTTCTCATGGGCTTACTGACACAGCCAATTGTACATCTCTTACCAATATTTTCTCTCATACAATTAGTAAATACGATAGATCGGACCACTTTCTTTTTCTTTTTCTATTGGTTAGTTAATTGGTCAGACCACTTTCTTAACTCTTCCCTTTCTCGGTCTGACCATTGTTGTTCACTATATAAGGAAGTACATACTCGTTGTATTATTCTTTAGTTCAATATTAATTTGGATTCACGCCTATATCGATACTCTTCAACTCTCACACCCTGCTTCACCGCCTTTCAGCAAGGACTTGACCAGGCATTGAGTTTTGTTATATAGCTTCGTATTTGTTGCCTGACAATATGTATCTACTTTTCCATTGAAAAAAATGACCATGTTGTTTGAATATTATTGCAAAGTATCTAATCTAAGTACAATTCACTGGAAAAAAGTCCAAGCATAAGACGATGTCAAAAAAGTTGCCCCTCAGGGATATTCACACCATCTATTCTGCTTGGGGCTTCTGGTAATTCCAAGGCACCAATTGTGTCTTCTGGAATATCCTCTGAAGACTTGCTTGTATCATCGTCGACTCCATCATGGTTGGCATAACCGCCGTCGGCATTAGTCTTGTGCCAGTTGTCGAGAGCCTCCTCGCCTTCTATGAGTATTACCAAATTATGCAGAATGAAACAACCCTGCAGCCACATGACAGCCCATTTGTGCCGCTCTTTTGAACTAATTTGCACCCAAAGCTCACGCAATGATTGGAAACGGCCCTTGAGTAGACCAATAACATGCTCCGATCAAATATGTATACGTGAAAGGAAATAATTGTAGTGCTGTTCACTATGTGTAAGATTGCCGTTTGTGGGCCGCTTAAAAGGCGCTACACACCATTTGTGGAGTGGGTATGCCGAGTCAGCCCACAACCACTCCCCTTCATCCAGGAAAGCCGTGTGGTCGCGTGCAATTTGTGTAGCGTCAAACACATAGGAATCATGCACACTGCCTGTGTGCCCTAGAGCGTAGTTGACAATTTGAAGGTTGTGTGGAGGTATTACTATCTGTGGCATGGATTACTTAATATTTAATTTTAATTTTAATTAAATTTAACCGTACCTGAGCGTTTAAGGAGTAATTAGAAGATCAATTGTACCAGGCCTCGCCAAAATGGCTAGGCTTCTGAAACAATGGGAATGTCGTCCCATCAACCAAAAGCCAACTGTTGCGCCACAATGCACAGACCTTGGACTGAATGTAGGCTTTTGACTGCCTCTTCTCCTGATCTGTTGGTTTGGCCATGGCCATGTCATGCAAGGATATGAGGGCAAGTATCACACGCTTGGTAGCTTGGACTACTGTGCCTGCCGAGACCCCCGCTCATTCAGCTATGTCAGAGCATGCAGCCGCATTCCCATAGTGACCAGCCCGATTTAGAAAAATTGCGAGCTGGAGAGAGACCGGATACTGGGGGCTGTTCAAGGAATTATGAAACATTGGGTGGGCCTCGATAAGCGCGACGATCAAATTGAACATGGGAGGGAGTAACCAGATCTTATGCGAGAAATGCCACAAGTCGTTATAACGCGCCCACTCAAGCAAACCTAATTGAGGCTGCCGAAATGTGGGTCCCTTAGGGAAAAACACGCGGGTCTGGTCGACCATGTTGTGGAGGAAAATGTAGATGACTGAGGTAAAGCTCATTAAATTGACCTGATCAGAGAGATCATCTTGTGACTCAGCATCAGAGTCGCCCCCACTTTCAGCCCTTCCGCCCTCTTCCGACTCGCTACTAATGGACTCCATGTCAAGCTCATTCCCAAACATGGGACCTATATTGCCTGTGCCGTCAGAGTTGGTCGAAGTGTCGCTACGCAATATAGACAGCGAGACGGATGAGTCAGAGTCAGACAATGTAAGGGAATTGGTCTCGAGTGCGTTATCTGATTGTGTGAGGGGAGCAGATCTAGATAGTGACTCCATGATACCCTTGAAGATCTTACTCTGTGCGTTAATGAACATGCTATCAAGAGCATCAAAGTGCTGATCGCGGATGGTGGGACGTTGGCGACTCATTGTACGAATGACTTTCGGACAGGATCAGAGGTGAATCCTTATATACAACCTTGTATTTCTGACTTTGTATATTTATCATCTTTTAATTAAGATTTCCATATTTTTGGCGCTCTTTTCCAGCTTCAGGACGCTTACAAATCATCACTTTTATTTTTTTCAGGCGCCTGAAATATTTTCAGCGCTTACTTCGAACGCTGCTAATGCTGAAACACAGATAATTCGAGACAGTCGACAGGATTTATTTTGGAGTGGGTTATTTTCGAAGTCAGCCGTCACTTGACGGCTTCTCAATATGTACTATACTGAATACAGAAACAGAAATTTTTCGAAGATATTCGCGGAATTTGCCAACAAACGAGCTTTAAAGATAGTATCGTCCAACATAACAGTAAGAAGGTTTGGGAAGACAGAGGCGCAGGTAGAAATAAGGCCACACAAGGAAACAATGAACCAATATACTGCCAGAAATAGAGGACAAGTAAAAAGAACAACCTTGAGCAAACCTCTGACAGTGAACCACCTATCAGATACGCTCGCTACTATTCATCCTTCAATATGAAGACCGCTCCTTTCCTGGGATGCCAAAAGGTAACAGGGTCGACCTTTCCACTACTGTCACGGTGGTCAAAGCGACAATACACGGTCTGTAAAGGATTTAATGTCGTAACCTTCCTTTGCTTGTGGATCGCCTTGCTGATACATTGGAACAAACAGTCGTCCTTCATCATGACATAGAATCGACAAGGCACCCACCCAAGGACAGTAGAGAGAACGACGTTTTTTCCGTAGTCAAACGTAAATGCACGGTCCGCAGACAATGAAAGATCATAACTTCCAATCTCATGCCCTGGAGCATCCTGTTGATAAAGGGGGGGGGGAATATCATGCCATTGTTTTCCAGGATCCAGATCGTCCGAGTGCCAGGATGAATGAGTGGGAGACAGACACTCTTGCCAGCCTTGGCACCATCGAAAGGGAAGACATGACCTGTGGTGGACGCAAGGTCATAGCTCCCACAGGATAATTTTCGTTATGTCTTCGCCTTTTCCCAAAATCCAGGCCGTCCTGGAACAGGATGGTGCAGAACAAGGTAGTCAAGCCTGCCCGAGTGATCATAGATCGAAGACGAAGACGCGAGCTCTAGGGGACCTGAAATCATACCCGCTGGTTCCACCACTAGTACTATCTAACCGGTAGATAGCAGTAAGTACTTCGTTTTTGTTTTATGATATCTGTACGACGGCGGGAGAGGACGAGATGGCTGAGTGGTCCTAGTACTAGTCAAAGGTGAAGACGCCATCAACGGTGGATGAAAGGTTATAGTCGCCAATTCTGTGGACGATCCGTATATTGGAGTGAATTCCCCACTGCCATTTTTCTCGAGTATCGATATGGGCCCAGTGTCAGGACAGCAGAAGACAAGACGGGTTTTCCCGAGTGATCATAGTCAAAGGCAAAAACACGAATTTTGGAGATAGTGTGTCATAGCCACCAATATCATCTCCAGGATCAAGAGAGTGAAAGAGTTCGGAGATAATCTTAAGTAAATCTCGTGTTAGTAGGTTAGCAGAGCAAGGGGAAGGAAGGAGCGTTTATGATTTACCAGAGTAGATTAAGAGGGAGTACCGGGGGATGTGGATGCAAGCAGTTCCGTGTACTTATGTGAGTCCTAGGTTATACCTCTAGAGAACCTTTCGCTTGATCAAAAAGGTGTCTAGATACACTGACAAGGAAATCAGTGGCAACGTTGCAAAGTGTACCTCTGCGTATCCAATAGTAGTATCAAATTGACCATGGAAATTGGCATTCCTGCGCATGTTTATGCTGACTCGGAGGCGTACTGACAGCGACTTCTGAGTTTGGCTTTACCAAAAATGTAGGCCAAAAATTCCCCAGTATACGCCACGAAGGAGATCAAGGCTATATAAATAACAGGGACTCACCGAATAGTATTTCTGATATCTAGAGGCTTATAATGAGCCGCTGCATCTGCAACTCCAGCCCAGCCTCGATTGGAAGTGTTTGTGCTTCGCAATACGAGTTGCGGTACGAACTGCGCAGGAGAGGTTTGCTGCTCCATAAGGTGCTGCCGGTGATGTGTATGACAACCGGTGGTAATTGATGCGGCAGAGCTGCTACCATTGCTGGATGGTTACGGGCGGCAAAAGACCTATGAAGACCGGATTTAGACATAAGCAATGACCGGAATAAATATAACTTTGATGCATATATAGGTTATGAAACTGGGGAAATCAAAACGACCTCGATGCTCCCACTCCCTCGCAAGACCACCATCGATGACAGCGACGACGAGCACACCATCGAGCAATAGCGCGATGAGCGTCAGTCACGTACGTGCTAGTACTATATTGAATGGGATTAGATAAGCCGAGATACTAGGCTGGGCGAATCGCGCCTAATGGTTAGCCCTTGGCACTTCGTCTGTCCTTTTTTCCGCTAGTTGGTAGATATCCTACAGCGGCCTTTCCGTTCTTTTCCTAACACATGGCTGATAGGTCTTCGCCGTCCTCGCCGTCCATGGCATCCTCATCGTCCTCGGGCAGCTCCCCTCGCTCGTCTGCAAGCGACAGCGAACCGAACGGCGTATCTCTCAACAGTAGCGATGCCCCTCAGACCGTCCATGACGTCCCTCAACCAGCAAACCAAAATGAATACGACGAATCGAACCCCATAGTGTCTCCTCGCACACCGAGCTCGCTCACCTTTGACTTTCCTGAAATTCCAATCGTTAAATCTCCGTCACACTCGTTACCGCCCAACACTTTCGTATCCTCGCCTTTAAATCCCAACGCTCAGACCTCACCAGTTTCGCCTTTTTCTCGTTCTCTTCCACATTCGCGCTCAAGCATGCATTTCAACCGTGTTGCTTCTGAGGACTCTCAGGCTTTGGGTTCTCCCTTCTCCTCGCTTAATGGTACCCAGCGTGGTTCGATGGTCCTCTATCGCCTTGCCATCGAGGACGAACACGGCGCTTTACTCCCACCACGAAACATACTTCCGAATCGTAATTCGGTACACTCAAGCTATGGAGAGTCTATCTTTTCGCTTTCCTCAGACTCAAAGTACCCCTCTGCTCACCAGCAGCGAGGCCTTGTTCCTTATGCATACGATCCTGCCATGGACGACAAGGACACATTGGACGAAGAGGATCTCCTCCATGATCCCAAACACATTATCTTTAAATCTTCATCTATGTTCCCTCTACGCGGCATGATCAACGTTGGCGTCTTGCTCGTCCTCATACTCGGTCTACTGTGTTTATTCATATTTTACCCGGTGCTCAGTTACGTCCGCAATTACGACCACATGCAAGCAATTGATGGTAACATTATGATTAACGGAACAGGCCAAGCTCCTCTTCTGTTCGTCGTTTCAATTTGCTTTCTATTTCAGAGCGCCGGCTTATCGTGATAATGGTTCTATCTTTAGCATTCAACTACCTCGTCTTATCGACCCAGATACGCCAACATCTGCAAAGTCACGCACTGGCTTTGATGGTAATGAATACGAGCTGGTGTTCTCCGACGAGTTCGAACTAGATGGACGGACATTCTGGCCCGGTGACGACCCCTTCTGGGAAGCAGCCAACATGTGGTATTGGTCTACAGCAGATGAGGAATGGTACTATCCTGATCAGGTAACGACTGCAAATGGTTCGCTGGTCATCACGATGGATCAAATACCGTACAACGGACTTAACTATCGTAGTGGAATGCTGCAAAGCTGGAATAAGTTCTGTTTCACCACTGGATACATCGAGGTGTCGGTGAGTTTACCTGGACCGAATGCCGAGACGCAAGGTTACGTGAGTGACCCTTCTTTTATTTCTCTTTTATTTCTTAGTTTTCTTCAGTGGCCTGGTGCATGGACCATGGGCAATCTTGCCCGTCCAGGGTATGGCGCTACTACAGATGGTGTTTGGCCTTATTCGTAAGTTCGAATTCAAGAGCTTCCATGCAATTTTCCAGGCTGATTGCTCGAATGGGATAGGTACGATTCTTGTGACGTGGGAACGTATCCAAATCAGACGCTGCCAGATGGATCAGGTCCCTCTGCCGCCATACATTCAGACTCGTCCAAAGCGAAATATAACTTTGAACTGTCGTGGTTGTCCGGCCAAAGGTTATCGTGAGTACTCGTTGTGCCTCGTGATGAATATATCAGCAGACCAGTCATGCCAGGTCGTGTACCTGTCCAGGGGAAGATCACCCAGGCCCGTCCAATAATGTTGGCCGTGGCGCTCCGGAGCTTGATATCCTAGAAGTTGAGAAGAACAAATATGGTGACGGACAGGTTGTTTCTCAGTCCGCCCAGTTTGCGCCGTTCACCCAGGACTACCTTTTCAACAACGCTACAACTATTGAATGGGATGTCTATAATCCAGCTCTCACTGTTCCTAACCCATACAGGTGAGCCTTATGTGGTGACTTGTTTTCGATTTAATAACAGCCGAAATTGTCCATTTGCTTGTCAGAGGATCTGCTGTGTGAGTCAATTTCATCTTTACGGAGTAGTATTTTAATCGGGTCTATGATCACCAGTCAACAAGCTGTATCTGCCCTGACACAGCTTCCCGCCCCTATTTTCCAAGGTTCAGGACAGCAGTTTTCGACGTTTGGTAAGCGTATTTTCTATGGATTCAGTAGAGCAGTTTAATCTTTAATCTTTAACGTTCGATTAGGGTTCGAGTACTGGTCTGATCCTTCAAACCCACAGGCAGGCTACGTCACTTGGCAAACGAATGGATCGCAGACTGTTCGCATGGGAGCAGATGCCATGGGGCCTGACCAAGGAACAAATGGTACTGGCGTTTCTCAGCGGCTAGTCTCTCTTGAGCCTATGGTATGTTTTTTTCTTCTTCTGTTTCTCCCATCACAGCCTTGACACTCACCCATCGCATCGATAGTCCATCATTTTGAATCTCGGGATATCACGTGTGTCCTGATCCTTTATTGTTTTTATATACTTATTAAACGAGGTTCATTGGCAGCGAACTGGCAGACGATCGATCTAACGACGATGATCTTCCCTGCGCAGATGCTTGTGGACTACGTGCGAGTCTACCAAATCAAGGGGCAGACGAATATTGGGTGCAGTCCTCCTAACTTCCCTACCGCGGATTATATAAGCCGACATATGGACTCGTATTCAAGTGAGCCCTTCTTTGGTTGTGTATTTGGTTGAGATGTGGTTTTTGACGTTCGGACACTCTAGATTCCAATCTGACGTCTTGGAACTATCCAAAGCCCAAGAACGGAATGGTAAGTGACATGTTTCCAATTACTTCGTCCAATCCTCCCCATATACTCAATACCTGTTTATAGTATTCAGGTGGCTGTTAGTTCTCGTAAGGGAAGGAAGATAACTCGGACATTGATCTAATCTTATCTGAATGTGAATATCGGACATGGCGCGGACTGGCTTGTCTTTTACTTATTCCTTTTATTCTTCCATCTCTTCCTTGGTTTTATATTTTCGTTTTTCGTCTGTTATCGCTCACATTTTACTCGTCGCAGCTTACACTTTACTTGACAATGCAGAACCATATATTAACTTCCTCTTACTACTTTGTAATCATGATTGCGTTGCGTTAGCTTCGAATACTAGCTAGATGTGGACTTAAAGCCCTGTGTCTCGGTCATCGTTACTTTAATAGGTTGAGTGTTGAACGTCAAAATCGAACAATGGTTCTGAAGTACTACTAGTACTGCGCCGCGGGCGACGAAACGGTTGAAGGCGTGTGTCACGTTTACTGGTAGGTTGGCACTGACAGTGACGACGTCTGAGTATCTGTGGCTCTGAATCGAAGCCTCGAAGATAAGTAAAGCTTCATCTTTGAACATTCCTCATCCCATTTTTCGCCTCCTTTGATGGGTTTACTATTAGCAACACTTTTATAATATTTACTGCAGGAATGGTTATCCAGCCTCAAGGAACTGCTCACCAGCTCTCATGATAATCACCTTTCCACCATCACCACCTCACCACCACCACCTCTTCCTCCTCCTCTTTGCACCACCACCACCTATTCTTCATACCACTACCTCAGCTCCTCCTCCTCCTCCTCCTCCTCCTCCTCCTCCTCCTCCTCCTCACCACCACCACCACAGCCACACCACTTAAGGGAGGACCCAGGCAATGTGTCAATGTGTTGTCTAGGCCCTCCCTTGAGTGTCTGCCTCTGGCATCACCCCCTGTCATATATATGGCAAGTGCGTGCATGGGGCATTGAATGGTTTGGTTGGTTTGGTTCAGTCCAGTTTGAGCACTTAAACTGCAGGTTCAGTTTGGGGTTCAGACCAAATTGTCCAAGAACCAAACCAAACCAAACTTTGGCATCCCTACTTTCAATGCAACAAGAGAATTTCTATAGGCTAAGCTGTGCAAGGACATTTACATGTGTCAACTAATTGGCTTTGAGGAAGGGGTTGGCATCTGCTCTGTTGGTTTGGCATATGCACAACTTTATCTATGGTGTCAAACAGTCCACATGGAAGTAGTATGATCAGGTCAAATCTGTAATAACCAAAGTTTGAATACTCTGGAGCACAACTCAGACAAGCAGAGAGGAGAGTGGAGGAGTGTAACGACCAAGAGTTTGTTACTCCGGCGCACAACTCAGACAAGCTATAGAGAGAGTGATGAGGGAGTGGTTACCCTTTAGGCTTCAACAAGTTAGTTGTGAGGATACAACAGGAGGACTTGCTGAGGAGTCTCCTGGATCTATTGAGGTATATATACTACTACAGGTTGTTTGTACATGTTGTACTATATAGCTCCACTGCGTGAGAGACTTGTAGCTAAAATAAGAATAAAGGCAGTGTAGCACGAGAAGGTGGAGTTTGAACAAAATGGAAAGTGCTGCATGGCACAATGTGTGAAAACTACAGTATAAAGTTAAAGAGGAGAATGAAAATTAAAGGTCCAAAAATTGTGTATTGTAACAAGGAGTGGATAAACTCCTTTGGGTAGGACTTGCTGGATCTATTAGGTATATATACTACTACAGTTTGTTTGTACATGTTGTACTATACAGCTGCTAAGGGTGGTGGCTGATGATGTCATAGGGTGCAGCCCTTGTGATCAGCTCCACCATGTGAGAGAGTTGTATCTACAAATAAAGGGAAGCAGTGCAGTGTGAGAAAGTGAATAATACAAGTGGAGTTTGAAAATAAAAGAAGTGCCACATAGCACAAGGGTCTGAAAGAAGGTTGAAGTGGAGACTGAAAGTTAAAAGTCTGAAAATTGTGAACTGTAACACTACCCCCCTCCCAAGGCTCAACTTTCAGGCATTAGTTGAAAAAGGGAATTAAAAAACACTATCAGTATCAACACAGTTCCTTTATTGTCAGTCAGACATTCTAAAAAAATATGTGTCCATAAAAATGATTCAAAAATCAAGAATAATCGCACTGTAAATGAATGTTCTGCTGAAAAAAAACAAACTGGAGCCACCAGTCCACCACCTAGTGCAAATCTGACAGTTCCATGGCCTTACCAATGGACTGGTTGCACTGGACCACCTGGTCAAACAAGGGAGGGAGGGGAGTAGTTCCAATTTGGAACAAGTGAGTCCCAGGCATGTGGTAGCTGTAGCTGTAGCGAAGACAATGGATGAAAGATAAATGTACCCAAGTGAATGGGACGGCGATGTACATGGGCAACGCAAGGGGATGAACCTTCTCCAGCTCAAAAACTACCCACCCACGCTCCAACCAGGCGAGACGAGCGACCGATGTTTTGATGGTATATGATGGAAGATCGACGCCATGAAGATGGACCTTTTGCCAAATTTGGACCGGCCGCCGGGGCTTTGCTGATATCAGCAGCGGCACATGGTGGTTGACTGATTGGCGACAGAAACGGATAGAAAGTGGTGACATCAGATATGGTGAGGGAGCAAAGAAGATGAGGAGGAGGAGGGTGGAGGTGACAAGGAGGTGAACCAGAATAGGGATCCAGAAGTGACTGTTGGGTGAGAATAAAAAAGAGAGTAAGGGTCCCATGGTGGGACTGAGTAAAGAAAAAAAAAGGTAAGGGAGGGCGACAAAAGCGAGGGTGCAATGTATAGCCAGTGGCGACGCGAAAATTTGCCGAAATGCCGAAAGTACCAAATGGAAAAGCAAAGGTGAACGCAACTGGATTGCCTAATAGAGGTGGTGCTGATCAGCCACAAATTCGAAAAGGCAATATTAATTACTATACCACATGGCACTGTGCCTGTGTGGCGCAGAGGCGAGTCTTTTTGAATATTCGCTTCATTCTTGACACCTGTCCATGCTACCAATCAACTTTGGTGCATGACATCCACGGACAACTTGAAATTGCAACTGTCCCCAGTTGCTTCCATAAAGGTAGGGTCATAGGGAACAAAACATGGCAACACATTAAGGGGTCATGTCAGCATAAAATTCATTCAGGTAAGTCATTAATCATTATCTTCATCATCTGAGTTGTCATGCTCATAGTCAGGTTCATCTTCTGGTTCATCTAGGTCGTTATCATGGTCATCCAGTTTGTCCAAGAGGGGCATAGAGTGGCGGTTGAAATAGGGAAGTACACCGCTAAATTTGACTCACACTTCAGTCATGTTTGACGAAAAATGTTGGTCATATATCAGTAATAAGCCTGATTAGTGCTTGGTGAAAGGTTTACCAAACAATTCAAGCCTAGCTTAGTACAATGTTGTGTCAAAGTCATTTATGGATAGCAAAAATTCCAAGGTCTACCAAAGGTATCTGGGTGGCACCGGAAGTATAGAGTAGCCGTTTCTAAGATATTTATAGAATTGATTTTTTTTATGGCTGAGCCAGTGGCGTCTCTTCAATGTTTATTATAGATGTTTTCTCATCATTGTACAGACCATGCATGGTCATCCATAAGAGCTTCACTATGAGTATGACTACAATGTAATTCTATTCTGGAAAGCAATCAAACCATTTCACAATTCAAGCACATCTCATGTCCCAATAGATTTACAAACTTATCAAAAAATTCATAGTACATTATCTGTAATAAGGACAAGGCAAGTACACAAAAGGACGAAGACCTAGATAGACCACAGCTTTGCCCAGCTCTATTGTGTTTGCGGAGACACGGAGTTTAAATGGCTTGCTTAATAAGTTGAGTTTAATTGTCTTATAATTATTGTCTTCGCTTCCCAGCCAGAACTTGCACCTCACCAATTTTCTTTCCCAATGGCAGGTTGATTGTCTTTGCTGTCGCAATTCCACTGATGACATGTTGCACTATTTGTACTTTGTTCTAGCTATGGGCAAGTATTCAAAAACAGCAAGATCTTACTGCACCGACCAAAGAAAGCACTTATTCCACCTGGTCTGATGGAGACCGCTCTCACTAGGCTAGAATTGCTTTCCTGGTATATCCATTTGTTCACACATTCATTTATTTTCTGTTGTATGGTACAATAATACTGTGGCATGCTGTAGTACAAATTATCAATTATGATGAAGCTGTCAGGAAATCTGTCCACATGTCAAATACAAGTGCTTTTTTGCGTGTTACTACAGAGGCCCACAAGACACTACTGAGACATTCAAAAGGTGTTAATATAACATTGTGGATACCGTATCAGTAAAACAAATGGACCAACTACGCCTGTCAACATACTTGGATCACTACACAAAGGCCTTATGCAACCCTTCTGTACTACTGTGTGGGATGCATTATTAATACCTGTTTTACTGTTGTAGGTCATATGTCGACGAATCATGTCTTACAAATAGCTCCGCAGACCTTTGCGAGAGGTTGTGCTCGTTTACCCTTTCGGAGAGGTTGGACCGGATTAGCGGTGTAGGCGTTTGCAAATGGCTCTCGTTTTGAAACGGAGGCTGCCGAACGGGCCCTTAGTAAGGTAATTCTTTACGCCGGCTTGGCCTGTGCGTTGTTATTAACGTGGTTTTGTAAATAGTAGACCTTCGCCTCATGACCTGTTGTTTCAAAAGTCTTCTCGCTCGAAGCCTGTCATCTTCACTTCCTTAAAAGTGCAAACCTGCCGCCCTCATCATCATGAGGACCTGATGAGATACTTGATGCTCCATGAACCATGACAAGGTTCACGAGGGCCCCTATATTCAATATTCGTAGAAGGAAAGATGTACCCGGTATGCTTTCTTTTTACATCTAGTTCCAATTCAGCTCATAGATACGTATAAATAGGGACACATCGCATAATACACGCGCTTGCATCTTCCATTCTCCACATCCACATACATATAGTAAGGATAATGCTTGGTATCGGGGCGGATGGGCACATCAGGTATACCCCAAGTCATTGCTGGAAAGATCCAGATCTTCATCAGAATAGCCTGAGCGCCATCCGTCAAAACCTTTTGCATTCGATTCAATAAGTCGCCATACTTGCCATTCCTGACTGCCTCGAAGCCTCTTACTGTTTGATAAATAGCGTCGAAAACATGCAGAAATCGAGTGTTGTCTTCTTCGGACCTAGGCTATACCTTAGACTGCTTCCATGCTTTCATATCTGCCGAATAAACTGTGACCCCCCGTCAAACCTACCGATACACCCCATCCAGCTACCTCATGTCGCCGATTTATCCGTATGGAGCTACATGACATGAGTTCAGCCTTATAAAATTGACCTGGATTCCACATCCCTTGTCGTCAACATACACTATCGCATTTGCTGCAGCACCATTTATCCCAAGAAACATCAACTTGGCGATCGTCAGAACACTTATAATCAAAATTTATATTGTCACCTAAAATCAACGTAAATCATGTTTCTTTCAGCTTCCTATATCAAAACTATTCCTTTCATTATGTTGGATGGCATTCTCTATGACTCGTCGAGTTTGCTAAATGCCCATATTGACATACTGCCCTTATCAGTATGCCTGACACGGCCGTTGTTTTGCCTGAAGTGTCGGCCTCCGCACTCACACCAAAAGCAGTATATAATGGGGGCTACGCCAACGCTACCGAAATCTGTGTGCGTGTTGCCAATGGCGGGGCAGGGCAGGCAGGGCTTATTGGTAATTGGGCGGACGCTTACATCCAGTATCGCGTCTCCCAAGGGTCCCAACCATTTTTGGTACGTACCAAATGATATTATTAGGATTATCGTTTTCTCACTTTAGCTCTCTCCCGCTGGCGTTTTTCTTGGATCGAATCGCTCGATTCCCTTATCCATCACCATTGAATATATATCTGTTGAGGTTTCATAGGTAGCTTGGTACCTCGGTGATACGACGGAAAGCTTGGCATTTCTCGCAGAAGGCGAGGTTGATATCGCCGTGACGTATAACAAAGCTGCAGAGGATCAGGCTATGAGGAGCAAGTCAGCTATCAGGAGGGAGTATGCATTTCGGGTGAGCTACCATTTTCCGTGTTCTAGACGCCGAGAACGCAGGCTAACGCCTGTCATCGAATTTATGGGTTTTTGATAGGACCATTTTCTATTGGCTGGTCCGACATCAGACCCAGCAGGTCTGGATAACATTACGGACAATGAGGACCGTGTACTTCTGATGTTCAACCAGATTGTATCAATGGGAAATAAGGATATCCTCGTACGTCATCTCAAGCAGCCTTCATACTAGAATGTTTACTGACATCGTAATCAATGCCTTACCAAGACACCTCCAACAGATCGCTCTGCTGTGAGGTTCCTCTCGCGATATGATAAGAGCGCGACCAATATCAAGGAAAGCCAGATCTTTTGTGAGATTGGCCAGGTATGCCCTTCATCGCATCAATGTCGGTTTTTGCTCGCTCCCTAAGTTGACAACCACGACGTTGTAGGTTCCCTGGGCTTATGCATATTCCAAATGGTATCACCAATACCCACGCTTTCCTCTCGAAGCCCTTAGTGCAGCTTCCCTCCTCGCCGAATACACGCTCTCTGATCATGGCATCTGGCTTTCTTCGCCTGCCAATGTCAAATCCAACATGAAGATCTACGCTATAGGGTTGGACTCGGACTCAGATGCGGACGAGACGAACCCAGATATACTTCTTAATCCTGCTCACATTCTTCTTGGTGCACGTGCGGACGAGAAGTTCAAGGAGGAGTGCCAACACTTTATGGACTGGGTGGTCTCGCCTGATGGAGGACAGAAGGTTATCAGGGAGTTTAAAAAGGAAGGGGAAGTTTTGTATTCGGAGGCACCAAAGGCTGCCCAGAGAAAAATTCAACAGCGTCAGAAGTAAAATGCTTTGCGAGGATTGGGTAAAGAGTTTCAGAGCACGTTCTAGCTCTATGTGTATTCTCTGACATGTATTTGTAACTTGATGAAAGAAAGCTCTTCAACTGACGTGTGTACGAGGTATCTCTAGTATATAAAGGATGTTTCGCCAGTATTTGATCACATCATGTTTTATACGCAAGTCAATACTACATTGGCATGACTTCCGTCAACATCGCGTGTAATCGTCGTCTTGATCTCAAGTTTCGATTGTCCTCTGCTTCCCATACTTATATTTCTAGCAGATATAAGCATCTTCCAGGCCCTCTCAATTGTACAAATGTTATTTCAGCCCTCGACTCTATCCTTCGATGCTCTAGTTTACAATTCACGATTCTCTTAGAAGCATCGATAAAATATACAATAACGTAGACCATAGACTGAGCGTTTAGCTCATAGCTTACAGCCTGGCAAGGACTGCATCGGCTCCTGAGACACTGACTTCGCGTCCAGGCTCAACCTACAGATAACGAGGGTAAGGAGATTGATGAACCATCAGCAAATGGTAGTAGATGCAGTGCAGCAAAGGCAAGAAAAAGAGAGTGACCCACCTCGACGTACTTGACCACCAAATCGTCGATGATCAGTGCATAGCGCGCCGTGCGAGTTCCGAAGCCTACGGCGGAGAGGTCGACGGTGAGGCCTAGGGAGGCAGAGAAAGCGGTGTTGGGGTCGGAGAGAGTAAGGATCTATGAGGAATAACGATGCGTGAGAAGGTATTTGGCAGTGATTCGTGGTCGAGATAAGAAGCATAGTGGATGTAAATTCGATGGGCGACATGGACATACCTTCTCATTGCAACCCTCAATCCTGCCCCAGGCACTCATAACGAAAGCATCGTTGGCAGCAACGACAGCAATGACATCAACGCCTTTGGCTTTGAATTCATCGTACTTGGCGAGATAAGGCGGGAGATGGTTAATGTGGCAGGTTGGCTGTTTGACGTTGGCGCAGTGAGATTGTGCGAGAGATTACGTGTGAAGCATAAAGCAGGATTGGGGAGGTAGATGAATGGTGGTAACAGTGTAGCTTAGTTGATGCGTACCGTGAAAGCACCAGGGACGGAGAACAACACGACCTTCTTGCCTTTCCACTCGTCCGTCGAGAGCGTCGTGGCTAGTTAAGCCGCATGCAAGCGTGAGTAAATGATGCAAGAAAAAGACGACCAGAGAACATACGGATTCCACAGGCGGCCTTTGTTAATGCACAAAAATAGTCGAAATTTCAGGAAGGGTGTAAGAATATCATACATAGATAACAGCGTAAATTTTGAGTAAAAGAGATCGTCAATAATCCGAACTATGCGATGGAGCGCCGTGAACTCACGCTATCTGCGAGAGCAGGTGTAAAAGGAACATATGCAAACTTCCCAGATGGGAGTGTGTCGCCAACGGAGATCTTTGGAGATGGGCCAGACATTGTCAAGAGTTAGGTAGTTAAGAAGGATGATTTGGATATGAGTGCTCGTTGTAAGAAAACAAAACCTGATAAATGTGTGCCAGCGAGAGATTCACAAGGTGGTGTGATCTTGCTTACTATCGATTATCATGTTACTTATCAGTAATATTGACCTGCGAATGGTGTGATCGTGATCGTGCGGAATATGCGGATGGTGACCGAAACAATATCCGCATTAGGAAGGTAGTAATAGAAAAATGGCAACTACAGCGAAACTGCCTTTCATAACGCAGTAAGTCTGGTTCTGACGATATAGAGACAAGACCCAGAAAAGCTCTCCTTGAGAAGTTTTCACACTACGTTGAGCGCATAAAATTACTGGACAGTGACTGCAACTTTCTCTTCAGATGTAGAGATCTCCAGCACGCAGTCTACCACTCATAAGAACCAACCAGCCATGAATCCCCGAAACTCTAGAGATCAACCTGCCCATCTCTAATATGTTCCGGGGAATCAACCGAAAGGCATAGCAAGGTAAGTTATTACTCGCCGCAGTTATCTTGGCAACCTACTTCCATTAACGATCCGCCATTTTGTCGCAGCAGACCAACGTATACTCCTAATGATGTGCAGCACCTTTCAAGTTCAGATTCAGAGTTAGACAGTCACATCCATCCATGGAATAGCCTACTCGGAATATCATCATAACTTCAGAGACGATTTTGCCACGTTCCAGGCACTGGTTGATACCATTTACGACGGGGTGGTATTAGTCTCAGTTTCAATACTTACGATCCCTCGGCCATGCGCTCATATTTTACGATCAAACCAATTCCTTAATGTGCCAAGAAATGTGACGAAGAAACTGAGCTCGCAAGCTAGCCACAGAGCCTGAGTGCTAGTGATACTCAGTATTCATGGACGAGTTTTTCAGGAGTGTATTGGACAATGGTGCACACCAGTGTCTTGAATTTAGGAACCTTGAGGGATTTACCGAGAATAATGAGAAGTGTATCCTCACATGGACCGAGGAACAAGAAATTCGCATCACTTCACCCGCAAAATGTTCCAGATTGAAAATAGCAACTTTACCTGCCTTGCCTTTCACTGTCTTAGCGAAACATGCAGCTGGGTACACCTAATCCAGAGGGATCAGCTCAAGTCACATTACATCATAGATCATTCGACTGTACCAATCACGACGTGCCAACCGTGATCAGAAGTTCAGTCCCGTTTAGCTCTTTTGCTATTACCTCAAGTCCTCTGGACTTCACCGACCATACAGCCGCTGGAAGCAAGAGAGTACCCGTACCCCCATATCAATTTGACCCAGTCCCCCGCATGATCGAAGTTTCGCAACTGGTATGTCTGCGCCTCAAGGCTATCCTTTGAGGCGTCAAGAAGTACTGGACTGAGAGGTGTCTCGTAAGTAACGTTTAGATGCTTGCATTGTGAACAATTCGTTTTGTGCGCCGACCCATGTATTTTTATCAGGTTCTCCTGTGCGGGTATCATTTCCTCTCCAGTCAGCCTGTCAGATAATCCTTTGAGAGCACGCGGGGAGAGTTTTGAATTCCGCGTTATAAATAAGGGAAAATCAAGTGCCAGAGAAGACGGGATACGGTACCGGACAGTAGGCACGGACAGAGATACAATGGCATGATGCGCTGCATTTAGTCGAGCTTCCAGACACCTAGATCAAGGTGAAAGCACTGAATGACATTCGGTATATCGTTTTCTGTCATTCTAAACGTACATCTTGCGTCGGTAACGATAAAATTGACACACCTTTCTAGCATTCTTTATGAATCTTTCTGGAGTGGTGAGTTCCTGTGCGTCCCGCCTTCGCTAAGCGCTAGATGCCCAATGATAAAATACGCGAAAGATGAGCCCATAGATTTGTGTATTCCATCAACCATTCTGACCTCGATATGTGGATACGCTTTTAAATCAAAGTGCAGTATAATCAAAGCTCATCCCCCTTTATTTAGAGTCGGACGTACGATGGACACACTTACCTGAACCAGCAAGTATAACAACTTATTTCGCAAAAGCGAGAACGATCATAGCGACGTGGTAAATTGCTAGTGGTGATGCGCCTCAGGGCCTCGCCTCAGGCGGCAATTTGTCGAGGTTCTCACGGTCTTGCAGATTTTCTTGCAACAGACCAGCTTACCAACATCAGAGTAAACCGTCCACAACCCACTGAAGATTAGCACCAGGGTATGGATTTTACATATCCAGATACGCATCGAGCAAATTGGTCTGAGGGAAAGGTGTGCCCTAGTGAACTTGAAATATATCACACTTGTGTTGCTTAGAGAAGATATTTCTTTAAGAAACACGATTGTGATATATCTTCAGGAGAAAATAAACTGGCTACACACCGCGTTTCGTCCACTGGCCACGCTGAATCATGGTCCCGCACATATGGCCTTCACCGTGATAACCACTTTATTCTGTCTATTCTGATCTTCAGGGAGCAGTGATCGCGAGAGGATTTTTGGGTTGCTTGACGCATGTTGTCCTGGGATGAACAGCTAGCGTTTAGCTCAGGGAAAGGAGAAAGACAAAGCGAGGTGGGAAAGTCATCAGTATGGTTATAAGAGACCAAGGCGCCGCGGTGGTGCTGGTTGGCTGCTTGTCTCGGTCGGACCCAGTAGAGAATTTGCCCTTCAATAGGGCGGGCCGGCGTTAGCTAACGGGCCGGCGCTCAAAGGTATGTTTGTTTTTTGAGTTCGACTTGACTTAGAGATCAAATGACAGTTTTATTTTACAATACAGATCAGCCAAGCACACGGTCATTCGCAGTCTTAATACTCACAGCGGTGTACGGTCGTGTCAACTTCTCTGTATTTCAATTTTCTGTTCAGATCACCGAAATATACCTGCGAACTTACCTGCACTTGATCCTAGCCTTAGCAGCAGTCACTAGGCCAACTTTGATTGTGTTCTTTGAGTACATCTCATTCTCAAAGTGCAACATTCCATTCCCAGTTTATGACTCAAATACTCGATGGCTACTGTACCAACAAATTCTGTTATGTTTCGTTTTGTCTCCCAGAACAAAATTAGTTTCGCGAGGAATCTCATGGCCCCTCGTTGCTCTCACATATTATCTTCGCAGTAGCGTAGAGTATCAAACTCCAGGCGCCCTACCTAAGTCCGTGGTATTTTAAACTTCGGTATTTCTGTCTATCGTTGTTCCTGTCAGCATGGTGGAGACTTCTGTATTCAACGCTTCTGGCACTCCTCGATGGCCTGCTCTCCCTTTCATATTCCGCAAATTTATCGGGTGCCACTGATCGGACAAACGCTTTTACCTCGGATGCGAAACTATTCGTTGATTCTCCTGGGGTAGTATATATGCCTTCACATGGATCAGTTTTACGAAGTACTGTCGAGTCGCAACACTGTCCGTCATGCTCATCCCAAACATCCTTGCAGTGTTAGCTGCAGTGGCCATCGGTCCATCTGTTTCTGCAGCGTCCTCTCAAGCTTATAACTGGCAAAACGTCAAGATTGGAGGCGGGGGCGGCTTTACACCAGATATTATATTCAACCCATCTGAAAAAGGGCTTACCTATGCTCGTATGGATATTGGGGGTGCGTATAAGATGAACACGGATGGATCTTGGACTCCTCTGTTGGATTGGGCGGACAATACGAGGTGGGACTACTGGGGAGTCGACGCTATTGCGACTGATCCCGTAGACACGGGTCGACTATATTTAGTCAGCTATTTGTTATCCTATACTTGTGAAAGGTTACTAAAATGATATCAGGCTGTAGGGATGTATACCAATTCATATGACCCTAACAACGGCACTATCTTGATATCTACTGACTATGGAACGTCTTTCACCGAATCGCCGCTTCCGTTCAAGGTGGGCGGAAACATGCCCTCTCGTGGAATGTAAGTAGCAGTTTATTCCCAACCAAGGACTGATCCCTCATACAACTTTTTGCGTGGTACAGGGGCGAGGTACGCACAGACTTCTAGCTCTTTTGAGCATTGTTTTTAAGACGCAATACAGCGCCTCGCAGTGGACCCTCACAGCAACAACATCCTTTATTTTGGTGCCCGAAGCGGCCATGGTTTGTGGAAATCTACCGACTATGGCGCCACATGGACGAATGTGACAAACTTCCCAAGTGTTGGTGAGTCTTTCTTGCTGCCATGATCATTTCGATGCATCCAACAATCCTGCTCAAGGTACTTACGCGCCTGATCCGTCCGACACAACTGGTTATAATAGCGACTTGACTGGACTCGCTTTCGTTACTTTTGATTATACATCAGGAACTTCGGGAGAGCCTACACCAACGATCTTTGTTGGTGTAGCTAACGAAGGGTCTGACAACATCTTTTACACTAACGATGCTGGTGCAACTTGTATGTTAGCCAACTTCGCACTTGCACCGCAGCTGAATTTTTTGAACAATCATAGGGTCAGCTGTGGCCGGTCAGAATAATACCTATCTGCCCCATAAAGGTGTCCTTTCTCCTGCTGAAAAGGTCCTTTACATATCCGAATCCAACGGATCTGGTCCCTACGATGGAACCCTCGGTGCCGTGTATAAATACAATATCACATCTGGCGTCTGGACAGATATCACTCCTGTTTCAGGAAGCAACCTTTTTTTCGGATTTGGTGGCTTGTCGGTGGACCTCCAAAACCCAGGGACTATCATGGTTGCTGCATTGAATTCATGGTACCCTGATGGTCAGATCTTCCGTTCGAATGATAGTGGCGTTACATGGAGTGCATTATGGTCGTGGGGGTCTGATTCTACACTGGATAAGTGGTATACCTATAGTGATTCTCTTGCTCCATGGATCGGCCCCGACTATACAGTGACGACTCCTGGAACTTTGCAAATCGGTTGGATGATGGAAGGTGAGTGTTTCGAACATGTGTTAACAATCGACTCACCATCTTTTTAGGCCTGAATATCGATCCATTCGATTCCGACCACTGGTTGTACGGTACTGGAATGACAATTTACGGTGGCTACGATCTTACCAAATGGGACACGGTCCATAATGTTACAATAGAGTCCCTCGCGAACGGCGTCGAGGAAACCGCTATTCTGGGGCTCATCTCTCCTCCAAGTGGTCCTCCTCTTCTTTCTGCAGTAGGAGATATCGAAGGTGCGTGTGGTCGTCTATGAGCCCGCCACTTCTGTGACTGAGGCGGTATCTATTTGGCGTAGGATTTGTTCATTACACTTTGAACACCCCTCCCAACGCGTCTTACACTAATCGGGCCTGGACAACCACTGCTGATATTGACTTTGCTGGAAACAAGCCAAGTAATATTGTCCGTGTTGGGACTGCTACCAGGTATGATATAACGATGTTGCCTCTTTCGGTGCCCGTAACCTTATAAAACTATCAGCTCTACCGTCTTGCAGGTCTCCCTCTCCACAGATTCTGGAGCGACCTGGTAAGTATTATCTTTATGATATATTACAGAGAATCTTAATACCTCGCACTAGGTCCCCAGACTACGGTGCAGCCGCAAATGTGACTGGGGGTCACGTTGCTCTCTCTGCGGATGGCGACACCGTCCTCTGGAGTACAGGTACCAATGGTGTCATGGTGTCACAAAATATGAGTACATTTACCGCAGTAACTTCTCTTCCTTCCGGTTCTATCATTGCTTCCGACAAATTAAACGACTCGATCTTCTATGCTGCGTCGGGTGCCGACTTTTATCTCTCAGTAGATGGTGGTGAGACCTTTGACGTAACCAGCACCCTTGGTTCATCCACTGCACCTGTCAAAATTGTCGTCAACCCCAGCTTAACGGGCGATGTTTGGGTATCGTCAGACAAAGGTATCTTCCACTCGACAGACACAGGTTCATCGTTCACTGCTCTATCTGCACCTTCTGAGGCATGGGCTATTGCCTTGGGCGCACCTGCATCCAGCGGAGGATATCCAGCTTTGTATGCCGCCGCCGACATAAGTGGTCTCGTGGGCTATTACAGATCTGATGACACCGGCGCGACCTGGGTGCAGATCAATGACGCTGCTCACGGTTTTGCACAGGCGAGCGCGAACGTCATGACGGGTGATCCTCGAATTTACGGCCGGTGAGAAAACCTTGATATTTCCTTGAACTACCATCCCCCAGCTAATCTGACATCTTTTAGCGTTTACATTGGCACGAATGGTCGGGGTATTTGGTATGGGGACATAGCGTGAACTATTGTGTTGACCGATGACTGCTTTCTGGTTGTAAATATACATCGAGTCATTTGTGCAATTCTCTGACTGCATGTCTTTTGGCAAAGATGACGCTGGCATGATCGTCTGATCACTGACATGCATATACCACGGCCGACAGTCGCAAAAGCAACACTTGTTATTGATGCCGGCGCTTCCAGCGACAGCCTCCGCCATCACAAACCAACTACAGTCGCGCTATCTTAAGCCCATCCTCCGTCGTTAAACATCAGCATCCGAACCATACTCCTACAAAGCATCATCATTCCAACCACGTCGGTGTAAGAAACTTTTGGTGCGACACAAAGCCTCGCATATATCGCATATAACTTTTGTATCCATGTACTATTACAATTTGCCACGCTACTGCAGGTTGAAACCTTCAACTTGTCGCACAAGTACGCAGTACAAGTGAGCCTAACTTCTCCTGCACGACGTCTGTCCCCCTAATATTGTTGTGGTCCAGTCGTGTAACTTAAACATGATCATTATAGCACTGACCAGATTGTTGTACTTCAATGCACAAGATTCTTTAGGAGGTACGATTTTATCTTCTGTTGGAGTTCTTCGAGAGGATGGACCAGACTGTCGTGCGAGATCATCAACATTATCTCGAATTTAAAAGTACAAAATCAGATATCAAAAAGCGATATACATAAGTTATGCATTCTGGAACGCTGACGATGGATGTCTTTCCCTGTCATAGATTCATACGGATGTAGGAATGCATAGTAATCTAGCGAAACGGACCATACTCACGTATTGAAATTTCCCAAAAGTTCCTCAAACCTTCTCCGAAATTCCTCCACACGTTTGTTGAGTTCAGGTTTATCCTCACCATACTCAGTTCCATGGTCCATGACAAACGCTTGGCAATCACGAATGAACTGTTCTAGATCTTTGACGCGTGTGATGGAAGCTTCTGGCTCGTTGGAGCCACGGGCTCGCGCGAGATAGGAAGCGACGAGAGTTGACAACCCTCCTGTAAAGTAGAGTTGAAATCAGATTACGCAAGGTTCTAAGTAAGATGCCACGAACCAAGTATTGCAGTAGCGATGGAAGTCTATCCACGATCCTTATCAGTACCAACTCTAATAGATGAGGCTTACGAATAAATCTCACCTGTTTGCCTATAGTTGCTGATGCGATTGCAGTGGTTAGCGCTCCGAGAAGAACCTGCAGACCAATAGCCACATTAAGAGCATATCCGGTCCACAGGGCTGAAAACGCGACGTCGACGCCATAAAGCACGCATTACGTCAACGACATCCGCTCTGGGCTTGCAACATTACACTTGCCTTTCTGAGCGAACTTCTCTTTCTCTGCTTCAGCGACTCTCAGAGTGGGCTCTAACCGATCTTCCAAAGTGCGCCGTGACTAGAAAAAGACGTGATATATTGACAGTATCAAGGACGTAATGAAACGAGGTGACATACACGCGATGTCCTCACGCTCTCATCCAACACCAACGTTGGTCTTCGTGATGGAGCCCTAGTCACGGTAGGGTAAGGATGAGCTTCTCGCACGCTACGATTCCTGACCGGAGCAGTGGGAGGTGGCATGACTAGAGAAATGGGACGATTGGCATCTTCTCCGTAAGGACTGTCCCAATTGCGCTGAGGAGATGGAGTCCTGGCTCTGGCTTGTTCCAAAAGATTTCTGTCCGCAGTTGACGTAGAGTGCGGACGTACGAGCTCTGGGGGGATGATACTCGATCGTCTCTCACCAGTTAATGGGAGAACAACGTCCGTTTGTGGTACTAGTGATGGATGCGTTTCCTGATGGTTATGTGAGCGGGAGGACGAAGATTGCGGGTGCAAAGATTCTGGGGCAGCTTGTGACGCCCCCTCTCTGACCACTGATGGCACTGCGTCCGTCTGAGTTGCTGGTAGTCGCTCACTACCATCGTGGTTTCGAGAGTGGACAGAGTTGGTAGAGGCGGCGGGTGCGTCTGAAAGAGGAAGCATAGGAAGAGGTGATTCGTGCTCCATGGTTTGTTATTTGGACGAGTTGGTCCACTCCAGCAGATAAACTCTAGGGCACATGGTAGCCTTGTGGTATGCACGCAAGACCGGGTTCTTGCCGCTGTGTCAGAGCCGCAATGATACGGTGTGGTTGGGGGCTATATCGTGTATTGCCCAAAATACCTACGAGTGGCTCCTTGTTCGGTTCCTCTGCAAAGAGCGCTTAAATCGTTAGGAGACCGTCAAGCCACGACCTGCTGTCAAAGCGAGTCAGTATATATAGCACTTGCCATGTCAGGATATGCAGAAACCCATTCATCAGGGTATGAAAACACCAGCAATACGACGACGCTTTATTCCTTATATCTGCGGCAAAAAAATTGGCAATTGATATCGTGTCCCTAGATCATCAAGTATGCATGAGATTTGCGGTGGAACCTGCCAATCTCTGCACCGTATCCCTTTATACGTATATGCTCCGATGGGGCAAGCAGATTTCACTGAAATGGGCGCTACGATATGTCATGATAAGTTGCTTGTGATAAGCACCATTGCCACGGTGTTATGAGATAGACGCCAACTTTGATCAACGCGTTGCATAGGCTTGGCGACGAGCTGATGCGTGTAAGGAGCGTAATAGGAGAGAACTTGAAAGGGGGTGGCCTATTTTCTCGTGGACTGGGCTGCTTTTGGGAAAATGTCAGCGCATCACCAGCAAGGTGTATATGATGAGCGACGTGATAGGCTATGGTCCGACCGATGGATTCTATTCAGTAGACGGACAGCAACCTAGCACGCGTAGAGTTCATATCGACGAATGGCGGCAATGGTAACTTGTAAAGCGCTGGTGGAACCTCCAGTGTAACTCAGCTCAGCCATCATTGTGATATATCATGGCAGCACGCAGGCCCTATCTAGGGAAGGGGAAAGGGCTTTGAGTGGAACATCACTAAACTACCGAACAGTAATGCTCACCGGTATTATTCGACTCGCCGAGTACCTACAACATGATACCTTAGCGACCGAACCTGAATCAGATGATCTGCATAAGTAGATTCTCGCTACTTTGCTGTGAGTTCATCGAGGTTTGCCTATCGTCAAACGGCGTGATCATGAGTGTTTCTTGCGGTTGATACTGGTAAAGCCAAATCGAGCCTTATTCTCTCAACATGGCAGTGAATGTCCGCGTATAACACTGATGGCAGGTACTGATGGGTCATCGGTTATCTGTCTTGCAAACCAACTGACATATTTCTTGAGCATAATGTTGGTTTTGCTCCTCAGCACGAAATATAAGCTGAGACGTTTTCAAGATTCTGGCAAAAAAACTAACCGGCTCGTCGTGATCACGCGTCACGTGTTACGAGTCACATATATTGTATCTGATAAGTTGGCTGATAAGTATTTAATCAACAGACGATCGTGAATTCGATCGGTTTTGCCGTACAGGCTCGTCTGACAAAGACTCGGAAGAGATGTGTGTCACACGTGTATTGTAACGGGTCATGAAGGAAAGTGGGACCATATCAAGTACAGATTTATTTTTATTGTTGAAAAGTGTCATGGCAGCTGAGATCAACGCAGGGGGTCCAGCCACAAGAATTCGTCAAGTTTCCACCAGGAATATCTCGCAGGCGAAGATTGACAGAAGTTTATCCCCCAAGTCTACTAAATATAATTGCAGCTATTTTCTAACTCGAGGTATTCGAAGCTACGCAATTTTTGGATCATGTTCGGAGGAAAGCGTTGGTTCCTGACTGAGTAAAATTAGAAATAGAATACACCTCGGATCTATAATGGTGTAAGTACAGTGCTGTTCGAACAGCACGGGTATGCAAAGATACACGAAATAGTGACAACATGATATCCCAAAATAAAAAGAGGACGCCATTTGGGCGCTAGGTGAGGTGCCCAGCCACACGAATTCGTAATTCAAGCATAACCAAAAGACTCCACGTGTAAGGTTACACTAGGACCACCTTTCAGTATGCTGCTAGGCCCGGAGACAGGAAAACGGAGAGCGTGTCGGACAGCTCGAGCAATAGCTTGCGAACCACACACTGATGAACATGGCACCCAGAAGCCGTCAGCAGGGGTCAACAACGGAAGAAAAAGTATCGCTCACCACTGACCGACATCCTGCCGGTAGTTATTCCAACTTCCTCTTTCAGCAGTTCATCCAGATCGGCTCTGCCATGCTGCACTTTCACTGCTGCCATGTTGAATATCGAGTCTTGGTGTTTCTCCGAGTGCTCAGGTACGGTATGATCACCAGACTCTGAGCGCGAGGCCGAATGTATCGAGTCGTCTTCGTTAAAGGAAGAATGTAGTGGGTCGACGGTCGCAGGAACTCCAGTGATGTAGAGATGGATGGAGACGGACATAGATGGAGGTGCTAGCTGTATCGCCTTGATGAGAGCTTCGTCGATCCAATGAACGTGACCTAGGAATTACACGTCAGGATTAATCCAGAAATCCAAAAAAATTGACTTACTAGCTTCACGAATGGACCAGATGAAGACTACTCGACGACAATCACTTTTCCCATTCCGCACACGCCTGAAGAATATATTAATAAGAAGCCACATAACAAAGCATGAAACTGACTCAATGATATCCAACAGTACAGGAAGCGTAAATGAGACACCAGATCCACCTACCCCACTTATTAGCAAGTTGTTCTAACAAGCCAATAACTTGACGTACCCGAAATGAGCACTGAAGTGTCATACGACCCTAACTCAGGAGAGGGTCCATATGGTCCATCAACGAACACCTTCACTTTCCCATTCTGTGCGGCAACCTCCTTCAGGCGTTTTGTAAAACCCCCTCTTACATTGATCAGGAAGACAAGCTCCTTCCAGAACAGCGTACTATCATCCTCGTCGAGATTTTTGTCCCTCGTCTTCTCTAGAACCTTAACGCTACCTTCCCTTGATGACGTCGCCGTGGAATCTGGGGATGAGGCTGTAAGGAAGCTGGAGTCAAAGCTAGCGATGGTAAATGGATGTGCTTCGAATGGCAACTGTGATACGGATGGCATGATGAGATAGGCTGTCTGTCCAGGTGTCCAATGGAAGTGTGGTGGGCGGCGCAGCCGCAAACGAACAAAATGGTCGGAAAGAAGTTCGGTCGATGCATCCATCGTGCCAGTGCCGGACTTGAAGCCAAAGTAAGAGTGGTTGAAGACGACCAGGCGACATACCCGGACGAAACGGTCGAGAGCCCAAAATACGAAAGAAGGCCATACCCAATATGAACCACTATAAATATGTTAGTTATATGCACTGGTAAAAACCGTGAGAATGTGCGTACTGTGCTCCTTTTGTATGGAAGTATGCGCCGAGCAAGAATATCCTTATATTGATGGGTATGAGATCATGAACAATGAAAGAAAGTGATGACTCACAGAACCAAGGTCAAGTGAGCATAGAAGAAGAGTTCATAAGCCGCTGAACGGATCGGACGTATAGAGATGACACAAAGAAGAGAAAAAGCGATGAGTGCCATGAGCCCGCATTGGAGCCACACCTCTTGACGCAGAGAAATCAAGAAACTAGTCGAAATGAGATCAAAGTGACTAACAGGCGACCACTAGACATACTTTTTGTAATTGTATATTTCGCTTCCACCATGAACCCAAAGCAGGACAATGACGACTCTTGCCATCATTCTGTGAACATAATTCAGCTGAACACAACGTTAGCATATTATTTACGCTGGATAAAAAAAGATACAGCACTGACCTTGTCGTAACTGATACCTGTGACAACTATCAAATATACGGAGTATTAGTGGGCGAATACTCATCAACGAATTGAAACCTTACGTGATACAAGGTTGTTCTTAGTCCCCAGCGCAGTAATCATGGGAAATTGACTAGCAGCAAGGTATCCGGCACGATTGCTCCAGTATCCTATATCCAGTTTATGGCCTTCAAGGTCCGTAGCTGAGTGTAGCATCATCAGTGAGCGTCTTGACATGTGGAGGGAACAGAAGGTACGAACTGTTGATAAAAGCCCAGATGAATAGCATTACGATATATGCTATGGTCACAAAGACCTCGGCCATGTTGAGCGTGTACGACGACCCGATCTCAAGCGTCCAACGGAAAGCGACGACTCGATATGCATTGGTAAGAGCAAGCGGAATCCGCCTTAGAGACAGGCCGCGGCTCGCCGACGTCGATGCCAGTTCTGGGTCATTGATTGTCCTTCCCGTCCTGCGATGCCGTCTTGAAAACTTGGAATGCAGGAACGAACCCCACTGGAACACACCAACGACGAAAATGAATACAGCAAAGAGGTACCACACCTGTTCGGGGTACAGTGTGTACCTCTCAACACGGAGAGTTTTATCGGTTGGCGCGGTCGATCTGGCAAGAACGTCGCCCATGATGGTCGCTCGGGCTATAAAACTGGACGGCCGAGGAAAGCTCTGTTGAAAACTCGAGAAAAGCCTGCCATTTAATAGGCATCGACAACCCAGAAGCGGAAGGTCTGGAGAATCTATTTCAAAGTCGACGTATGGATATTTTGGTTGCAAGATAAAGGGCTTGGTTTTTTTGATCGACAGTGATGTCGTACCGCAACAACTACGGAAACAGAAATGAAGTTCACAGCAAGATTACGGCGGTCCATGTGGAGATTGATATGTCCGGTAAAACGCATGACATGGTCAGGCTCGACCTGATTATAGTCGCAAAGCGGAGTGTTGTTAGAACAGCCGAAGCCCAGGGTGCATGGTGCATGGCGAGATGGACAAAAGAACAATCTAATCAGATAAAGTAATTTAGTCGGCTTTTAGGGGACAAAGATATGTCAGCATGCTAAAACAGGCTAAGACTCACTTACTCAGGGCTCCATGATTTACCAGCGACTTGGATTCGTACTTATCAATGACGATGGAAGGCATATGAAAGCTCCGCGCACCCCCCGAAACCCTGAGCTATTGCCAAGTAAACGTGGCCCCAGCTCGCAACTGCAGTATCTTGGATTCCTCTACGCAAACTGATTCTCGTCCCATGACCGAACTTGAGATGGCGCGGTGTGCGTTTTCCCAAAATTATTCCACTTCTATCCCATAAATTCACCCGTTTCGTTTACTTCGTTCCGACGGCGCAGTCACACAATGACACATTGCAACGCTCCAGAACTTGTGACACGTTTAGACGCGGCTAGATCAAAATTGCGATATCTTACTTTTGTTGGCCGGTTTGATTTGTGATTGTTCCCGCTAACAGTTTGCCTGGGAGTGGCGCCTTGCCAGTGATAGAGCTGGAAAGCTACGTCAATCTGCAAATAGGAATAAGGCAATTGACTAAACGGACTGTGCCAGTTCACTCCAGACCTGATATCAACATGGGTCCATGTTAGCATGAAAGGGATGGGCGAGACAGGAATGATCGCATTTCGGCGCAACCCTAAAATCTCCGCCACATAGTAGCGTGAGAGATTATCTTATCTGATAATCGAGGGTATCCAGGAGCTTTTACCGTGATAATCCGTGATCTGGCCCTCTCTTGCTTGGAGTCCATTACAAATGAAAAACCGAAAAACCATATGTTTCGGTCGAAACACGTTGCACTTTCAAATTAGTTATCAAATGCCCACCCATAGCTCCAGTTTTTACGTTCGTGTTTTAATTGCAGATGTTGAACGGGGAGAATCCAGATGCCGGACCTAATCCATGCCAACCACACGCAACGGTGATTGCAGTTGTTGCGCATCAGAAAAGGACATCCCATTGTAGGACCTAATCTGGAAACAGGTATACGTATCAGAGTCAGGGCCTGTGTGTTTAAAAGATACGATTCAACTGGCGGTTAAAAAGGGAGGGGACCAAAGAACCTGTCTGATAGGGCAACTCATCAACTAATGACGTGACAGGGATATAACAGGGACCCTTCCCTTCAACCTGGCTGGAACGAGTTCAGTTGGCGCCTTCTCCAGCGACACGCTTGGCGCAATCCACAACTCACCAACAGTTTACTCAATTCTGCGCAAAGGAAATTATTCGTTAGAACATGAAGAAGTGCTGTTGGGCAACTTCACCAGCAAGGCATGTTCAGTTTTGGAAGCCAATTACTTAGGAGTAGATATAGATTCTACTTGCCGGAAACAGTGGCGATGAGACCGAAATATTAATAGTGGTATCATGGTGCGGCGTGCATTCTTAGAACACATTCTTTTTTAGGATCAGAGCATGTCTCTACTATACATTGCATCATACAGACGCTGTTCCAGGGTCCCCTATCAGATAATTAGCTACAGACTCCCCACGAGACTTGGCAAGGGTGCGAACCATTGAAACACCATGGCGAATCTTTAGTCAAAATGAATACCCCCATCAATGGAAATCTAGCAGAAGCCATTCTAATCAGGAAATGGAATATACTGGCTCTCTACGGAACACTCACACTTTGTCCTAGTCGTGCGTGCGAAAGATTTCAGACGCGGCTAATTTTGAGTGATAAGCTATAGAACTTACCAGTAATGAAATGCGCCTCCTCGGACGCGAGGTAAGATACAAGACTTGCTATATCATCAGCCTTTCCGAGTGTACCTGACGCAGCGCGGGATTCCATCTAATAGTAGAGGTGCGGCAGCAGAAGTTTTTTTGGTGACACTTAGCCCAACGTACAGTGTAGAAGGATAAAAATCTACCATTCCGTAAAAACCTCCTTCGTTCTTGGTCCATTCTACGTCAGCCGTGTGCAATTCAGCCACTTCAAAAGGAGATAAGAAAGTTAGATATCAGAAAACCGATTAATAGCTGACAGGTATATGATACGGGCACTCACACATGTCTGTCTGGATTCCACCAGGTGCATATGCATTGACAGTAATCCCAAACCGCCCAAGTTCAACCGCTAAAGCAAAAGAAAGCATGCCAAGGTCAAACAAGCATTGACTTTGATATACTCGATAAAGGCTATTCAGAGCGGACACCTACCAGCGCTTTGCGTTAGACCCCTCACAGCAAATTTGGATGCAGAGTATGCACTCAGGTATGGGGTACCTAAAGGCCATAAATCAAACAGGATTAGTGGAGGGTATAAATAAAAGATGGCAAAAAAAAGGTTAGTATTAGCCTGGAACACACCTATCTTCCCAGCTAACGAACTAGCCCCAATGATACGTCCTTTACGCCGAGGTATCATATGTTGGGCTGCATATTTGTAGCACAAGAACGTTCCACGGACGTTCACCGCGAGCACGGCATCCCAATCGGCAACAGATGCTGTAAATCGAGGTTAAAATATAGGACGTACGTTATATCAACTTGAACTCGAAGATGTGTGATAAACGTACTCACTCTCTGTTAAAGGAGCAGTTCGAATAATTCCAGCATTCGCCACCATCTGCACCCACATTACTTACGTTAATTCCACTGCAAAGTCCTGTAATAATACTCACGACATCAAGACCTCCCAACTCTTTCACCACGGTCTCCATCATTATCTTGACATCGTCTTCCACTGTCACGTCTGCGGGGACAACGTGGGTTCGTCGCTGTCCTCCATGTTTCCCAGCTATGTCTACAGCCAACTGGCTGAGTTTGTCTTTGTTTGCTGGTATGTCGTTCAATCCAAGATCAAATCCATCTTCTGCGAGCCTCAACGCAATCGAGCGTCCAATCCCCTGGCCGGCGCCAGTAATGAGCGCGACGCCTTTGGAGTTGCTGATCATATTTTCAGTGAAAGAGGCGGCTTAGAGATGGTATCCAACGTACGACGACTCGTTTTCTATAATTCGAAGCGCCCTCCATGCCACAGCATTGGAACTTTGGAAGGCACCGGGTCAGAAATGACGACTATTTCAAGCTAGTGCCAATAACTGTCCAAACTCACGTAGATTATGGGATATCGTGACCAAGGAACCAGTCCAAGCCCATTGAATCACAAGCCAGCAGCTGTCAAACATTGACCTTCGCTC
This sequence comes from Serpula lacrymans var. lacrymans S7.9, assembly GCF_000218685.1. Classification (NCBI taxonomy): domain Eukaryota; kingdom Fungi; phylum Basidiomycota; class Agaricomycetes; order Boletales; family Serpulaceae; genus Serpula; species Serpula lacrymans. The sequence goes on from NW_006763304.1 coordinate 939,558, forward strand.
CGAGGCACCGTGTAGGTTCTAGTCCTGCACTGAGTAATTTTACACTCGTGATTTGACGGTACGCACCATATCCGACTTCACGGTGTCCATCAGTCAATTATTTATGCTTCTGAATGGGTCAATTAGGTCCCGAATTCGGACCATCAAGCTGTTTCTTCTGTGTGAGCTAACGAAACTACAATAATAATCTTCCATTTCGACTTGACCTTACACTACTCACGATATCTTTGTCCGACTCACTCGGAGGAGGCTATGGACTCCTCCATATACCCAAGCCCAGAAGAAGATATTCCCCTGGCACTTATAGCATTGTGAGTCTATCCATATCGATTGCTAGTACTACTTACCCGTTATCTACTGATCATTGATTTGAGAACCTTAATCCAGAAGGTTTGTTATTGCACATTCTTAGATCGACTTACCCGTGAACACCCTTCGTGAGTAAGAAAAGATCAACTCTCGTCATGTCCCATGATTCATCCTTACACTCCTGTCGCCTTACCAGTCTGTCGACATACTAGTATAAACCACACCTGCCGAAGTTGGTTTTCCGGTTGCAAAATGCGTCCTCCGCGCGCTGGTTTGCTGTCCGATTGCTGCGGTCGGTGTATATTTGACACTGGGCATACTATTATCGATGCAAGCACCCATAATCTAAGTGGTGCGAACGCCATCAGGTACGACTTCCTCTATATCGGCATGTCTATCGCCGGTTAGAATCGTAGTGAATATTCTCGCGTCCCAGTGTGCCTTATCGAACCCATGCGAAGTAACGAGCTACAGAAAGTCCCTTGGCATTCACTCGACTGCACAGTGAGGGGAAGCTTGGTATATACGGTAGCTGCCGTATGCTGCTAAATTATGCTCAGACCGTTATTCAGTCGAAGTATATACCGCCATCAACTGTGATCTGGAAGAGATTCGTTCAGATAAACGAAAAAGCAAGATAGAAGGGGATGCTTACACTTTGGCCTAGTGAAACACGGCAATTATGATATACATGTTTGGAGCAGAAGTAAGAGTAGCTTACCAGTGATGAAGTGTGCCTCTGGGGACGCTAGGTAAGACACGAGGCTCGCTACATCTCCAGTATTGCCGAGATAACCTAATGCGGAGGTGTTCTCCATCTAGAAAGCGAATGGATGAACGGAGGGACACAATACGATAGGACAAATGTACAGAATGGATACAGGGAAACTATATCTTACCACCTTGTAGAATCCTCCTGGATCTCCGGTCCGTTTGACCTCAGAATTGTGCAGTTCAGTAACTGAGGACACATCGAATAAGACCGAAGCGAACCAAGCGAGTCAAATAAAAGTAAAAAGCACTCACGCATAGAGGTTTGAATTGGGCCTGGTGCATATGCATTGACTGTGATTCCATAACGCCCAAGTTCTCTCGCTGCGTTTCAGTTGGTAATTTAGACGGATTTACAACGAAGACAAGATGAGAATTCACCGGCACTTTGTGTCAATCCTTTCACAGCAAATTTTGATGCGCTATATGCGCTCAAATATGCGTGACCTGAAGTGAACTTCGTAAGTGTCTGTGTGTACAATGAAATGACACGTGAAAAATGAAGATGGAAAAGGACCAAACCTACCTATTTTCCCTGCCAATGAACAGGCGCCAATTATTCGTCCTCCACCTTGGTTTACCATGTGCTGGGCTGCATACTTGTAGCAAAGGAACGTTCCACGAACATTCACCGATAATACAGCATCCCAGTCAGCGACAGAGGCTGATATGCAAACATCCAAAGATAGCGAGAATATGTCGGTTAGTCGCTCTCCGCCAATGTTTAATGTCATCGTACCTTCAAAAAGGGAGCCTGTCCGGACAACTCCAGCATTTGCAACCATCTATTCCATTTCATGACACAGGACATCTGTATGAACCCAAAGTGATACTTACGACATCCAGACCACCCAGTTCTCTCACCACAGTGTCCACCATTGCCTGTACATCCTTTTCTTCGCTAACGTCTGCGACGAAAACGTAGGTCCGTCGCTGGGACTCGTGTTTCTGAGTGATGTCTGCTGCTAAAAGCTCGAGTTTGTCTTTATTTGCCTCTATGTCATTCAGTCCCACGTCGAAACCATCTTCTGCCAAACGCAGTGCAATTGACCGCCCAATGCCCTGGCCAGCACCTGTGATGAGGGCGACACCTTTGCGAACGTTTGCCATTGTTTTCCGGTGGGAAAGGATATTACAACGTGCGAGCTATGCATGGAAGGTCCACTCTTTATCGCTCCAATGGACTCACCAGACCACAAATTCAGTCCGCGTGTACCAAGTCTCTATTTCTTCCTTCGATCGTATAATTATTTACCCGTGTTCACGAGCCCCGCCATATGTTAGAAGGTTCACCAAGAAAGCACCGCTCGCATCGGTGCATTACACCATTATACCATTTCCAGCTCCTTTCTTCCCTTGCCTTGCAAGGGTAAACAAAGCACTAGGAAGAGATTCATACTGTAACATGTCAATGCCTTAACACCGTAGAGGGATGCACCGTCGGTACTCGCTCGCTCAAAATTTATGGCAGTTTAAAGCTGTTCAACGTTGTGGTTTAAGCCCGATGGTTGGCTGACGAGTGTTTCAAATTTCGTGCTGAAATACGGCTGCTCACGACTTATATGCTATCCAACTTTCTCAACCCCGCTATGAGTATCCTCTATGGATCCCAGAGCCGTACAGCTATAATCAAGTGGATATAGCCGATGTGGGTTATAATTCCAGGACGGATTCTTCTGAAGGACTTTTTAGCGGGCGATGATCCTGATAGTATATTATACGGAGTCCCAGACGGCATCAAACGTCTAAACATTTCATCAGATGCTATCTATAGGAACGACCGGTTTTCCGATTCAGAGTGCGACACGACGCAGTTATAATATATCCAAACTTGAAATCGGAGCAGCAGTTGGGTGATGTTGTCTCTATCCCCAAGTCGCCTTTATATCTACTGTTCGCGTCCAGAGGTGTCTTGTGCAGGTGCTGGAGTTCAGTCTGTGCTCCGATAGCGAAGGTGCTGTCTTAGTATTGAATTGTTTGTGTTGGCTTGCCAATTCCTGTTGGAACAACTCACACTGCCCCTTGCTGCCAAGGTGAGTGCCCGTTATATTTCCCAGCTGCTCAGTTCCGTACTTATTTCCGACTTATCGTCAAAACATGGCTCTTCCTGACGGACCGCCTTTCTTTATCTCAAAGTTTGCTGAAGTGGATGATGGTTTTCACAGGTGAGCACAGCTTGCGCATCGTCTGTTTATAAGTTGAGAATAGAGCATAGAGGGAACTTTGTAAAAGTAATCTATGGCTGCCTACGACGTCTATGCTATCCACTTATCTCAGTTACGCCATGGTTATCCCCTGTGGTTTCCTGAACTATGCAACTATGATGAAGCTGCTGTAGGGGACGTAGGAATATGTCCGCGAAGGTGGTGTTTTCCATAGGCTATTCAATGCCACCAAGGACGCCAATAATCTAGCAAATGCGCTGTATGGAGTCCCATAAGGATTTGAGCGGCTCAAACCCTACCCCCCCGGGTCGATTCAAACGAACGCTGAATGCTTAGACCCAGGAGCAGCATTGCATAGTTATAGTGCCTCCAAAATTGGCCGCGCAGTCACGGCTTCGGTAAGTGGGTTCGTATGTTCCAATTTATACGAGAATCTCCCTTGAATTTTTCGTGGATGCTTTTAGGAGTGCCCTGCCCCGGGGCCAAATTGCAGTTCTCGTGTTCCGGCAGCGAAGGCGCTGTTTTGGTGGGTGCTAACGGCGGTGATAACGAGGCCTACGAGGAAATGCCATCGCAAGAGATGGTTTGGAGGACTACATCCAAGCTCACTTTCAACGCTAATATAGGAGCTAAAGCTGCCAAGACCATGCTCTTCACTGGATGCGACAAAAACAGCCCAATGGGCTTCAGCTGTATTTAGCGGTAACGCGCATAATATTCGGATTTCTTCTACTGTCGGTGCTGCAATCACTGCTTCCAGCCAATTTACGGTGTCGAGCCTTTTGGGAACACGCAGAACGGATCCTGTTTATCAGGTTTATCCCGTGCGCGAGAGGCCGTTTCTTGCACCTAATCTCATCAAGGCTAGCGCCGAACCTCGACCATATCCACCACAATCAGGGGGATCAAGATAGAGCCCCCCCATTTCCGTAGAATCTGATAACGTCAAGACGATGATGCTGTGGAAAGCGAATCGATTACCGAATGAGGGCGACTCACGAGTGTGTTTTCTCGTCTCAGGTTCGACATTGACTTGACTGGTTTCCTCGTTTCAGGCTTACGATCCCATCAATGCCAATCCGAGCTTGAGGTGTACGCCCTGTCCAGAGGTTCAACTCACTTGACCCGGCCTCCTTTCTTTGTAGTGTACAAACGATCAGACAAGCATTGCCCATGATGACGAGTGGTGTTTAACCCCCCTCTCCAGAGCCTCAGCACATTCGCTTATCAGCAAATATTAGAGTTAACGGGGCAGAGCCCTTAGATATCACCTCCCGAGGGTGTGGACTGAAGCACCGTTCATCATCAAGAAAGTTTCCCCGTCCGCGAGACACTGCCAAAAAGCAAACGAAGAACACTGCCAATTTATGCAAGAATCTGATCCGTTTTCCCTTCATCGCATCGCTGTGGCCTATCCTGCAAATCTCAAAAGCTCCAAGTTCTTACTTAGGGTAGCAAACCACCTTGAACAGAGGAAATATGTAAAATTGCTTTTCTATGCCGATGCTGTATATTACGCTATTGGTATTGATAATCTACTATATAATCCAATCTCTTTTTGGCGTATATTCCCAATGTCCAATCAATAAAAAAAATTAAAAAAAAGCTGAGGAAGGATCCCGTGTGCAAGAAAAATGGAAAGGAAAGCAGTATATGCGCGATAACGGATGAGGCGGTAATGAGTGCAGCAGGCAAAACGATGGCGATTGCAAAGGAGGAGAAAAGCGTCCGACACATAAACCGATGAACGAGGGGAAACACAGGGGAGTGGGTGGGGCGGCGTCGAAACAGACACAAAAAAAAAAAATTTCAAAAGGAAAAGGAAAGCGAGTGCACCACGCTATGCAGCGCAGTAACAGGGGTATGACGAGCAGGGTATTAACCACGTCCACTATATCCATCCTCATCGTTATCGAGGCGGCACAGTGAACGCAGAGGTGTTGTACAAAAAGAGAAATCACGTATTATCGTAAGAGGGATTTCGCACATATGATACTGGGGAGTATATGTGCTTCTGTCGCACCCAAGTCGTTGTAAGTGGAGTCGTGTGTGACGGGTGCGATGGTGGGGGATCATTGCATACGTAGACGCATATATGCAACGTAATGTTCAAGGGTATATGCGTTTCTGCGCCTAGCTATATACGCATGAAACCGCGAGAAAAGGGAAATTTTAGAGTCCCTGTTGGCGGGAGCTGGTGCGCGAAGCAAGTGAAGGCGAAGGGAGCTGAAGGTTGGCTGCGATATTCTTCGCTCTGCTCAAGCTCAAAGGCGTAGACGTAACACCATAGTTGGTAGCCAACGTGCCCATTGTGTGCGCACGTGTACGAATCATAGGGCTGAAAATCGCATATAATCATGTCAGAATTGTCCAGATAAAGCACATAGAATGAAATAATACGCACGTTCCAGCGCGAATGAGGTCACTTAGGTGTTTGTGCTTGCGTGCCTCCATGAAGAACATACCCGTACCGACGACGACTTCACCGGGAGTACCGGTGCAAAGCTGTATGCGCTCGAGCGCGGGGTTCGCGCTGACGGTAAGCAGGGAGGTGTTCCATACCGTAGGGAGTTGAGCACGGAGGGTGTGTAAGCGGGGAGCGTGGGCGAAGGCAGTGGCAAGTGCGCCACACGTGCCTGAAGCATCGTCTGTGAGTCGGAATGCCATATGAGCAGTCTCCTGTACACAAGCAAGATATCAGTTTCATGTATAGATGAGACGTAGTGGCTGGCAAGATATGAAAATGGTAAAAGAGTGACTTACCAGATGAGACCATTTGGAGACGGCGGCCGAAAGCCGGGAGAGGATGTAGCGCGGCTTGGGGTGGGTGAGGTAGACGGAAGTCGGCTTACGGACAGTGACATGTTTCAGGTCGATCTGCTCGAGAACGTCACAGAACGCTTGGGCGTCGACATCCACTGCATCCGTGATGGCACCAGCGCCTACAGCAGGTGATGGAACACCACCGTTGGCAGTGTTGTTGTTGGCAGTGTTGTTGTTGGGACTTGGCATCAGGCCTGCATCAAGGGTGAAGTCGAAGGATTCTAGCAAAGGGCATGCTGCGAGCAGCTCGCGAAGGCAGGGCCAACAGCCAGATACGACGATGGTACGAATGGCACGTGCGAGATCCGGAGCACCTTGGAGAGTAATGAGGAGAGCGCTTGCTTGCTCTGGGGTGCGGAGGAGGACGGTATGGTAGAAAAGAGGCGTGGCAATGCGAAGCCAGGACTTGGACACGAGGAGAGGGGTGATGCGGGAGCGGGGAGGGAGAGAGGGGGTTTGTTCGTTCTGAGGAGTGGATGGGGAGGAGCGGGAGAGGTGCCAGTCTGGGCGAGTTGGGAGGGTGTCTGGTGGGGAGACACAGAGGGCGAGGATGCGCTCGAGGAGCTCTTCTGGGAAAGAGGCCAGGGAAGTGGAGGGAGACATTTTTGAGGTGGATGTGTGATTGTCTCAGAGCGGATCAGCCTGGTGAAAAAGAGTGGGGAATTTGGAGAAATGAGGCGGGGTTATAAGGAAAAGAGGAGGAGCAAAAAAGCGATAAATTGGGAATGTCAGAAAGGGATGCTAGAAGGTCGTTGTCATGCTGTGACATGAAAAAATGATGGCACACGTTGAAAAAGGGACCTGGTCTCTCACGTAAGCCTCATTCAAAATCGGTCGATTACCTACCGGACCCTGTATCGGAAGCATACTCCCCCTACGTAATCCCTCATCTCCGACGCTCACCGATCACATCATCCCAAAACAATACAAATTGTCTTTTCACCCTGCCTGGACCCTTGTTTCCCCTGGAAAACAACAATCCCAGCATCGCTATGGACCACCCATTCCAGTGCTCGTCCCTCCCCATTGTGTGCTCGTCCCTCCACCACAATTGAGCTAACACAAAACATGCTAGACAAAGTCGCGTCATCGGCTCCCACTGTCATCTCTGGAGAATCATCCCACCGGCGTGCTGTAAGTCTTGATAACGACACTCGCTATCTCTCCCACCCAGACTAGCCTTTTTCCACTGCTCACAGCAATCATATGCATCAACGACATTAACTCGTTAACTGCATGCATTGCCCTCAAACTCTTCCCTTCATTCCCTGTTATCTCTTGCTATGTTTTAGCTTTCTGACGCCCCATCAGCACTGATAGAGACGGCACACATCGCTGTTCTTTTGTAAAAGCAAGTCTCATATCCCGTACTGTCATGATTGAATCCATCACTTCTTAGATGTATCTCACCAGCTATTCTCACCACATGAAATAGAAAGCACACTTTGTTCCCTCGCCGCCGTCGCATCTCCCTGTCCATCAGCAACTAAAATGGGCGCATCTTCAACTTCATGCCACGCCACCCCGGCCACTAACGCGGTTCTCCTTCCTTTTACAGCTACTCCATCTCCGTCTTTATCACCATCGACCACGCAATCACTTCCCATTTACAGCATACTCGCACGGTTTTTATATTATATTTAGCCAAATCAAGCCCGATGTCGATGATGAGAACTGTTGTTAGAAAACCACACACAAAACAAACTAACACACAATCCTCCCAGATTCCACGGAACTTGTTTATGGGCTTTGCCTCCTAGAACAGTGGAGTGGTCTGGTTGTTCGTGGGGTGGTACATATAAAGATCCTTCAAAGTAAAACCCAGTGATGTATGAGTGTGGGTTTTGAGGAGGAGGGATAGTTGAGTTTATAGAAGGATAGGGGCTTTGTGACGAGTATAGATGAGCACTACCTTGCTAATCGTAGCACAAGGTAGGTTTGAGAACAACGAGGATGACGAGGTGACGAGGTTCCCAGTGATAGCAGGCTCCTGACGCACAAACTGTAGTGCTCAGAAGGACTCTAATCGAAGGGGATGACAATCACTTTCAAAAAGTGACGAGTGACGATGACAGCAGTTAACAGTGGTAGAAGTGGGAAGTGTTGTGACCACTCTGGATCACAAGTAGTAGAGTAGTGAACTTGAGAGTAGAGAAGAAGTCTGGATTGGATTTCTTGTTGTTTTTTTTACAAGGTAAAATACAGGGGTTTATATAGTAAAAGAGAAGTAGGCTATGCACAGTATAGCTGTGCAAAAAGAATGAGAAAGAATATGAAGGAAGGAATGTACGCTGACGAATCCTGCGTAGGTAGTACAGGATAAGATTGTCAAAAAAAAGAAAAGAAAGGGATAGAACAATAAATGCTGTGAGTAATGTCACAGGTTTGTACAGCCATAAAGTAAAGTCCAATAGCAAAAAGAGAGCAGGAAGATCATGATGTCATGGGAAGATGCAGTAAAAAAAAGGGCAAGGCAAAACACTATCAGTATCAACACAGTTCCTTTATTGTCAGTCAGACATTCTAAAAAAATATGTGTCCATAAAAATGATTCAAAAATCAAAAATAATCGCACTGTAAATGAATGTTCTGCTGAAAAAAAAAAAACTGGAGCCACCAGTCCACCACCTAGTCCAAATCCGACAGTTCCATGGCCTTACCAATGGACTGGTTGTGTTGGACCACCTGATCAAATGAGGGAGGGAGAGGAGTAGTTCCAATTTGGAACAAGTGAGTCCCAGGCAGCGTGTGGTAGGTGTAGCTGTAGCGAAGACGATGGACAAAAGATAAGTGTACCCAAGTGAATGGGACAGCGATGAACATGGGCGACGCAAGGGGATGAACCTTCTCCAGCTCAAAAACTACCCACCCACGCTCCAACCAGGCAAGACGAGCGACCAATGTTTTGATAGTATATGATGGCAGATCGACGTCATGAAGATGGACCTGTTGCCCTATTTAGACCGGCCGCCGGGGCTTTGCTGATATCAGCAGTGGCACGTGGTAGTCAACGGATCGGCGATGGAAGCGGATAGGAAGTGGTGACATCAGAAATGATGGGGGTGCAAATAAGATGAGGAGGAGGAGGGTGGAGGTGACGAAAAAGTGGATTAGAATGGGGATCCAGAAATGACCGTCAGGTGAGAATAAAAAGGAGAGGAAGGGGCCCATGGTGGGGCTAGGCAAAGGAAGGGGAGTAAGGGAAACGATAAAAGCGAGGGTGCAATGCAATGTGTAGCCAGTGGCAATGTGAAAATTTGCCAAAATGCCGAAATGTGGAAAGTACCGAATGGAAAAGCAAAGGTGAGTGTGACTGGATTGCCTAATAGAGGTGGTGCTGATCAGCCACAAGTTCGAAAAAGGCAATATTAATTACTATTCCACGTGGCACTGTGCCTGTGTGGCGCAAAGGCGAGTCTTTTTGAATATTCGCTTCGTTATTGACACCTGTCCATGCTACCAATCAACTTTGGTGCATGACAGCGGATGCCTACATGGGTGCACCCGCCAGCACTGCACTGTGATGATATATATTATACGTCTGATACCAATGGCACCCCTTGCATGCCATTGTCAAAGCTACAGGAATCTCGAAATATCACTTAGAAACATGGTGATTTTCATTAGGTGTGGTGGGTTTTTATCAACAAAATATCAGTTGAAATTATCCAAATTACAAAATAACAAGTAGATTATCTGTAAAGCTCTCAAAATACAGTTGACGATCACTATAGAAAATTATTATGTGGGACCAGGTGAATTTGGCCAAAAAACAGTTGATTTTCACCTGATATCAGCACCTCACAATGGGATGATTATTAACCTGTCCGGTTGATAATCACCCGAATAGCTAGCTATAATCACCCAAAAACCAGTCGTGGTCCAGCGGTGCCTGACAGTCACGTTGACGCGAGTATTACATAATCAACCTATCCATCGGCGCAGTGACCGCCGCAGTCAGAAAGGAAGGTATTCAGCACCATCGTTCCCCTAGGACAACGATGGGTATCTTTCCAGACATGTCGCATGGCCGCGGTGCAGGGTCATCTCTCCCATATCCTGTATTGCTGCTATCAGGTATCTCAACCTTCATAGCTGTCGTCGTGAGCGGTATATCGATCTACCTCCATCTTATGAACTACCGCAAGCCTCTGCAACAACGGTGAGCAATATTTTGTATCATATGCTGTAATACCAACCATTTTGCAAGGATGGTTGCCCGTATTGTGGTGATGGTCCCAATCTACGCCATTTCCTCCCTTATTTCGCTTTTCTCTCTTGAAGCTGCGTTTTTCATCGACGCCGTCCGCGACGTCTACGAGGTCAGTCTGATGCGTCCGCCTGGTTGCTGTGCTTATATGCGTATGACGTAGGCCTTCGTCATCTACTGTTTCTTCGTCCTCCTTCTTTCCTATCTCGGTGGTGAACGCGAGCTCCTTATCCGCATGCACGGCTCTCCTCCAAAACAGGCCATTTTTCCTATCAACCTCTTCCGTTCAGAGATAGACATTAGCGATCCATACACCTTCCTTACCCTAAAACGCGGCATTCTCCGTAAGTACTAGCTCTCTCATATATAAACTCACTCATCCTTTCTTCTTCCCCAGAATATGTCCAAATAAAACCCCTTCTCGCCCTTGCCACTGTAATACTAAAAGCAACAGGCAAATATAACGAAGGCGACTTTCGCGCCCGCTCAGGCTACCTCTACGTCTCCATCGTCTATAACATATCCATCTGCCTCTCCCTCTACTCTCTCGCCCTATTCTGGCTCTGCGTGTCCCAACTCCTCACTCCTTTCCGCCCAGTCCCCAAGTTCCTATGCGTAAAAGGTATTCTCTTTTTCTCATTTTGGCAAAGTATAGGTATATCTGCCCTTGTCGCCATGGGTGTCATCAATCATTTGGGTCCTTATAAAGACGAGGAACACGTCAGCCTGGGTCTCACTGACATTCTCGTGTGCCTAGAGATGCCCATATTTGCCATCGCGCATGCGTACGCGTTCTCGTATCGTGATTATACCAACCCTCCGCTTTCTCCTTCTAGCCCTGTCAGCACTCATCACGCAGCCCGTCTTCGTCTTTGGCCTGCATTTCGCGACGCCATCGGCTTCAAAGACGTCGTCCTTGACGCACGCGCAACTCTGCATGGCGCAGGTCTCACATACCGCGCTTTCGAACCGAGTGAGGGAGGTATGCATGTCGGAGCGGGTAGAGAGAGGCGTATCAGGGCTGGACTACGGTATGTCCAAGGTGGAAAGGGTAAATACTGGCTGCCCGATGTCGAGAGACCTGTTGTGTCAGCTAGGGATGATGACGAGGACGCCATTGCGCCTTTGCTTGCGTCAGATGCTGCGCAAGTCGTACACAACGCTCCTGATATTCGTTTCAACAACAGAGGAAGAGGTTGGGGAGATTTGCCAACTGACGATGCACCCCTTCACACGGACGCATCAGCACTGAACATTTCAAGCTCAAATTCAGATTCTTTCGCTCTCTCGTATCCTTCCCCGCCATCGTCTCCTTTAACTGAATCTATATTTACACAAGCGCGTTCTCTAGTATTCGGGGACTACAATTACCCTGTCGTTGATGTGAGCACGTATTCGCAGGAGGATAGAGCACAGAGAGGGTATTGGGAGCGAGACGTGGTGGATGGCTTTGAAAGTTGCCCCAGCTCTGCCTTCAATAACTCTACGAAGGGGGCCAAGGCGAGGGGATATGGAGCTACGAGCACGAGCAAACAAGCACGTAAAGCAGGACGAAATAATGTGTATGATATTGATGAAGGGGAAGACGAGGGTTTCGCGAGCGCCTCTGACGAGCAGAGAAACTCTGACGATCGAGTCGTGGATTTCGAGGAAGGCCTTGTCTCACGTCGAGGTGGCGACGACGACGGGGAGATGAGGATGGATTGGACGCATCTACGTGGCGGTGCGACGCCTGGGTCTGCAAGTTCGTCCGCGAGCGGGAGCCCTGGTAGGGGAGCTGGTGAAGGTCGGCGGCGTAATCACGGGCGAAATATGCGAGAAACACAAATTAGGAACGAATCGAGAGCCAGCCCAGCCCGCCCCTCACACACATCTGTACCTTCCCACCTCCGTCCCAACTCGTTACAAATCCCCAACACGCATTCTTATTCTCAGTCACATCCACGCTCATCCCCTCATTCGCAGGCGCATTCACCAATGCCCTCTCCCTCACGCCATTCGCAAAGCCACACTCACACACCGTTGCTGAAAGAAGATGCAGTCGACCTCGTCGTACCTTCTCCTTCTCACTCTCCCCATTCGCCGTTGGTCGCCCCGCGTTCGCCTTATGGTCGTGAGAGGGAAGGAGACGGGTTGACAAGGGTGTATGGGCGCACTACTGACTCTCATCCCGAGGAGAATGAGCCTGACGACGAAGCTGAGGAGGAGAATGTAACTGAGCGACATATCCAGGTTCCCCGGTTCGTGGTTTCTTCAAGCACGGATGACGACGACGATGAAGATGGGGAGGGACAAGTTGGGCAAGCGAATGAGGAAGACATGCCCCATGTAACGCGCACACAGACGACGCCTTCGTTTGCTCGTCTTGATGGGTTTGTTGACACAAGCGGAGCATATGATGAAGAGAATCCTTGGGCGTGAGTTTGTGGCGTGATAAGTATCAAACCTATCACATTCAAAGGTGCTTCCACATCTCATACATAGGGCTAACCAAAACCGATTCGCGCATCCTGGACCCTAAATCATTGCTCAGGATCTACGATTACCACCGCATTACTGTTCATGTACCAACGTCACATACTCGAAGGATCTCTTGTGATGTGAGGATTTCATGCAGCTGGCGCTTGGAAGTCAGTGTGAAAACGAAGGACAAGTAACATATATTATCAATGCAAGCAATTTGTACATTACACCGTTGTATATACGATATGGGCATATTTATTTAGTTTTACCTTTGCATTTGGGGAATGGTTCCAGAAATGGTTCCTACAAAACGGATAGAGTGTAACAGCTCTTACAGAAGTAGTTTAGTGACCCCGAGTCAAGATACATTGGTTTATACTACTTAGCGAGGTGGTAAGCCATAGAAAAAATGAAACACCAAAACAACTGCGCTATTCCTATGGTAATATTGATATTTTCATCACAAAAAAACGAAACGCTAGTTTGCCCTTCGAGCAATTATGCTAACGAGAGTGTCACACTACTACCAGCATCCGCCCCAGACGGCAGCTCAACAGTCCACGATTTGGCCTGCGATGAACCCCACCCCGCAGGTATTGCCCCCGAACCAAGGGTGAAGCCCAGAGTAAGTCTCGAGAGAAGTTGAGTTGGATCAGACGCTGTAACAGACCAGCTATCTGTATGAATGATAACGTTTGCTGTACCATTCGAAGTAACCGTTAGTGACGCTGTTCCGTTTACCGCTGGCACCACCACCTTTCCCCCATTCGTCTCCCAGAATACTATCATCACGACATGATGTGTGACATCCAGCAAAGCGGACATCACGCCGTCATTGCGAAGCGATCGAAGATTCGAACTCTGCGCTTTTTGCTGAAATCCACTGTACGTCGTGGCGGGATAGACTGCATACGAGACTGGAGCGCTGATGTTATCGTGATACAACCACGCTGCGAAGAGATCGACAGTGGAGCTCGGTTGCTTTGATATGCCAATGGACGACCAAGAGCCTGACCGCGGACCAACACTCAAGGAAAGTTTCGTCGCAGCATTGGAACTGTCAAATGAGTATCCCATGCCACCATGCCACAGGGACGAAACTTGTGTAAAGTTCCCACTTCCCCCAACAACTCCTTTTGTAGTCGAAGATTCCACATACACCTGGCCGTTAAGTTTGCGTTGGTCCAAGACAGAAAACACCGGCGCCTGCGTCGTGGACGTAATTTGTGCTACCATCACGTATTGAACATCGTTGTCGAGGAAAAACCACGTTTTACGCCAATTCAAACTTTTTGTTAAAGGATTTTCGTAACGCATGGCAGCTACACCAATGTTCCCGTCAGACGCTCCACCAACAAGCGATTGGTCACCCGTCCTTTTCGTCGTGCTGCAACCTAAGGTGGTCGCCCCATAATCAACTGTTATGCCTGGTATAAGATTCCAGTCCCAAGCAGCCGCTATGTCCTCATATTCATTGCCCTGCAAATAGTTGTATACAGTACCGTCACTGAGATGGAAACCATAAGGACTTTGAGCATTGACACATTCAGAGTTTCCTATGCGCTTTGCTTTCATCTTCAGCGTAGTGACATAACCGCCACCGCGTTGGACCTACGCAAAAATATGAACAAGACCTATCATCATCATCGTTACAAATACAAACCATATAATCGCTGGAATAGAACATTCGGTTGCCTTGGAGTGCTCCTGAATTCGCATCTGATGTGTTTACGATGAGATTTGTGTAGACTTGTTGGAGCTCATCTGATTGCCATTCTTCTCCTAGTAATTGAAGCTGTGTCAAGTTCATTTTGATACTGGCTGTTGCCCTAGAAAGTCCACACGTTAAAAGCGAAGAGAGTGGAAAATAAATGTTCTGACTGATTATCTGCAACAGGAAAACTGATCATTCTTCCTAATACACTCTGCTTACAATATCAGTTATAGGCCAAAACAGACCACCGGAAAAGACTCACAAAGTCCCAATGTAGCACATTTGTTAATGTATTGCGGAAGATCATCCATTGGCTTCCGCTCAACAAATCCGTAAAAGCGGCTATTGAACTGTTGCTTGCCTGAAACTGTGTGCCACCTGCTTCTATGGCAAGACCAAAGACGTCGTTAGCGCTGTAGTGCAATGATACGTTTAGACACCTTTGACTCTCACAGGAACCAGGACTCACTAGTCTTTGCCATAATTACCGTTGTACAACAAAGTGTGTTGGAAGAATCCGCCGTCCGATTTGATTCCATCTGACTTGGCTACGGTTTGTATCTCTACCTCGTTGTTAATCCTCTGATATGCACTCGAAACGAGTGTCGTATTCGAAAGCAGAAGACCTTCGTCTACCCCGATACTGGCTATATCCAAGGTATTGGAACCTGTGATAGCACTCATGCCACGTATTCCAGTTTGGAACGTCCCATAAGCTCGACCCGTGAATCGCGTGCAATTAGCGACCTCAGTTTCCGTGAGACTGCCACCCAAAAGCAGACACGTTTCTCCAACATAACCAGGTATACCAATGATCTAACGCGTGTTCAGCCAAACCCCAAAGTAGGCCTGCTTTTCTTAAATAGCTCACATTAGAGAACCAATTAGTATTCCAGAGACCAGGCGTTCCACATGGGCAAGTACTGGTTCCTCCAGAGTCAAGGCAGGCAGGATTTGTGAAGTCGTGTGAGAACCAGTAGCCCATTGCCGAAGAGATTGCGGTTCTTAAGGAGGAGTTTTGAGCATATTGCGAAGCATCCTTAAGACCTCCGTGCCAAGCCGCAGCAAATGTGACTATGCAACAATGAGAACTACTATGTCACACAATCGAGAGACAAACATACCAATGCGACTCCAATGCCCTTGCGCAGGCCAGTTCGCGGCTTGTGCATTACATCCAGCTGTATAGTTGATATCAGGCCATTGGCCACCCTTTTCAAGTGAAGATAGCCTGAAGACAAGCCTAATTATTCGAGAGAAACGCGGGCACGGTGAAACTAACCCACCACGTAGAGATTGACGAGCCTCCGCTGGTTTGACTGACTATGGTGGATAATCTGCGAGCCATAATAGTTTGTAGGTCCGAGGATGTCTCGGTATTTGCGAGCGAAAGGGCATTTCGTGCGGCATTACTGGGCGACCGATTGATCGAGTCATGAGCATGGACAATCAAAGAAAAGAGCAAGATAAAAAACAAGACAGCAGCAAAATGCATCATCATCATAGCCAATTTGTTCAAACTGTCGATTGAGTAGACATAATGCAACTAACTCTGATCTTATACACTTCAACATCTGACCTCGGGCCGTCAGTTATCTTGCTCGCATGTACAGTTTCCACTGATCTGCATCTCGAAGAATTGCAATCTAGACGTGGCATGAGGTACTATGTGTCAATCGGAGTGCTGTGTCTTAATGAACGCGACCCAGACTTCTGTTGAAAACTCACTGTTCTGAAAAGTATCGCATGTTCCGGGCTAGTCCTCCGAAAAGCACGCGTGTGCCAAGACAGTTTGGGTTCTGAGTCGATGGAAGGAGCTATAATGAGATGATGCTGACTTCCTCTGCGAATTCGCAGACATTTGGGAGGGGGCAGGGAATATAAACGTGCTAAGGTGTTCCAAGTTCACTTTCGTTGGCGGATAGACTTGAGTTCAACCATGTCATGAGAATCTTGTGTCTCCTTGAGGAATAGGAATACTCCATCCTGAGGTGTGTTCCAAAAGAAGACGTATTCCCCCTTTCCTCCATTTTCGACTCGCGCTCCGAGACTGTCTCGCTACTCAAGCAATGTAGCTGCCACCTGCCACATCAGATATTTTCCCTTAACCAGAATTTAAGTAACACATACGAGAGTTCCTAGATACTGTTCATACTTCCTGAGTGAGATTAAGCATTATTGAAGCCAGAGATAATAGGATGATAACGACAAAAGTTGCGACTCGGAGCCGCAGAGGTCTTTTTCAAAAGTGCGATGCGACTCACAACGTACGAATCTAGGCGCGTATAATATCTTAGAATGGCTTCATTTGGGTGAATCAGAATGATAAACATCAGATGCGCGATTCAGACCTTGAAAAGCTGCTTGAGTAGTGCAACTCTAACAGTCGGCAAGTGAGAGGTCGGATGATGCCGAACGTCATGAATGGTAAAAGAACCGGCCCGGACAGGCGCTCCGACCAGGGCCGTACACTCACTTCCTTGGACATTCAGAACATTTTCACCCAGTTGATGCGATTAATGGGAAATTCTATGCAAGTCTCTACATGGAATGCAATACACAATCTGATACAGATAGATTGTTCTGAAAAGTATGCTACACAGGGGTGCCAGGACGGGGAAATCTAAGTACTACACTTGAGGAGAGTCCGGAAAGGCAATTGCTTGCCCACGTTGTGGTTCGTGATCTACTTCTCTACTTCGTGGCCATGACATGCAGTTTGGCCAGCGAGACGATGACAGGGATGCCAAAGAATGCATATGCAACCCAGACCACTAGTACATACACGTCAGTACGCCGTTTCACACAGGAATCAGAACCAGAATGTGGACTAACTGATAAAGGCATTACTTGTACTGGCGACAAGTGCTGGTCCACCGCTGCCTTGTGACGCGATCCCCTGATTGAAGTCGTCCACAGCTTTTCCGAACCACATCCGGACAATGAGGAAAGATGCGAGGCCTTGACGGACATCAGCATATAGTCAAAAGCATGAGGTGCATAGAACGTACCAACAAGGAACCCAAAAATTCCGATCCATGCAGATCCCCGCTGGGTCATGGGTCTGTCCCAGAACTCTCCAAATTTGCCTGGGATAACGTGGCGGAAAGATATGGCTGTGAATGAAAAGAAGAAAATGATAGAGAATGCGAGTGCTATAGCGATGAAAACGGGTGCAGCGGTCGGGGGAGCGGATAAATCGAGGCTAGGGGCATTGCTTGGTAGGACGGATGTATCTAATTCATACCGTTAGACCTGCAATGGTGGAATATATGGTCAATATCAACTAACTATATGTAGGTGAGAGCGACGGTGAGGTACAGCTGACGCCAGCTTCATTATTTGGTCGAGAACAAGAGCCTAAAGTGGACCATTAGATATCTCTCGTGACTGGTTCATAACGGCACACATACCCAATGCACCAAGAAAGAGACTGGGTCCGTCAACTGCTTGGTTCGAGCCGGGCTCAGTTAAGGCTGCAGACGGCGTGACTGTCAACAAAGCCACTTGACTATGCAGCATGACAGTGGGTGCGAGATACGCGAAAAGTGAAAGCAGGAGCGTTGTCAACATTAATACGGGAGCAAGATACAAAGTAGCCGCTTTTGAGAGATCAGCAATCATAGTGAATGGGCGATGAAAGAACGTGAATTCGTCTGAGTGAGAGTGAGAGTGTAGGGAAAGATAGACTTATAGTGAACCTGCACCAAGTCGACGATGAGGAGCAAGACGTTAGAAAGAAAGGAAAGCACTTGTTGTAGGCTCACGACTGGTAAACGCATCCTTATGTACTTAGAGTGTGGTAAAGCTGACTCCATGGAATGGAAGCTATTCTGTACCGCAGCGGACAATGAGAACAAGAAACAATAAGAGAAGCCAATCGTCGAGTGCAACTTGGAAGCCACACGTCGCGAAGAACGTAAACTCGAAATATCCTTTGTTACCAATTTAGGTATTTCCGTCGGCGTTGCCACCGAGCGGCCACTACATTCAGACTTTACTCGCAGTCTGGAACCAAGTCTCGTTACTGCTGTTTGTTCTTATCCTATTGTATTGTTGGCTTCGCTTTAGCATGTTCCTTACCCTGTTAATCGAGACTCGAGCCATGCTCCATATAACTTGAGTAGACAAATGTTCACTGTGATTCGAAGAAGTCCAGAAATTTTTGCTCATTTTACAGTGCTCGACAAAAAGAAAAAAACCGTTTTCGATCACCATCGATATCTAACAAAATAGGTTGCACACGCAAATTGCCTCACCGCGATGAATTCAAATCACAATCCGCCCACGTTAGGTTATGGCCGGCATCTCGTGTCATACAGTAGAGTTTGTCGTCAGGTGAGCATGGAAGAATTCAGCTGTGCGCAGTTACAATGTAATCAGATGTGTGTAATAGTTGGAGAATGCTGTGACTTACAAAGAGCATAAGCAGCACGTTTGTAGGTCCTTTCTAAAGTGCTGTAGTTGACATGCTGAATTCCAAACCTAAAAGAGATGATGGTCAGCACGGTTTTACTACCAGCAAAACCAGAGCTCACTTCGGCTCAAGTCCATAATTCCACTCAGCATTGTCAATCATGCCTGCAGAGAAGAGAATAAGTCAATAGTCCTAGATCCAAAGCTAGAAGCTCATCTGACCCCAGGAGAACGTCCCCATCAAAGGTATGCCATCTTCATGGATCGCCAAAAGAACTTCACCGAGGTTTGTCATGAAATAGTCTGATATCATATCCACATGTCAGTCGAGATCGGGATATAACACTCGAAAAAAACTGACTCGTGGTTGTTGCGTCCTCCGTGATTTGGTACATCTCAGTTCGGTCGTTTTCAAATGGTTCATCAAAGCCAAATTCAGAAATAAACTGAAGCCATGATAAGTTCATACTAGAATTATGTTCAGAAAGAGAAAACGCGACACACCATCTTGTCTGTTGGCCAACGCGTTTGTAATTCCTTCAAGTAACCTCTCAAGTTCTGAGGGGTAGCTTGTAGCCACGAGTTACTCGCGGGATCAGGGGATGGACCAACAGCCCAGCCAGCATTCGAATCATACAACATAACACTGTTACAGTTGGGCCAGAGGGGATCCGACATGTTAGTCGCGCACGCCTCAATGCCATTGGGCGGCGCAGCAATGTATTGACTAGCATAAGCATCGATGGCGAAGAAATCTGCCGTACCTGAAAAGTGCGACTATTAAACATGCACTGAATCATGAATACATAGCATCCTTACCAGCAATCTCTTTAGTCTCCTCTTCGGTAAATCTGGGCAAATAATCGGAGGGAACGGTCTCTTTTACGATATCAGGCCAGTCACCCGTAGTGTAAATCGGATCAGCATATAGGCCGATCCCAAATGCCGCGTGCCTTTCTACTGCAATAGCATCTTGCGTAGAGTTGCTTCTCCAAGCTGTACCACTAACGAAATATCAGTCAGAAATTCCATTTAAACAAGCGACCAAAAAAAACAACCAGTCCTCACATGAAGTCGTTGTTCTTATAGGCAATCTCTCCTGAAATATTGAGGGCTCTGAATGCTCTGACTGCTCCTGCGTGCGCTTTCACTGTATGTGCAAATCAACACAGATCATTCTACAGCAACGAAAATTATTTTACCCAGATTGTAAGCACATTGGTAGTTCGCTGTAGATGAGTTGACACCTGGAGCAAGGGAGATATCTGCCATTGCTATATCAGAAAAGAAAGCAACCACGAGATATTACTGCACAGACTGAAAGGATAGCTGCCAACCCATCCACAGTAGACACTTGGTTCGTTGAAAGTGTACCTTGGGGGAATCATCATCAATATGATATTTATAGTCTGTGCTCGTAGTAAAGCTAAGTTCACCAGGTATTGACTCTGCCGTTGTAGGCTTGGAAAACGGTTGTAGCGTAACTACAAGCAAGGTTAGTCTGGTTTCCTGGTGGCAACCTAAGCTGTTGTGACGTACTTCACAAAGTCGTCAACAATCTGAGGCGAAGTAAAACCGCCATAGTACGCGACCAGAGCCAAAGGAGTATCCCAATGAACTGAAATTCAGATTATGATGAGTACAAGCCTGGCCAAGAGCTATATTGACCTACATAGCGTAACCACAGGCTCCACGCCTACCGACCAATGATAGTCGATCACTAGGGTTCATAATACAAAAGGGTGAGTATTGCGCTATACCTATCAACAAAAACGATCTCACAATCGGAATAGTGGTCTATCCCCAATTGATTTATGGGGGAACCTGCAACTCCGAATGGGAAGATTCGCGCCCAGGAGATCCTTTCGGATGTGTCGATCAATACCACAATAAAGATGATATTTCTGTAAGAAACTCACGAGAAAGAGTGAGCCGTGACACCAATAGCGGCAACACGAGCTGCATCTTCCTTGTACAGATAATATTGAAGATCGGTAACATCAGCTATGGTATAAACAATATGAGTGGAAGAACACAACTATATAAATACGCGTATCTACGCATGGTACAGTACCTGTCGTATTGTCTTGAATAAAGTCTGGCTGGCGGCTTGCCCAGTCCCATGTAGTTGGCCCTTTGCCTTCCATTTTAGTAGCACCTTCGACCTGATACGCGGACGTTGCTACCCCAAATATGAAACCACTTGGTAGAGAGAGGTTTGGGAATATACTGGCTGGTTGAGGTGCATACCAAGTTGGGTATAATGCAGGTGGAGGCGATGGTACGGGAATTGGAAGGTCGGGCACACGAGTAGTTGTGAAAGGGGGAGGTTCAACTGGACCAACCTTACCCATCCAAGATCTTAGGAGATTAGTGTAACACAGTCATACGAATACGTACCAAGTCCCATAAAGTTTCAAGGCCTTCAGGTGAGAAATCACGCGGAATAGATCCAACAGGCGGAAAAGATACGCTTGTGGCAGTGACGATGGGTATCGTACTGTAATCCGATATCGTCGGAGATGGCGTCAATGCAGCAGGAGGTGCACTCGCAGCTTCAACAAGCGTCCTCGCCACAGGTTGAGCAGGAATGGCAGCATAAATACCACGACCGAACAGCAGAAGAGGAGCAACACCAAGAACCAGAGTGACAGGAATCATTCTGTAAATTTGGGGCGATGCCTTGTGTTGAACATAAGCTTGTGCTTTATATACAAAACGCAGGAAGATGCTTGTACCATTTTCCCAACTTCTAATCGGCGTTTTCGTGGGAGGTACTAGAGAGCTGAGTCCTTGGCTCGTGACCCATACGGCGCTCCGTAATGCGGCAATATTTTTGGGGAAGTAGACAATACATACATCGAACTTCTTGGTGTACAGCTACTCAGCCCCGTGGCCAACATGTGTTTTCTAAATGGGAGTCGAAGAATCACGATAACATAACGACACTGCAAAATCAGCCACGATGGGCCTTTGAGCGACAGAGGACACGAGTTCTCATAAAATAGAAAAAGAACATACCACGCTTAATGATGATTTATCCATTTTCATAAGTCATGCTCACCCATCCTCATCACAAGAACGAGATGTCAAAAACAAAACGACCAAGAATAAGTTTCGTGTTACGTCAACACTACACCTGACATATCTCCTAACCATAATTTAAGAGCAGGAGCCTGGGCAGAGCCAATATACCATACAAACCGTAAAAGTTTGCTACAAAAACTTTGGGGCAAGAACGCACAGCCATAGTCATCCCAAGCCACTCAGTTAACGACTGGAAAAGAAACGATAGCCGACCATTGAAATAAAAAACATGAAGCCGACTCCTTTGATAATTTACCCTCAATGAATGCCTGCGTCTTTTTTCATTTCCTCAGTAGGGAAACTGGCAAAATAGTCCTTCAATTTGTCAATAGGTGCCGCCATGAAGCCAACGAGGGTCTCATAAGGTGGCTTGTTCGGAGCCATGGGGTGGGCCCTGACAAACAGCACGAAGAGCATTATAAGCACTATAGATAGCCAACATAGAGTGTTAGAACCAACCGCGTAGGAACAAACTTATTCGTCCTAGTGAACAAAGTCGCTGCTTGTTGACTATCCCCCATAGAAAGCTTCTCTTCCAACAGGGGTAAATCATTCTGCTCTTCACTTTCGTTATGTTTACGAAGGTCGGCCATGGCTCCGCTCAGAGTGTCGTCATACTCAGAAGTCCCGGGTGTGAGCGTCTCCAGACGAGCTAAGAGCTCCTTTACGGTCTACGTATCCAAATTAGTCGTGATTGTATGCGCTTCCATGAATTACGTACCTGATGGTCGGCACGGTCTTCATCTGCCAATTGAACACCCTTTTGACCGAGATGTTTCTCCATAAGAGGATAAACGACAATTTCTTCGCCGACAGCATGCCTCGCGATTTCCCAAGTGAGTTGGCGCGCCCAGCGGGCTTGAGCATCGACATTGCCTTTGGACTGCTGATACTGGTCATAATACTGATACATCTATGGATACCACCGCATAAGTGAGAAATGAATGTTATGAAGAGCGTAGACTATATGCTACTCACTTCATTGTGATCATGGATTACAGCATCTTTCAGAGCAGTTTGAGTAGCCATGGTTCTTTTTAATTGCAAGAATGCGGAGACGGGTGAATTTCTAGAGGATACACAACGTTGAGAAGCGAAAATGTTGGTGCGGGTGAGGGCGGTTCTGGTTAACATTGGAAAGTTAGTTATCCCTTTTCTGCAGTTTATAAAGGGCCTGCATATACCATGACGTAGTTGCACGGTAATTCCGTCATTGAACGATTGAGAACTAGATATCCCATAGATTGTGCTGAAATTGAGCGGTCAAACGTAGAATATGACGCGTCGGAGTAAGAATGGAACATGTAGAACTAAAGTTCAATCTCCGCTTTATCAGATAACACATCATCTCCTCAGGATTTGGATCCCCGGTCTACACACTTGCGTGTTGCCAGTACCATGCCTTCTTTATCGATATTACTTACATACTTAATCAAAATACCAACAAAAAGATATTATATCTGCTACGTCCAGCTTGAGTTTATTGTGAGCACGAACTACCCGAGGAGTCGCCGTTATAAACCTTAACCTCGTGCTGTGCCTCATTTATTTGGGACAGCCGCTGAATTCAATTACATGCTGATCTTCGAAACGTGCACTCCACCGCAGGCAGGCAACTATCTAACTCGTGTACTACACCGCTTCTGAGGCAGCTAATTGAAGCAGAATCTAGTGGGGACTGTATTTCGAACTGGCCGGAGAGGACCTCGCTGGAGTGATATGCAATTGAAAGGTGAGCGTCCAATTTCAGGAGATTACAAGCAAAGCTGAACTTGGGAAGACTTCTGCCTTAGACGAACCATACGAGCCGGTGCTTAAGTTTGGTTGGTTGGGCCACGTATATGTTTGCTGTCCCACCTAATTGTTGTCATTCCCAGCGACACATTACAATTTTTCCGTATTAACCTACCGCGTGGAGGCACCGCGGATAGCGACTATTGGCAACGGCATCGGTGTTAGGTACCTGCAATTTATCCTTGCACGTCAAACAAACCGCCTTTCAAGAAGATTCTGCACGAAATATCGGGATGCGAGGGAGGCTAGTAGCTGCGACCACTGCCTGGGATAATTTCTTGCAGCTGGTGGCGATAAATAAGGCCCAACCCTTCGATTTTGATACCATGGTCACTCTTCCCCCTGGTATGTTTGCAGGAGGCGAACATCTGTACAATCGCACAAATCGCATTCGTGACCATATAGCGGAGGCTTCTGACTACCATTGGAAGTAAGTATTCTTATAATCAAGTGATGATATTGAGTTTTAAGATGGCATAGCCAGAAAAAAACAAAAAGAGGCGGAAATTCTACGGTTGTTACTTACTTCTGTGCGCAGCTAGAAGGCGAGCAGAGTAAATGTAGAAAGCATGATGACGACTCGAAGCGGAAGTCTCGCGCTCGACTTGTACGATATCATTGTGGAGGGTGGTTGCGTATTACGATATTGGACGAAGATGACCTTCTGGTTCGCATTCGCTTGACACACGCTCAAGTTCACCCATATTTTCCGAGCACGGTGCGGCGTTCAAATCAGGATACCACAAGCATTTCTAGTGACCCGCCCCCCATACAACAACATTTATTGCCCATTCCATATGTTCCGGATATCCCAGTCGTCGAGTTACCTAAGCCACCAGCAAGATCAATAGCACTAGAAGAAGAGGATTCGGAGGCTGAACTATCATCTGCGGGCGAACATCTAGTTAGTATATGTGTATTGTTACTGGCGCATTTTATGTTGATTTACACAAATCACCCGCAGCCCGCCTTTTCGGAAGACCAGTTGGCTCAACTGAAGGACAGCTTCGAGATTCTCCTCGATGCAGCGGCAGGTCCCGTACATCCTGATCTAGCTGGGAAATTGGAGTCGATTTTTTATCAAATCGATAAGACAGCCGAGGATTTAAATGGAGGTAGAGCCAACAAAAGGCCACGAAATTCATAGCCTTTACATGGGACCTTTTTCGACAAGCACTAGCACTAACCCATACATATATCTCAAGATTTTGTGCTTCATTTCATAAGGAGACGAGGAAACGAGGATAAGGAATGTCCGGAGATTTGTCACTATTTATTACACCTATCTCAATAAATATGTGTGTTGTAAGTGATACTGATAACTTTCTTGTCCAGACAGGACGCATGTGCATATGTTAGAAACCTCGAGTGTCTAGCTGACATCACACAAGTGCTAAGATGACTGCTGATCTATACTCTATCTTATATTTCAGTCGAAGTTTGTGCCCCTTACAACACTTCGCCACTCGTCCAAATGATCCATCACTTTCTTACACTTGTCACGAATATCCTGCTCTGCATCTTCCCCCAGCACCAGATACAGCGGCCATGGTTTTCCAGAGGCGCATCCTTCCCCGTTTACGACATCGACCAACGCTTTCATCGCCTTGGTCGGATCACCTTTTTGTTTCCCGGCTACAGCACCGAAATTTACCACTCCATCTTCACGCTGTTCATCATAGTCCGGAATAGGGTTGTCTGTATGAAAAGGGTACGCATAGATCTTTTCAGTTCTGAAGGCACCTGGCTCGACGATGAGTACCCGGATGTTCAAAGGTGTAAGTTCTAGTGCGAGTGTTTCACCCATTGCTACGCAGGTGTTAGATTTTCATTGTTTCGAAGTAGATTTACATTACCTTGAACAGCAGCTTTGGATGAAGCATAGAATCCTAAGACAAAAAGCCGTCAAGTTTATGCTTGGAATAGACTCAAATAACAACTCACCGAGACCCTATACAAGGAAATGAACAGCGTGATCAGAATTACTAGTGATGATGATGATAATGCTTACCCTGACTTCTGTTTTCCACGCAGACCTGCTACCTACAATGACGATTGTTCCACTCCTATCTTTTGCAGTATGGTTGGTCAGCAGAACTCAAAACTATTTGGTAGCTTGATACTGACTCTTACGCATGTAAGGTAATGCTGCGTTTGTGACATCCAGGACTCCGAATACATTGGTCTTATATTGTTGCATCATATGTTCAGACCTACCGAACCATGGAGCTCAGACCATGCAACATAAAGGTGAGAATGCATATACCCTGCTTCTTCGAGAAGGCCCGGTAGCCCCACTCCCGCGTTGTTTACAACAACGTCGATGCCGCCCCATATCGCTGCAGCTTCATCTATCCTGCACTTCACAGCTTTAGATCCACTACTGACATCCAGTTGATGGAGGCGAAGATCGGGCCCCTCGGTGAGATCTTGTAAATTTCCAAGCGACCGAGCTGTGGCAATAACACGATCACCTCGAGAAATTACTTCTGCAGCAAGGCGGCGGCCAAAACCCGAAGATGTTCCTAGTAAGAGTTTTCGATATCACATCATTCATGGCGCTTCAGAGATACTCGACAACGTACCTGTGATCAGCCAAACTTTTGGAATATGCATATTCGGCCTGAAAATCGGGAATGGAGAACAGTTGTAGGCGTAATAAATCGCGAGCAAGCTAGCTTTCTACTACTCGTTTCTTACATATAACTCGACTTGTTACATAGAAGAAATAATACGATCGCCACGAACTCACAGTTGAAATATTGATATCTGAACTTTCAGTTCAGTTCACTATACGATTCTTCAGGGGAAACCGCTTAGAAGAGTCGCCGGTCCGTCCCTGCCATAAACGGGTAACAATGCAGATCGATCCGAGCAGGACTCCTTCAGTCTGAATGGTACTTATCCTCGATAGATGTACGAAAAGTTTTCCAACGTGTGGACGGTGTAAATGCGAAGAGGGCTGTAAAGTGGCCGTTGACAATTTGTTGACATACCTACGTAAGCGAGGAAATTCGCTTGAGACTTCGCAATAGGTGATCTGCCGATAGGGATCAATTCTGACCCCTCAACGTCGTAACACAAGTACAATCATTATCTCCAACTTGACGTTGAATAACGAAAGCATCAAAGGGATATTGGTAAATCGCCGTTCCCTGGCGACTTTAAGAGATCAATTTAATGTCAAGGGAAAGATCAGAAATTCGCTAGTATAGTAAATCGTAAGAATGAAGCATGAAATTGCGGCCAGCTGAGCAGGGAGTATTAGCCGCCACCTTTCCTGCCAGACTTTCTCTCTTTCCGTTTCCTTCCAATGATCGACCCGATATTTTGGTCAGGCTTTTGTTTATCTGACCTATGTAAGACAGTGCCGTCTTTACCGCCGTCAGTAGATAGCCGTCGTTTTTTGAAAGACGGCTCCTGGTGCCTTTTTGAACTAGCTGTGTCCACTGGCTTCTTCGTATTCGTCTGCTCCAGACAAATACGGCAGAATCGTGAATTGGAGTGAGGACGTGGTGTAGATTACAACATACCTCAGACTTTTCCTTTTGATGCGCCGCTCTCCTTTGAACGACTTCTACGTTCTCGATAGAGAACTCAACAATTAGAGTACTTTTCATCTTTCCTGTCTTTGGGCCATGGTTCTCGAGTTCGTCTTTCATCCTTTTCACCCGGGATTCATTCTTGTCATCCTTGGCCTTTTCTTGCTTTATCAAGTCCTCGAGCTCAACCTTCCACCACTTGTCTAGGAGCGGGATAATATCTTCATTGTTGTTTGCCCAACGCAGAACCCGTAGGGCATCGGCATGCTTATGCATCTCTATAAAACCGTAACCCCTACTACGGCCTTTTCCAGTAACAGGGTCCACGCGGTCTTGTTGACGAACGATCTTAGATTGTTTGACGCTAGTCGGTCTGCCACCTTTCTTCTGCTTCTGGGATTTTCCTTCATTCTTTTCCTCCTTGACTGGAACATCATTCTTCTCTCCCTGTTCCTCCTCTTCCACATCCTTCGATAGCTCATCGGGACTCAAGCCTTCCCTTGAACCTTTCTTGACCTCCGCTTCAAAGGCACGAGTGGCATGAATGGCAAGCCTTTTCAACACTCGTTCACTGACGAAAAGGGGGACTTGGCGGACGCTGAGCCGGGTTTTTGATATGTATAACGAGGGATTGGAACGAAGCAGCGCTCGGCGGGCATTGAACGACAACGTACGCTTTTCGACTTCTGTAGGTGTAAGTGTCTCCGCATCTGGAGAATTTGGTGTAATGACTGCATGTTCGCGTTGGTAGGTATGAGAAACGAGACTACCAGCAATAAGCAATAATTAAAGAGGGTAAACTCACCGCCTTCTCTCAAAAGATATAGATTACGCTTGTCAGCTTTCTCCCGCCTTTTCTCACCATCCTCTTTCAGTTTTCCAGCTTCATCTCGAGTGACAGCACGAACGACATCAAGAGTCCTACCGTGTAGGACGAGACTTCTGGCCGTAATGGACGACGGATCAGGAGTGAGAATTGACGGAAGGGTAAATGGGTTCTTTTTGAGCTAAGATACCAAACCTATCAGCAGTATGTAGGTAAACGCACACGGGATAAACTGATACATACTTGTGGTTGGGAGCCTGTCGTTTCGGCACGCAAAATATCACTTTGCTCGACTACTTTGTCTGCGTCAACCTTATTCCAGAAGCAAGCAAAACCAGTGCCACGAGAACGACCTGTTTCTGGATCCACAGTGATCCGGGCGTATCGCAATGGTCCAAAAGTACGAAAACTAACGCAGCGTCAAATACGAAAAAAGTTAGCCATAAATGTCAGCGAACACATGCTGAGACGCACAGAGTCCGCAGCTCATCTTCGTCAGCTTCAAAGGGGACGTTCCGAACGAAAAGAGTTGTCCCACTTTCGGGGGGAGGAAGTTGTGGCTTCACTGGCTCTTGATCCTGTGCTTCACCACCGTCTTCTACCTCTCCGTCTGAAAATTCGGAGTTGCTGCTGTCTTCGCCATCTTCGTGCACCCCAAGGTTGTCATCGTCATCATCCTGGCTTTCGTCCTCGCTTTGATTCTCGCTGTTGCTGTCGGAATCTTCATCCTCCTCATCTCGGCCGGGTATAGACGTCATATCGACGTCTCCATCCTCCACCTCGCCCTCCATCTTAGATATCTCTTCTTGCCACTTCTCCTTGCTCAAAGCCCAGTCAACAGCAATCACACGCTCGGCTGTCATCTTTTCCTGGTCTCCCTCAACCAAAGCCCCTTCTTCACCGCCAGTAGCCATCTGAGCGCGTTTCTTCTCTTCTCTTCGCTGCTTTTTCTTTTTCTGTTTATCGGAAACTATATGCTCTGCCATGCCTGCCCTGACTTTCATTCCATTGCATTTCGCAAGTGCTTGCTCAGCGTCTTTCTTACTTAACATCCACACAAATGCAAACCCTTTTGCCCTGGCTTTTGTAACAGCGGTGGAATCATCCGCCTCTTCTTTTGAGTCTTGAGTGCCTTGAGATTTAGTCATCGGTATGTGTATCGAATAGATAGGGCCATGAGGTAAGAATATAGCTCTCAAGTCTTGTTCCGTGAGGTCGAAAGGGAGGTTGCGTACAATAAGCCTGCTACTTCTGTTCGGTGCAGGCCCTTTGGTTTCTAGAATTGCATCAGAGCTAAGCAAAACCGAGGATAGCAGAGCGTATTACACATACTTTTGGCCGGAACTGTGGCAAGATTGTCTTGACGCTTTTTCAGCGTAACAGAAAGTAAGCAGCCTTTGAAGACATGGGCATGAAGCTTATTCACTGCTTCTTGAGCGAGGGCAGACGTAGCAAAAATCACGGTAGCTGAAGCATATAGTCCATTATCAGCATCTGTCCTGGAGCGAGTCTCTAGTGACATACCAGATGTAGCATCTTCATCCCCTTCAGCAGTTTTGGCAGGCCAATCAACTTTCTCGGCGCCTTTATGCTTCCGTATTTTTTTCCAGAGCGTTTTTGCGTCTATGGACGTTGGTAGACCAGATATAACGATAGTACGGATAGCCAAAGGATCGTTGACCTTTTGAGGATGCGACACATGCGAAGTCGGACGAGCCTTTGGTTCCTTCACTACATCACCCTTTTCCTTGTCTTTTGGCTTCAACGGATGTCAAGACACATATATACCAGATGAAAGATTTGAAGCACCTTGCTATCAGCCCATTGTGTACGCAGCTTTCTTCCCTGAAGGGTAATGCCATTTTCCGTGATCGTGTCAAATGCGCTAACAGCGTCCTCCTTGATCGCAAATGAGACGTATCCTACGCCTTTGGACACGCCTGTGCCATGCTCAAGAACTACAAACGCTGTGCGAACAGGGGCAAAATCTGAGAAAAGCGTTTGAAGATCCGTGGATGTGGCGGTATATGGGAGGTTGGACACGAAAAGGGTAGAACTAACTAGCATGTGAGATCACCTGTCCATCCTATAGCTTATTACACTCACCCATGATCATTCACGGTATCTTCATCCCTTGCCTTCCGTTTTCCAAGAGCAGAAGACATAATAAATTTTTATGAAGAACCAGTACAAGTATTAGTTCTTCCTTATTAAAGCCTAGCTACAAAAAGCTAGCTACAATATTTTTGAGATGATACCCCGCCAAAAACGGATATTTGCACTTATTTAATTTTGGGGCCCTTGAACAATAAATAACAACAGCCATCCACCTTGTGACACGCTGTGGCGGACCGGCATTGCTATTCTTCTCTCTACTAGCACCAGTATTCAGATCTAAAACTAGCGGTCACATATAGAACACTCTTGTAACCGCTGTCTGGAAAAAATGGCAGTACCGGTCCGCCACAGCGCGTCACAAGGTGAATGGCTGTTTATTAGAGAATATCATGATACTCACATGTTAATCAAGATCGGATTATAAAGCAATAATGGGGGGGGATACTGTCTTCATGGTTCCAATAGTCGGCGCCTTCGTGACAAGTCGGGCCCTAGGATTCTAATATTTTCTGTGGTCCACCACTATCACTCGGATCTAGCAGAACTCATGCACGCCTTAACATCATTTCTCATCTTCGTTATTGTTTCGACCCTGCATGTCGCAGCTAGGATTGACCGTAAAGCCGTCGTTTCTCTTTACAATCCGTCTCGCAATGCTTCAAGCCTGACAACTCCCATGCAAATTGGTAACGGCAACTTTGCGTTTGGTGCAGGTATAGCGATTGACAGTGATGTATAGTTATAAAATTTGATTTGTTACTGCTGCAGATGTAACGGGCCTTCAAACATTCTTGCCCTATGCCATTATGTCCTACTGGGGCTGGAAGAACGACACATTCCCGCCCAACTCATCTCTGGACGATATCGAAAACTACACTGGCGTCAGCTGGTGGAACCATGATCGCCTTGTAACTTACATGTTTGGAGGCGATCCCTCAATCGAGCAATGGCTGATTGCCAATCCGAATCGCGCCAACTTAGGAAGCACTGGCCTCGTATTTTTCGATGAAGCTGGTCAGCCTCAGAACGTTACCGAAAATGATCTAGTGGACGTCTTCCAAGAACTTGATCTTTGGACTGGTGTCATCACTAGTGAATTCTCATGGCAAGGCGAGAAAATCATCATCCAAACGATTTCTGCTCAAGATCACGATGCAGTGGGAATCAAAATCCAATCCACTCTCTTACAAACCGGAAGGTTGGGCTTATTTCTAGATTTTCCTTGGAATGATGGTTCCGCAAAGTTTGAGGCACCCTTCGTCGGATATTTTAATATGTCTTCCAAGCATACCACTTCGTTGAGTATCCAAGGAGGTCTAGGAAGAGGTGCCAACGCCCAAATCAGCCACACCATGTACAATACGACGTTTTATACTGCTGTCGGCGGGGATCAATTTAATATCACCCGTGATTCTCCTACAACGCATCGATATACTCTGCAGCCCAAACTGCTTTCTTCAGCGTTTCAAGTCGTTGTTTTGTACTCTCCGAATGGTATGGTCTCTGTACCCACATTCGACAATGTAGAACACTCCTCCACAGACTCATGGAGCAATTATTGGGAAAACAGCGGCTTCGTCGACCTTTTCACAGGTTCAACAGATCCACGGGCTTATGAGCTACAGAGAAGGATTATCCTGTCCAGGTATCTTATGAGAGTGAATGAAGCAGGTAGCACCCCTCCTCAAGAGGTATGTGACAAATGCTCATTATATTTATCGTGACTGTAGTTCTCACATTGCACATTCCAGTCCGGACTTGTGAACACTGGTTGGGTACGCACTTCTCTTATTGTCCTGTATAGTCTCGTTGACCACGAATATCTAGTACGGTAAATTTCATATGGAGATGTGAGTCCCTGACCTTATGTATATAAATTTCGTATCACTGATTTTTCCCAGGGCTTTTTGGCACCTTTGTCATTGGGCTCTTTGGGGGAACTGGGACCTCCTCGACCGTCCAATAAGCATCTATTCCCAGTTTCTTGAGAGTTCTATCGAGCGGGCACAGGTACAAGAACACTGGGACACTGGTGCACGCTGGTCCAAGATGACAGATCCATCGGGACGATCTGCTCCTGGAGAAATAAATGAACTACTTATCTGGCAACAGCCTCATCCCCTTGTCTTTGCGGAATACGAATATCGTGCATTTCCTACGCAAGCAACGCTTCAGAAGTGGAAGAACATAGTAAACCAGACCGCAAACTGGATGGCAGACTTCGCATGGTATAATCAGAGTACAAAAGTGTATGACCTAGGACCTCCGATGGAAGTTGTTGCCGAAGATACAAGCCCGAATATTACCATCAATCCTGCCTTCGAACTAGCGTATTGGAGATTTGGTTTGGATCTGGCAGAACGATGGATGAATGAACTGGGTGAAGAAGTGCCCGGTAACTGGACAAGCGTAAAGAAAGACCTTGCACCATTGCCTGTTATAGATGGGCTTTATGCCGTCTATGAGGGGATGCCCAGCGACTTCTGGGATACACCCACCTTCACAAATGATCATCCCGATTTAGTCGGCTTGTATGGATGGTTACCCAAAACCGCAGACGTCGATCTGGACATCGCAAAACTCACCGCTGAGAAAGTATGGACACACTGGAACATAACAAACCTCTGGGGGTAAGCCTCATATCTTGCCAGGGATGACTTAGGATAAACTCTATGTCGGTGACAGGTGGGATTTTCCAATGCTTGCGATGTCTGCCGCTCGTAATGGCGACACCGAAAAGGCTATTGAATGGCTTCTCCATCCCTTGTTTCAATTTGATGATGTCGGGATGCCGATCGGAGGTGTCAGAGTGCCTACCCCTTATTTCCCGGGCTCCGGAGGTTTACTTTATGCTATTGCTATGATGGCTGCAGGGTGGGATGGCAACAATGGTTCAACTCCTGGATTCCCTCAAAAAGGATGGAACGTACAGGTGGAAGGTGTAAGCAAAGCGTTATAGGGCCTATATCACCACTTCATGACAATATTTAGTTCATTGCTGTTATGCTTGATGTATTTTCCTGTAAGATTAAAGCAGTTGTATTATATGACGTGACGAGGACTATAACCAAAGAGTAGCGTATACAAGAAGCATGAAAAGCATATCAAACTCGACGGTACGATAGTGTTATGATAGAGTCAGACAATAAGTGAATTTTATGAATGACAAGCTGTATCCTCTTTTAGGTGAATTTCCATTCAACGGGAATCCGTCCAGCAGACTCCGGAGCAAGTGCAGAGAAAGCACTAGGGGACAAGTCGATACCGTACTCCCCACATCCAGGACACTCGTCGACTACTGTGACGTCAACGGACTTACCCTGGTCTGTTTTCAATAAAGAATACGACCGCCCCATGAGCTGGATAAGGAAAAATATAGAAAACACGCGTACTTACAGGTAACAGTGAGATGCTTCCAGCAGTGAGCTCCTTTGTCATATTCACTGGTGGAGAGAGCGACAATATGGTCGGTGTCCTTGCTTACAGTACCACAAGCACCAAGGCCAGTCTCGTAGTAAGTAGCTGAAAGGACAATCATGAGATTCGAAAACCATGAGCAACGTGTAGAAAGACGTACCATCACCAGAATAAGCGGCAATCATGTTTGTTAGCATCGCGATAGACAACACGAGCATAAGGCGTTTGAGGATAAAAGACATTATTAGCGGTAGTGTTGAAGGTAAGTTGAAGGGATAGAATAAAGTGATGAGGTTACAAAGGGCCTTTTAAACAATTCACCAGGAGGAGAGAAACACTGACAAGGAGTAATTTTGCTCATGCTATTAGCATGGCCTTCTGGCGGGTTGACCGGAGGATATGCTCAAGCTGCGACGACATTGGCAGCTGACTGTTGTATTCGGGCATCGGCTTGATAGTTTTGAAACTCGTACAAGTGGGCCATGAGAACAGAAAGGATGAGGTGAGTGCGAGAGCAGCTTAGTGGGTTTGGGGCATCAGAGTATCACGAGAAAACTATAACGGCACGTCTCCGCGGCTTCAACTTCAGCATCTTCTGATTGGGACAAGCAAGACTCGTGTTTGCGATAGAGGCCCGGATTGCTGAGCGCGAAATATAGCGTAGTTACCGTCAGCGCCGTTGATCACCTGATCGTGCACTGGAGGAGGCGGAAGACCATCATACTTATGCATGGAATACTTCACTGTGTCCTAATTGCTGTGCAAATAGCTTGCTTAATCAGCGACTGCTTCGGAACCGATCAAATAAGAGTCGAATAAGGTTGAAAAGATACGGATGTTTGGAAACAAAGGTTGGGCTATTGTAGTACGCACCTAACATAATCAACGCGGTATGCGGGCCAAACTCTCAAACGTACATATGCTGGCCGCGACAGACATGCGAGCTTGAAACACAGGTGATGATATGTTGTATACTAAGCGATGATAACTTCAATGAGACGAGCACAAAATAGAATTAGTGATGCTAGTTCAGCTGTGAAGGTCAGACGAAACATCGACCACGGCACTTCGAAATACAATTTGTAACGCCCGAGGTGAAGGTAGCTTGATATAGAAACAAGACTTTCTTGTAACGTTATCAACGGCCGGATACTGCGGTTGCGAGAATGGGATATAGTTCGTGGCGAAACTATAAGAGAGTCTATACACAAAAACAGGCCAGGATGAAGTATATCACTCCAATAGTGACATGCAGGTCGTAAGAGAAGGCCTGATCCACTGAATTTAGTAGCGAGGCAGAAAAGAAAGGTTTACCTTTCAGCATAGTCCAAAAGATTGTAACAGTGCTCAGTTTCAGAAGACGTGTGCTTATAGGGCAAGCTTGGGATATACCAGTCTAGAGATCGACCCGAGAAGGAGAGATTGCGGTGCAGCCATGAGAAGTATACCCCGTGCCTCCATTGCTGCGATGCTGTGGTTACATGCGTGTGAGAAGCGGGTTGGTCTTTCCTGTAGTATCGTCTCTTTAGGAGTAAGGTTGGTACCCATCAAAAGGACAACCTCACAAAGACGACAGGCTCGTACTATCGATTTGATTGATAGCTAGCTTTTTAAATAAAAATAAATAAAAACACGTAATATGGTGCCACTATAAGTGCACAGCAAGGTGTGCATCTGGTGATGGCATTTCCGAGTCTATGCGCGCTGCACAAAGGGCTTATAGAATAAAAGCCAACTTTGCACCTGACCTAAGTCGCGTATTTCCAGGCCGTGTCCAAGTTGAATAAAATAAGGCCTAGCGGTTCAGATGTGAGCTAACTAACGAGGAAGAGTAGGCACTGACTGTCACGGTAATGTGCTGGCAGACTCGGAAGCGGAGGAGCCGCTACTATGTTGTTTGGCTACAGCCTCTGGACCAAACAAGATCTCATCGATCAGGCACATGCGTACTTCATCTTAGCATATGAAATTATTAAGCTTTGTACTGGGGGAACTGTAGTTAAAGACTGATGCCACTTCTCGATCTTAATAGCTCACGCAACCCATATAACCACCAAAACGATTGATCACATTGTTATTCTATTAAAGTACCATTATTCCACTAATGCGACACTATAACCCATATACTAGCATGCAGCCTCACTTAAGCATAGGTCCACTGGACAGGGATACGCCCAGCCGACTCTGGAGCCAGCGCAGAGAATGCACTGGGAGACAAGTCAATGTCGTATGTTGAACATCCCTCGCACTCATCTACGACAGTGACGTCGATTGATTTACCCTCGTCTGTATATGAATAGTGTCCGTTTAATGACCTATACAACGACTAATAAACGAAATTTGACTGACAGGTAACGGTGAGATGTTGCCAGCAGTGAGCTCCATTGTCGTAGAGCTCAGTGGAAAGGGCGACAATGTAGTCGGTATCCTTGCTTTCAGCACCGCAAGCACCAAGACCAGTGTAGTAATAAGTAGCTAAGAGAAAAATATGATAGTTAATTTTGCGTCCTGGGTGATTTAGAATAATTCATACCATCGCCGGAATATGCAGCGACCATACTGGTCAACATCGTGATAGACGATGCAAGTAAAACACGTTTGATGAAAGACATTGTTTGTTAGATAGAGTGCGAAGAAGAGCAGCGGAGATGAGAGAAGAGAATATTTGGATACTAAGATGTTGAACCTACGAGGGGCATTTTATACGATTCGACAAAGGGAAGGGTTAGTAACTCGAAACAATTCTATCCTTATTATTAGAAGGCTAGCTGTGACGGCTAAAGCACGAAACTACGACAAGAATGGATACCCTGACTTACTTTTTCCTGTGTATGTTTCCTATCATGAAACTTGTTAAAGCGGGCTATGAGAGGAGGAACGGTTGGTGGCTTGATATTTATTGGCAAAAGACCTCTTCATGCGGATCCTTGTAGACACGATGTCCAGCGTAAGAACATCAAAGATAATTTTGGCCGTTAGAGCTGTTTGAAGTCCTAGGACACTAAAAAGGTACCTAGTAAAGTGGTCAATATTAAAAATTTAAAATGATGGGTGAACAAAAACATGGAGTTCTCGGGTGCCAACGATGAGTAAATCATATTGGACAATGGATATTGCCTTATACTACTCTGCTGCATTCCATATTGGGCGGTAAGTATAAGTTCCAAATCTGCGACTGGATCGGAAAGACCGGATGAGCGGAAAGAACAGACACAGAGCATAAAAAGAGAAAGATGAGAGGTAAAAGCCTTCTAATGGGTGCCTAACATAATCGGCGTTGTGTGCGGGCCAATTATCGGATGCACATGCAAGCCATGATGAACTTACTAGGTTGAAACAAACCCGAGACTAACGTTATACTACATGTGTTTTATAGCGGCAGAAACCAATTATGGAGTTGCAACATACCCAACGGATTTGTGGAGTCCAACGAAGGCATTGACCACAGTGTGCTCGGTGCCAAAATCCACAGCCATAGCCACCGAAACAGAGATAGTTTGATGTAGTGAGCATCTCTCTGAGTAGTTAAAGAATGAAGAGTGGAAGTGAAACGATCATGATATAACGTGTTTGGAGAGACCACTTCAGATATTCAAGCCTTTGACAGCATATGACGCCATAGAGAAAACTTTTCTGTACCAGAGATAGAAGTCGCACGATCCAAGACGACTCCAGGTAACCACTCGAGTGAAAGCTATGCCACTTTTGAGGCATGGAACCAATCATTGCACCAGTGTGACCCCCGAGCCTAGGTGAGACGCCGAACATGCATTTACATGACAGATCCATGAGCGGGAAATCGAGATTGATCAACCCTTCAAGTAGTGGCCGTAATATTGAGATAATTACCGAAGTTCGGAGTGCATAATTTACCCCCTGGACCGGTACCGTCCTGGGCTAACTTTGTTTGAAGCGATCCATGGCGCTCCTTGCATGAGCACATCTAATTTCGAGGCGTGTTTGATGCGGCTCTTTTAAGTTTAAATCTCGGGCCTCGGACTTGATCCTTGCATTTGTGCACTGTTGTATTGTATGAATCATTATGGATCAATGAAGAGAACTATCATTATAGGTAGAGA
Organism: Serpula lacrymans var. lacrymans S7.9; assembly: GCF_000218685.1. Classification (NCBI taxonomy): domain Eukaryota; kingdom Fungi; phylum Basidiomycota; class Agaricomycetes; order Boletales; family Serpulaceae; genus Serpula; species Serpula lacrymans. The sequence continues at coordinate 977,292 of NW_006763304.1, forward strand.
ACTTACACATAGAGCTACATTGATTCCTTCAAACCGAACTATGAGAAGCATAAAAAAGTTTAGATGAAGAGTTACAACAAAAGCCTAGTTATCGGAATGTGCTGGCGTCGGAGTCCAATCTCGGAAACCTATTGTTTGGCTACAGCCTCTGAACCAAACAAAGAGCGTTTGGTCAAGCACGTGCACACTTCATCTTGACATATAAAGGTATTTGGGCCAGATAAGGCAGTCGTAGTGAAGCAACAATACCGAGCACGGAGAACTGGCACTATTCAAAATTACTTGCTATCCCGTAATAGGAACTTCCGAACAAGAAAACAAAATGTATCGCACTGCCACTCTAGTAAAGCACCATTATCCCATTACTGCGCTACGATATTATAGCTCCTTTAGCTAATGAAAATTACATCCTCAATCAAGCATAGGTCCACTGGACAGGGATACGCCCAGCCGACTCCGGAGCCAACGCAGAGAAGGCGCTGGGGGACAAGTCAATGCATTCATCTACGACAGTGACGTCGATCGATTTACCCTCATCTGTATATATGAAAAGTGTAGCCGTTTAATGATACATATAAGGACTATTGAAGGAAATTTCACTGACAGGTAACGGTGAGATGCTGCCAGCAGTGAGCTCCGTCATCGTAGAGCTCAGTGGAGAGGGCGACAATATAGTCGGTGTCTTTGCTCTCAGCACCGCAAGCACCGAGTCCGGTATAGTACTATGTAGCTGAAGCAAAAATTGTAACGATCAGCTAAGCATCGTCACCAATTCGAGAAGGGAGTCATGCCATCTCCAGAGTAGGCAGAGACCATGCTGGTCAGTATCGCGATGGACGATGCAAGTATAACACGTTTGAAGGAAGACATCGTTAGATATAGAGGATGGAGGCTTAAAACTGGGAGAAACGAATATTTGGATGCTGAAATGCTGAACTTACAATAGGTTTTTTATACTATTCGGCATAGTGTAGAAACGCTGGCTCGGCCATGGTCCTCCCTAAGTCATTAGCAAGCACTGTGAATAATGAAGCTGGCACATACCTGAAGCACGGGATTACAACAGGGGCAAGCAGCCGCCTTTACCTTTCCTGTGCTTCCTTGCACCGTTACAGTGAAACTTACTAAAGTGGGCGATGAAATAAGGATAGGTTAGTGGCTTGATGTCTGCTTAGCAGGAGACATAATCATATGGTCCCGGCGTCGGGGGTCCGCGCGAAAAGAGTTACACATATTCAGCAATCCGTCCAGAGACACTCAGGAGGCACTCGAGAAAGTGGCGCAAAAAGCAGTTGGTAGAAAATGATGTTTATGAAAGCCGTTTGGTGCCACAGACCGCCTGATCATCTTGGAGGATGAAATTTTACCATAAGTTTGATGTTTCCAAATTAATATATTTACGCCATATCCGGATTTGACGCTAGGTAGTGTGACAAAAAAGGGAGGGAACGGATGCAGCACTTTCACCTCAACTAGTGGAGCGCCATTGAGGTAGATGCTTGCCATAATTCACGGCGTGTACGGGTTGAGAGAGAAAGTGAGATATATGGAACATAAAAGTTGAAACAGAAACGAGTGTTGTAGGTATTACTTAACTTGATTACTGTAACATCACTGGCATTTCAGCGTGTCAGACACGAATCTGTACGTCTATCGTTATGATGCCCTTACGAAAGAGATAATGATTTCAATTTACCAGTATATTGACTTCTGGTGTCAGGCAGAAAAACTTCGTTGTAACCCTATGTACATGTTCAAGTTACGGTTTTCCCGGGCCAGGTAGTAGATTTTCTGCAGAGGAAAGAAGCTTGTATCCGCCGAAATCGCATCGTGTCGACATGGGAAGTTTTACCTCGTGAAGGTAGATCTAACAAAGATATACCGGTGGCCTGGGCGGGATGATCAAGGAGGCAGTGATCGGGCATGTACCGGGCATCCTAACACTACGAGCATTCGCCGAAATCACTCGGTGCGACATACCAAAAGCACAGCGCTGACTGAAAGCCTACTATGGCTATGCTCCAGACCATAATTGGGAGTGAAAAGGTAAACAATGGGTCTAATATTGCATAACTATTCCTTTATGGAATGAGCCAAACCATCCCGTTCCAGGATATGGCCGTAACATCATAATCACAGTAAGCCTATTCTTTGACTGTTGCAGATAATTTTGGCTGTTCCAGAGCTGCCACTTATCTTTCCCTTTGTGCGACAGGGAAATGCAATCCCACAAAGACTAGCAGTGAAGAATAGATAAAGACCAAACATGTATATTTTTACCTTTTGATTCTTTGTTCAATCTTGGAGCACACCGGTGAAAGTTTTCCATTTGCATCTCTGGTGTTAGACTGTTGCAACTTGCTATTTTGGCAATTGCTCGTAGTGTAAGCAAGATACCACGATATGACCAACGCCTTAATTCCAGCGAAGCAGTTGACTGTAACTTAAAGAAGAAAACGATTCAAAGTTGTCTTCATTTCAAAATTCGAGGCCCGCAGGTGTAGACCAGCCACATATAGCAACTGCAGTAATGAAAGACTACCAACAGGTCTTTCAGGGAGAAAACGGTAATAGCTCTTTAACCACACAAAATACCCATCATATTGCGATACATTAAGCTATTATTAATACTACTATACTTCTATATTCCTATGCAGGTATATCCGTACAACAAAGATGGTTGCAGTTTTAACTAAGCGTAACTCCAATCAACAACCATACGCCCGACCGACTTTGGAGCCAACGCAGAGAAGGCACTTGGGGAGAGATCAATGCTGTACTTGTTACATCCAGCACATCGGTCGACGACTGTCACATCTATCGATTTCCCTTCATCTGTGTTCGATGAAATGTCAGTCAGTTTACTGGATAAGAAAATGATTCACTGACAGGTGACGGTGAGGTGCTTCCAGCAATGAGCTCCATTATCATACAATTCAGAGGAGAGGGCGACTATGAAGTCAGAGTCCTTGCTCTGAACACCACAAGCACCGAGACCAGTATCATAGAAAGTGGCTGCGATGACGAAAACACACATGATCAGACTGTTATTGGGAACAACGTGGAGAAGATCTACCATTGCCAAAATATGCTGTAGCCGCGCCAGTAAACATGGTCATGGAAGTCAAAAGCACAAGACGTTTGAAAAAAGACATCATTCGTGATATCGCTAGGGGATGTTGCCCAAACTGAAAGAATGGAGAAAAATCAGTAAGAGAAGCCGTTGAGCTGAACTGCCCTTTAAGACGAAAGATATAGATACTATATGTAATCTTACCTGTGTAAGATGTAGGAAATTTTGGATCGCCGGTGTGCTCAGATGCACGTTCCGTTCACGGCGAGAGCAAGCCGATACCTACAGCCAGAACATCAAGTCTAGCTGAAGAGCAATCAAAGCATGGGATTGCAAACTATACTAGATTACAGCGTTGTGATGGGTGGTGACTGTAAAATTGGCACACATGAGCATCGGCATGCTCATAAGATGGCAGCTTGGTATTTCGATGCATGTAAAGCCAGGAGGCATTTGGACATCGGACATTGCGTTTTACAGGTTACGACACGTGTCCTGTTGGAGACAATTCGTATGGGGATGTGATCCAAGTCCGGAGAACGACCTTGATGGCAAAGGGCGGTGCAGGAATGTTGCGGTGCCGGGCGCCGTTGACGACTCGAGTGCGTTGCAGGAGGCAAGTAAAGACAATGATAAAGTTCGAGCGAGAATAATAGGATAGTGAGTTACATCCTCGGCTCGTGAGACCTAAGTTCGCTGTTTTCGGGTTCGGACTATTGGTAGCTAACGAATGACCAACGTGGGAGAGATATATTGCTAGCAAGGACTCCCAAAAGTCAGTTTCAAGGGATGAAAATAGGTATTTAACATAAGCAACGTACTTCGCGGAAGCCTCGTTGTGTGTGCCACGGAGTATCAAGTGTTAACTTGATACGAAACTCGAAGTCGCAAAATGATTGTGCCCGCAACGGCGGGCGCTTGTAAGACCGCGCCATTGGCCCCAATATTGAAAGCAAATGCAAGTATTACGAGCGCTACCGAGAGCTCTAGGTAACATGATCGTAGAGAAACGGCTTTGAGTCTCTCGTATGATCACGGAGGCAAAAACTGTGAGTGTCGCACCATTGTATCGTTATCAGTTGGTGTTGGTTATGTAACTTGATCGTAACTGTACGCTGATTGTACGTACCTCAACAAACCCACCGGACTCACTGGTATCCCTCATCTGAACTTCGTTCTGACTGTCATGATTATGACAATGCCTCCCAAAACTCACGCTCTCGAGCTAATTGGCAGGGTTAACTTTTCAGCCGTATAGCTGAAGCACTGATAAAGCTCTCTCCAACGTCCTAATGCATCATTACGTTTGGGAACATTATACTTGGAGTCGGGTGAACATATATTTTGTTCGGATGCCTTGCTTCACTATCTTTTCAGTGGCACGCGACTAAGAGGAGCCGCTAACTGGAGATACGGGGATGGCAATTCGAAGCAAATTCTGCTTCTTTCCGAACAAACAACAGGTTTAGATCATTACCTATCCCAAGTCAAGCAGAAAGATATATCTACGCACCACATATACATGAAGTGTTCAACCCTTGATTTCCCTGCTGAAGAAAGCGACATTGCTTCCTGTATTGCTTTGTAGATGTGATATGTCAAGGTAGGACAGCCTATTTCCCAAGTCCTAATCCTTTCGTGTATAATACCAGACAAGCAGGGTGCAACGGACCAACTCCGAAAACTGGCGTTTCGAGAGCATACGGAGGTAAGATGATACGCCACAGGTATCAAGTGTGTCAAGTAAGTGACATACGCTCTGGATTCGTTTTAGCTATTGCGGAGGAAATGAGATAAGAAGTCCAGGATCGCATGAGTGATGTGGGTACCCTACCTGGGAGGTGGCAAGTTGTGTTAATATTGCTCCTTTTAGGTCAAGCCTGAGAGACTTTAGCACAATCAGCGTAAAGTATTGACACCTCGCGTTTTTTGCCGGACGGATTACAGGACTAATATAACTATCGTCAAACCGAAAGTACCTGAAGACCTAATGACCAGTAATGATTGGCTTCCTTACCCAAGGAAGATTAAATCATGAGAGATTGAGATTATATGGCTTCCCCGAGGCTTTGATATTGATTCTTCGACAATGCTTCGAGTCCCCAGCAGTACTAATGTTCCATAGCTCTCCTTCTTAAGCTTGCGCTGCAGCTGGCTAAAAGTCGTATATGTATATATGTATAGATGGTAAATTCACAGAAGGCGCCTATTCGAATGGTTATCGTGATTGACGGTGCTGGAATCAAAAGTTGCAATCAGAGTGATCGCGTTCAAATGTCGTTATTTAGTATTACTGAATTGATCACATGACAGAACCGCAGCTTATGTCAGCGCAACCTTCTTCTCTTTTACTCCAACACTAACCTCAAAATCTCGCCATCGCTGTCGTAGTTTTATTCTTCAACACACGACAGAGGTTGTGGTGTGGTAATGACCACAGGATACATCCACGAGCTTATTCATTCATTCAGCACCCGCCAAATAATTATGTGGCCCCAAGCTCTTACGATAACCCCTAATATTCAGTCAGCGTGGGAACTAAAGGCGCAATGATTCTTCGATGATGATTTCTCGATAATGTCAAGCCATTGGATTATAAAAGGATGATAGCATTTCGAAGACATACAGTTCGGGTTATCTTCTCGCCTTATTCCCATACATCTCATTTACCACCCCCACCTATACTTCCACCATGTCTTCCCTTCGTCTCGGTAGCATTGCACCAAACTTCGACGCTGAGACCACTGAAGGTCCTATCAAGTTCCATGACTGGATCGGTGACTCTTGGGTATGTTTTCGACATCATATACGATATCGCCGTGTGGTCTAACGACTTTGCTTAGGCTATCTTATTCTCCCATCCCGGTGATTTCACGCCAGTCTGCACCACTGAGCTAGGGGAAGTTGCTCGTCGCGCAGACGACTTTGCCAAACGCAACGTGAAGGTCATCGGTATCTCTGCCAACGGCCTTCAGGACCATCACAAATGGGTTCAAGACATCAATGAATTCGGTGCCAAGGTCGGCCCCACCAACGTCAAATTCCCTATTGTATGTATTTGTTCCTCAGACTCGTTATCGGTTGAGACTAACTTACAGATATGTAGATTGCAGATGAGGACCGAAAGATTTCCACTCTTTACGACATGTTGGATGAGCAAGATGCTACTAACCGTGACGCAAAGGGGTTGCCCTTCACCGTATGTTTCTTAACTAAACTAGCAAGGCAACTACTCATACAAATCCTAGATTCGAACTGTCTTCGTCATAGATCCCAAAAAAGTCATACGCCTAACAATCGCTTACCCTGCTGCCACTGGCAGGAACTTCGACGAGATTTTACGGTGGGTAGCTCATTCTTTGTATATTGATTCATTTATTGATTTCTTTTTCTTCAGTGTCATTGACTGTGAGACCTATATACCGTATAAAAAGAGTGTGAAACTAACAGTTTAAATAGCTCTGCAACTCGGTGACAAGTACAAAGTCACTACTCCCGTCAACTGGAAGCAGGGTGAAGATGTTATCGTCCACCCATCAGTAAGCAACGATGAAGCTAAGGTGTTGTTCCCTGAGGTTACGTTCCACAAGGTGAATTTATTTCTTGACTAAGTGAATTATGACTCAAAAGTATTTTAGCAATCTTACCTCAGGACAGCTCCTGCACCAGTATAAAAAAATATATTAGTGTGAAGGGGATTTTGTAGTATATGTAAAGGTAGTGAAGTTGTATGTTAGAGCTGTCACGATTATCTTTCTTTTGACTTGCTGGTTCCATACTGAATTCACATAGCATCTCCAGCTTCATGAGTACTGCAAGTCCCTGAGATACTTATTTCGTCGCGCATAGCTAGGCGTCAGGTGTTCTGCTTGAGCTCTGTCCACGAGACACGGTCGGACACTCGGAGTTGTTGATTATCGGTTATTGGATCCGAAGGGCGATAGTGAAAAGTAAGATAACGTGATATCACTGATATTTCAAAGAAATGTAAGTAATCGATGTTAAGATACTCCAGCGCTGCCAGATCTCTTTGTCCTTTCTAACACCACTCCCCACTTCTAGCTATACGTCCATCTCCTTTATTATCATAGATCAAGATGCCTCGTCAGTTCTTCGTTGGTGGAAACTTCAAGATGAACCCGGGCTCGCGGGAGCAAAAGCAGGCTCTCGTGAAAGTGCTCAACGAGGCTAACATAGACGGTTCAACCGGTGAGATTGTTCGGTATTCTTAGTGACAGGTATTTTGGAGTATCTGATTTTCCTTTTCTCTTCATTCGCATTTAGAGGTTGTCATCGCACCCCCATCGTTGTACCTCATTCCTCTCAAGGAGATCGTCAGGAAGGACATTCAAGTAGCCGCACAAAACTGCTACGTCAAGAACTCAGGAGCATTCACTGGAGAGATCAGGTGAGTTTCTACGGTTGATCGCGAACTAGCAGCAGTATACTTACTTGTCTTTCAATCCGGCAGCCCGGTGCAACTCGTCGATGCAGGCATACCCTATGTTATTCTCGGTGTCTACAATTTCTCCCCATCTTATCTCAATAAACTAATGTCCGTTTTCAGGTCACTCTGAGCGTCGCACATTGTTCCACGAGACCTCAGAGCTGGTCGCGCAAAAGACGCGTGCGGCCATTGACGCATCCCTCAAAATAATCCTTTGCGTCGGCGAAACTCTCCAGGAGCGCGAAGCTGGCGAGACCGCCATCGTGGTTCAGAAACAGCTCCAAGCCGCCGTCGACCTCCTCAAGGAGTCGGACTACAGGTAAAGCTTTTGAAAAAATCTTTGAGCACGCTGGAGTCCTGATCACGTCTCGTCTTTAGCCAAATCGTGGTGGCTTACGAACCCGTCTGGGCCATCGGAACTGGCAAAGTGGCTACGTCTGCTCAAGCCCAGGAAGCACACGCCGATATTCGTTCGTACCTCGCCAAGGCTGTATCGCCTGCCGTGGCAGAGAGCACTAGGATCATCTACGGTGGAAGTGTGACAGCTGCCAACTGCAAAGAACTTTGTGCGTATCGTCTGAAATTGTAGGACTGAGATGGAGGTGTGCTGACAACATACCTGCAGCTACCCAGCCTGACGTGGATGGTTTCCTCGTTGGGGGAGCATCGCTGAAGCCTGAGTTCGTCGACATCATCAATGCCAAAAAGAACTGATTGGCGTAGAAGACAGAGGGGGGAAAGACAATGACAGTATCTGATGTGAGTGTGATCACAGTATACTGGTAAGAAGTCGATGTATAGAAGCGACTCTGTACTTGTTTACGGCTGGGTTGCATAATCCATTTTTGTCTCGACTACTTTTCTCTGTTACAGGGCCATCTGTTGATGCGGTTGTAAAATCTCGCCTTCAACCTCGAGGCTCGTCTGCCAGTTTATTCGGGATTGCATCATGCAGGTTTTGGCTCATCCCTGGATCGTCATCAAACTTTTGTTGCGTCTCCGAGTAAGGCTCGATCGTGTGGGGACCGAACGCTAGAAGTGTTGTCATTATGAACACGAGGACTTAATGAAATACGTGAACGAGGCTCGGTTGGTGTTTGTGACATAATATTTCGTAACAATGAGCAGTCAAAGTCAATGAGCTTCAACTTGAAGGTCATCTACTTTGACTGCCCATCAGACATTATATTAATAGCCGAGCGAAAAAGCTCTTGAAGACAGCAGTTTTTGCGCGTTAAGTTGGTGTAAGTTGGATGGCCGCCTACTATTTCGCCTCCGAACTCGAGTCCACAGGAATATCAACAGCAAACCTGAATCGCATCAGCTAAACGCGATAATCAAATCAAGCTGGCGCATTTTCATCCAATCGTTTAACGCATATTCTGGTACAAACAAACACAGTATGATATTTTACTTCTGGCACCATATACAAACAACCCATTCCTTAATATTTCCTATTTCGTCACATCATAGAGGGTATCACTGAACCGTCGGCAGTGGGGAAGAGTGCGCTTAGATTTTAGGCCTCTGGGATCTTCATTTGAGCCTGCAGAGTAAGCGCTTGGAACGCCTCCTCCGTATAAGGTGGGTATCGGAAAGCCATGTAAGGCTCAGCCCTGCAGGGAGGAGAATGTCAGCTGTAGCTTCGGGATGATGTGGAAAAGGTCTTACGCAAGAGGAACGTTGATAAATCCTCGGCGTTGGGTGAAAGCGTCGAAGGAATGCTTCCCGAGGTAAGAGCCGTCTGCAAAGTGATGTAAGTCAAGAAATGAATTTTAGGGAAACGATGTGTAAACACTTACAGCCCGAGTCACCCTGTCCACCGAATGGTATTTCATAAACACCGAGTTGAGCGAAAGTGTCGTTGAGAATGAGTTGACCGCTCTGGGTCCTGTGGACGACTGCGGGGGGTTATCAGTAAGGAACAGAACGGAGAACATAAAGCAATATCTTACACTTGTGCTTGGTGACCTCGCTGTCGGTGAAGACGTAAAGTACCAAAGGAGTAGGGCTATCATCCGTGTTAGAAACGCTCGACCAGTATTTCAAAAGCTCACCCTCGTTGGATAAGAGTAATAGCCTCCTCGATATCCTCAACAGGGACAATAGGAAGAACGGGACCGAAGATCTCCCTAGCAAACGTGCTCCCTTTCAGTGACGGATTCGCGAAACTAATAAAACTGCATGCTCACTCTCCCATCAGGGGGTCCTGGAGACCTACATCCTTCACGATGGTAGGCTCGATTCTCAAAATTTCTCCTGTCGATCCACCACCGACGGCGATGCTGCCCTTGGTGTTGCTGAGAAGCCCTTGGATACGCTTGTAGTGGCTGTCGTTCACCATGTGACTGATCTCAGAGGCGGAGTCGAGAGCACCCTTAGAGTGGGGCCAGAAGTCTGCGTAGACTTTCTTGAATGCTGCAACGAGAGCATCCTGGTGCTTACGCGCAACATAAATGTGATCGGGAGCAACGCAAATCTTTTCGATGAAAGACGTCAGAGCCAATCAGCCTGGAGAAGCCACGAGAACTTACCTGACCAGCATTCTGCTGCTTACCCCACAAAATTCGCTTTGCGGCAATTTCGAGGTCCGTGTTGTCACCATCGACAACGACAGGTGATTTTCCACCAAGCTCAAGCGTGACAGGGGTGATGTTCTTGGCAGCAGCGGCGGCCACAACACGACCGACAGACGTGCTACCGGTGTAGAAGATGTGGTCCCATTTGAGGGAGAGGATGTGGGTTGTCTCGGGAATAGCACCCAAGATGACGGCATAGGCGTTTGGGTCGAGGTAGCGAGCAACGAGGTCAGCCATTAATTGGGAGACGTTGGGAGAATGCTCTGATGGTTTGATCACGCATGTGCAGCCGGCGGCGATGGCACCAGCGAGGGGCAATATCGAAATGACCCAGGGGTAATTCCAGGGGCTTCACGAAATAAAATAAAATAGAAGGAATAAGATCAGTGTTAGATCCATTCCTATCGGAAACTAAGACATACGTGATGTTAACGACAACTCCCTTGGGAGCTTTGTAGATGGTCGTATCCCAAGAGCTACGCCATTCCTCGACCTCGGGTTTCTCAGGTTTCGTCCATTCCTCGAGTTTTTGGGCAGAGAGAAGAGCACCAGCGACCATAGGACCGACTTCTGGCAAGGCGGCCTCCAGTCTGTGCCGTCCCAAATCGGCTTTCAGGGATCCCATGATAGCCTCAGCATTTTCCTGGACGAGGCGGGCAAGCTGCAATAATTGTTTACGACGGTAGGCAAGCGGGACAGTGACTCCTGATTGGAAGGTCTCCGTCAACCTGGTGTGAATCTAATAGAAGATAAGTATTGAGCACAACGTGTCTCGCAAATTAGAGCTGGGACAGAAAACTGCAAGTATGATAAGATGGCAAAAATCAGACATACCTTGGTGATCTCCTCTACGGAGTGGAATTTGAGAGCCATGGTGGGATAGAAAGAAGTGGGAGGGTGGGAGAAATGTGAGTAACAGCGATAAACGTTTGAAAAGACCGCAGTGCCTTATAAGAGGAACGTACGAGAGATGAAAAGACCTATACTTATTCTGGAACGGATTTAAAAGTCGCTGAAAGATATGACAGGACTCCGATGTTATTCGTGTGGTATGTTTCCATCAGGAACTCGACAACATCAATGATGGGTGCGATAAGCGCGTCATGCCGATTTGAAAGTTGAGGTAAAATATTGGCAATGGCACCCTGTTCCCATAGTGTCCCAAGGTTCTTGGCTCTCCCCCCCAGAAGCGATGGAGACGTTGATCTGAGACGATTTACGCTGGAAGAGGCTGCAGCATACAGAAAAAGAAGCTGCAAGGGAGAGCTATTTTTGAGTTGCGTATCAGTCCATCAAACGCATGATACAAATCAGGCTATTATCTGTATAGAAGACCTGGTATTCAAGTTACAGTGAACGAAGATCTGATGGTTGCGACAGAGCGACGAGAGTATCTTCACTTGAAGGGTGTCCAGTCGCTTAAGCCTGAGACGAGTGATATATCACAAGTTTCTGGGATTTCCACGGGGTCACTCCGGAGAATGCCGTCCGACTGTGACACCATGCAATCGTCCACCAGACCTTGACACTGCCAGAACACCCTCATACAGTTTCACCATGCCATAACATCACATTTCTTTCATTCTATAGCCCACCATGATCGCATCACTGTTAGTGACTTTACACACGTACACATCGGCGAAGAGCGAGCTGCCTAAACACTTGAACCTGGCCATCAGCGGTTTCTCTGCCTAGAACCGCGCGGCTGACAACGGAACGGTTGCAATCGAAAGCAGCTCGTAGTCCAGTAGTCACCTGTTCTGCAAGCGCGTAGAATCAAAGACATCTCACTATTTTTCCAGATGTCCCGGGCCAGCCCGCTGACCACACTGGGCCTTATCAAAGCTACGTTATCCCTCTTAATTTTGGTCTCAATCGAAGACTTAGTCGACGTAACCGTAGCATGCCCCCACACAAACGTACGTGCGGTATCTTGCGGTATCGCTCGGGAGCAAGCAAGGAAGCTCTATTGGCGAGCTAGTCTAGAACTAAGTTATCAAACAGCTATTAATTCATCTTTGTCGCAAATCTCAATCAGCGATACGCGTGCCCCAGATCCCAGATCCCTGTAGTCTCTTGCTGTGATTTCCGCACTCCAAACAATAGGCGAATCCGGCCTCTTTTGACAAAGCACCATCAAAGAGGCATCAAAGCCAATCAGACAGAAGACCAGACGAGAAGGGGCAAATAAATTGATCTGCAATACTATGTGGATAACCAGCCAACGACGTGCGAGTTTGGACATTGAATGCTGTGTCATATAAGAATGTGGTGCATTTTCCGGAACGGTTCTCTTTTTCGGTCTCACCTCTGTTCCACTCGTTTCATTCTCTTATTCTTTGCTTTTACCGCCGTCTTAGCATAGTACGTAGCTTGCAGCGAGCATGTCAACCGCATCTGGGATCCCGTTGGACACGGCGGCCATTGCATCAACGGTGTTGGAGGGTATTCTCTATGGCGAGTACCAGATTTTTTGCGGTGGGTTATTTGATAGCTGACGCTGAACGGTGGTGTGAACAGGATTCTCTGTACTTATGTATGTTGGCACCATCTGGTCTCTAACCAACGGTCGCAAGAAACACGACGTAAACATGAAGATGGTGGCCATTGCCAGTGCCTTGCTCGTTCTCAGCACAGTCGTACGTCCCACAAAAATGCGCAGGGGAGGAATTTACGGCTGACAATTTACGACTGAATTACTCTTGAACCGGTGTAATTTAGCATATGATTATGGACATTATACGTGTGGAAGAAGGTCTTGTGCAGTATCGCGATACCTTCCCTGGTGGACCTAACGGATTCTTCGCGGATGTCGCTCAGTGGAGTTTCGTCTACAAGAACGTCATCTATACCCTACAAACACTCCTTGGTGACGGTGTCGTTGTAAGTACACTCTCAATCCTCCCCTGGTCATATTCAATTCAATTGTTGTCTGATTCCGTAACTTTGGATTTGCCTGCTAGATTTATCGCTGCTATGTTGTCTGGCAGTCTGCATACATCATCATATTCCCCATGATCATGTGGTGCTCCGTCGCTAGTGAGATGCCACTGCTCTCCGTTTGCTCACACGGCGTTCTAACTCCTTCTGTTCATGATGCGTTTACGTTACAGCTACCGGCATAGGCTGCGTGTACACGCTCTCAAAGGCGACTACCGACTCCAACAACATTTTCTCTAAAGAAACAGGCCAATGGATTACAGCATACTACGCCTCCACGCTCGCTACGAATCTCATAGGCACCAGTACGTATATTTTTTTAAAATCCTATTTTAATTAATTATATGCATTGGGGTTGATGTTACGACGTGTGCGCTGACATATGTATTGCGTTGTAGTTCTTCTGGCCTTCCGCATTTGGTCCGTTGACCGTAACGTTTCGAATCTCCGCTCGAGACGGTCGTCGTTGGGCCCGCTGCTGCTCATCATCATTGATGCGGGTGTTTTATATTCCGTCACTCTCTTAGGCGCACTCGTATGCTTCGTTTCCGCCAACCGTGGACAATATGTTCTGCTTGATATGGTATGTCGCCTGGCTGTGGGCCTCCGTTATCCCTGATGCATATGTGCTGACTCATTGGCGGTAGATTATGCCTATCATCTCCATCGCTTTCTACATGGTTATCATCCGTGTTGGCATTTCAAAAAGGCACGGTGGGCTGCACAGCACGACCGGGCGGAGTGCGAGCCACAGCCAGATGTTGCAGGATCAACAACAATACTCAATGAAGCGCGTTCAGGTGCACATCACCAAGCTCACGGAGACGAACGAGGACGGAACGCCATTCACGAACGACGATTTATCGGGTTCGCGGAAGATGCAGAGCTACGATGAGGTGTAGACCTGTATGTGTATATACCTGGAAAGCTCGCTGTGGCGTGCGGCCATATGGGGAAATGGAGATCATTGAGCGAGGACTCGCGTCCGTTCCGTTCCTTACACGCAGGCACGTTCCGTCCCCCTTGTAATAGACTTATTGTTATTTCCTGGATTTTTTTGTTTGTTTGTTTCATCAAAATCGGTGTCGCTCTGGAGGATGAGGGTGATTCGTATATCCCCCGTGTATTATGGCTAATATTATTACGACAAAATGATATTAGGTTCAAGTTTCACTTTGCATGCTGTGGTGCTGTGGTGTTGTGATAAGAGAGAAAGCGTTTGTACGCTCCGCTTGCTTGGTAAGGTCCTAGTACGTCGGACAGCGCTTGCCGGCGTGGTCTGATTTTTATGTTTTGGGAAAGCTCTCGGTGACCTTGGCATCTGTGGAAAGTGGATCAATACATTTGGCACCTGTCTCTGGGGACCCGTGTACGCATCAGATATCTTTTTTGAAGGCTGCCAGTGCTTCTGTTGAATTCGTGCCAAGATGAATATTGCGCCGCTTAAAGCGGGATTGGGTTTCAAGCACGAGCCTCACATTCGGTGTCAATAGACGGTGTTCCGAATGCTCGAATGCCCGGCTTGATGCGGCATCATGGGTCTGTGTCGGCACAGAACGGCATTTTCACCAAAGTGAGGGACTTGGAATAAAAGTAGACATAATCATACACTCCTATATCCTCTGTATATATGACCATTCATGTTAATAATCCGACCACCTTCTCTAATCAGTTCAGTTGCTTGTCACTTGAAGGCCAAACCATTGTCAAAGGCATGATGTATGCTTGGATGCCCCGATGGAGGAATGGGCCTTGCCCACTTCAAATAAATAGCTGGTGTCATTCACTTGCTGGCATTGATGAAGTTATAAGACTAGAATGAGAATTAAAAGACTATAGTAGTTTCAGTGTCATGTATTATTAATGTGTATATAAGAATATCCTCACCCTCAGTCTTTGAATAATAGACTGAGGTGTAAGATCATCAGGAGAACAAGTAAGTACAAGTTTATGGGAAAGTCCGACGTCAGGAGAGGAAGGACTTTCCCACGCACAAGGGAAAATTCTCACATGCGTCCTACGACAGTTGAGGTGGGATTATCTCTATGCATAGAGCGTCCTATTCACTACAGGCATTTCACAGCTGTTAGTAATGCCTACCAAAGGAGGTAAAACAGCTGTCTACTATGGCCTCATGATGATTATCTATTGAAGAGCTCCTCAAGAAGCCCATTATGCAGATGCAGGCCTGAGTACTGAGTACTGAGTCCTGAGACCCAATGTCTACATGTTTGCTGAGCTTGTTATGGCAGAGATTGACTGAGTTGTTGCTGGGTTTGACTTCTGGCAAAAAAAGTGTTGACCATCTGTGTTATTGGCACCAACTGACCTAATTCAATATATTGATGACAATCAATCATATCTTGTAAATGAGGTCTGCTTTCAAATAATGGTGGCATGCAAAGTGCCCCCCTTCGGTGTCAATACAGCAAAAACATGAACACTAAGGCATGTTGTCAGGAACTGTTTGAGTTTTCAGGAAATATTGTACAACACACTTGGTGAGTGGATATAAACATGAATGTGAAGCAATGTTGAGTTATCACAGGGAACTATTGATGTGCTTGTAACACTCACTTTCATCTGGTCAAATTGAGCAAATATCCTTGTGTTGGCTCAAAGTCTCTATCTCTTTTCCACAAAAGCACACAGGTCTATTTTCTGTGTTAAAAGTCACCTAGGCCGTTCAATAGCCTACAATACAGCCTATGAGGCTCTTAGGACAATGACCCATGCTATGCATGGGATGTTGAGAGAAGCAATTTGTCCAGAGTCAGGACATTTCTTTTCGGTTGTTGGCAACAATATACAGGTGTACTCAAGAATCCGGGACCCTAGAATTGGGAGGGAAAGTTACATGGTTAAAGGATTTGCTGGTATAGCTGTTGAGATGCAAGACTTTGATCATTCAGCACTAAACATTGAAGAACTTGTTAGAAGACAAAAGCTGGGAGAAAGAAAGCACTTATCCACTGATATAATACTTGCAGATATTGATTTTCCCCACTTGGAGAAAGTCATGGCTCTTCATTTCCTCGAGGCTTTGATTGATTTTATTCCAGCTTTGGAGATATATCAATGAGACATTCAGAATATGTGGGCGACAGTCCAAAAACATCAGATCTCACCTACTCAAAAAACAAACATCATACCTCTGGCTACAAATAGCGCAGATGAGATGCATGTTAGTGGAATAAAAGACAGTGCATAATTTGATCAAAACCCAGCTTAATCTTGATGATACTACGCTGGGGGACCACTTAGTTATTTCCGGTGGGGATGGAAAAACCTTCAATCAACTGATCAGGCTCAAAAAAATATCTTTCCATGCATACGGGGAACCTAGAATCCACACATTCAATAGTATTGATGCTGGAACTCTGGCACACAAAATAGACTGACCTTAGTCAAGTGTTCCGTACTCATTGGGGCAAGGACTATTCCCGCAACCCTTTGATGTTAAGCTGCCTGGCATACAAAATAAATAGCCCTACACCAAGCAATCTGAAAAAAGTAGATTTTTGTTAGGGTTCCATGTTCTTAGAATTGGCTTTGGATGCTCACCTTTTAACCTGTTGGCAGTGAGTGTGAACTTGTTACCTTTACACTAGAGTACACTAACAAGGACTTGAATAGGACCTATTTTGGTTGCAAAGATATGTTTCAGTACTTCGCCAATGCAAAATAACAGAATAACCTACCTACATTTGCTGCCCTACTAAAGGCAGCCATGCTTCTTTTTTGAGGCTATGCTATAACTCTTGCATACAACAATGCACAGGATCCTTTAATAGACACCAGCATGCATGAGAACATGCAAATTGGCTCTACGTGGGTGGGTGCCTCTGGTCAAACCAATCATACATGGTGCCGAAAGCCATGTCATCAGGAAAAACCCTTTTGCTATATAGCGCTATATAGCCACCACCTATATATATAAACGCACTCATAGAAACTATAGTACTATCAGTGCAATTATAGCTTTTATAGCTCTTATAGCACAGTAGTAGGCAAAATTTTGACCAAGGGGAGAAGTATCTATAATTCCCTCAAACTCTGGATTAATCTAATAAACTTGTTCAATAATAGAAAGAGGCCAAAAGTGTTTGGAGTCAAGTATATTATTATAGGCAAGACACTATAAGTGCTCTTATAGCCTATAGCAGCCTACATAGCTCCTATAGCTGTAAAGGTCATAGTTATAATATAGTTCAAGGTGCTTAAAAGGGCTAATAAATCATCCAGTATTAATTAATTGTGTAGCCTGTATTAGTGAAATAGTAGTTTGTATCCCTGATACTCACAAAATAAGAATAATGATTTATCCAAATATAAGTAGTGACAATGAGTAAAAAAATAATCTAAGTCCATAAAAGGTCAATATATAACACCTGTATAATACATTTTATAAGCTCTCATGGTGTAGTGGATAAATGTGATGTGTGGCTGTAAATTGCTTAGTCACCCAAGAGCTGACTAGCAGGTTGAGAGTTCAAATCCTGTTTGTGTTAATTTTATTCAATCAGCCACACAACAATTTCCAACATCTATAAGAGCATTTATAGAGTTATATGAGGCTCTATAGATGGCAGAGGTTCTATAACAGGTTTGACCACTATAACAGCTTTATGAGTACTTATAGTGCTATAGAGCTCTATATAGCTACCCCCATTTTTCCTGATGGTGTTACGCACAAAGTGCTTAACAAAGTCTGATGTTTGTCTGAGGAGTTATCTGAGGCTTATCCGAGGATAAGTTTGAGAGCGGTTCTGAGCAGAGTTCTTTGAGGGGAAGTCTGGTTCTTAGAGTCTAGCTTTATAAGCGTAAACTGCATAGAATTGTATTGAGGAAATACTACTATGTGTACATGGCTATATATATAGGTAAGGGGGTTGGTGATAGGAGTTAGGTCCTATCTAGGGTAGGCCTGTCCATTGAAGGACTAGTACTATACAACATAATATGAATGCACAGATATTAGAAGCTTCGTGAAGGAATATGAGTCATCGGTTCAATGGTATAACCGATGAGTAAAGGAAAATAACTAGTCCATGAAAGAAGTAGAAGTGAAGTAGAAATTGTAACGCCATGTGGAAGAATGTGGTGATGTACATAGCAAGACAGACAGTGATGCGTACACTGAGACCATATCAGAATTGTCAGAACCCACCAAAAAAGCCCAGCATCCCAAACAGGACCTCACATTGGCTAATGCCATTCTATTCATTCATATGGAATGGCGTATTGTGGCGGAAAATGTGTTACAATAGACATACCAGCACCTACTTACGCTTCACTTTTGTACTTCTACTTTTATTTTCCAAGTCACATGACCAATCATGTGACCATTTACCTTACTTTTCATTTTCGGACCTTTCCTTTGATTTTCATTCTCCGCTTTAACCTTGTACTGTAGTTTTCACACTGTGCCATGTGGCACTTCCCCTTTTAGTTCAAACTCCTCTTTCTCGCGCCGCGTTGCCTTTCTTCTTATTATAGATACAACTCTCTCACACAGTGGAGCTGGCCATGCGGGCTAGGTCCCATGACATCATCAGCCACTGTCGCTATCAACTGTATAGTACATATGTACAAATAACCCTGTAGTAGTATATATACCCCAATAGATCCAGGAGACTCCTCAGCGAGTCCTCCTGTTGTATACCAACAAACTCTCTGCAGCTCAAGGGGTAACCACTCCCTTATCATCTTCCTTATAGTGTGTTCTGTGTGCGCCAGAGTAACTAACTCTTGGTTGTTACAAAATGTGTCAGGCCATATCATCGGGTGCCACAGGAAGAGTCGGGGAGGTGCAGAAAGTTTGGATCTTTACCTTTGCAGGGGGGGAAAATCCCTATTACTCACAGTATCTGCTTGAGTTCTTCTGCAATTTTAAATGGGATTTTTCCCTGGTGCTGGTATCAGCCATCTTCAGCAACTGGCTGGCAAACATGTACAGGTTGCCAGGTTAACTTGGTACAAGAGCTTTCAAACTTTTGGCTGGAAGAAATGGTTCAGCACAAAGGAAAGGAATTTGATGACCCTTACTGTACCAGCACCTACTTACACTCTACTTTTTTGTACCTTTACTTTTCATTTTCCAAGTCATGTGACTGATCACGTGATCATTTACTTTACTTTACTTTTTGGACTTTTCATAGTCACATGACCAATCATGTGACACATCACCTAACCAGTGTCTAGACTCACCATGTGACTGGTCAGATGCTAGACATTGGATTTTAAACTTTATTTACAACTGTACAGTACCTGAGCAATACATGGGGAAGGACTCAGTGAGTCCTCTTCTAGTGTATACCAACATTAGTATGACAACCTCACTTATTTGATAGGTTGCACCATTATTCCTTTGAGTTGTAGCCTTTGAGGTTATGCTCCAGTGCCCAAAGATTGTACCTTGTTGGTGTTGTCACACTTACTATCATTGGGTAACATCAGGAAAACATGATTTAGATATAAATGCAATTTATTGCGTTTATATGCTATAATAGCAGGGCCAGTGGAAAAAACAATCTATTGCCACAGTTTAACACAGTGGTTGTGATGAGTTCTCCTGATTGTGAAGCTACAGGCATAAAAGGTAATGTTTCCCTTACCCTATGACCACAAGCATGTCTAATACTAATGACTGTATTCAAGGAACAAGAATTGGGAGATTGAGAGTAATATTTAAACTACCTGAAACACTATACGGTTTCCACACATCCCCCAATAATTGGCCAAAACATCATTTGGCATATGTAGAGTGGTATAGCAGCCTCAAATCCACAGCTGAAAAGGACCACTTAATGTACACTGTTAACAAGGTACCTCTAAACACTGAAGGTTTTCCTCCAGGACAAATCATATCTTTATCCAGTATTAGACAGGTTTGTCAATTTATCCCTGCTTTTGGTGGTTTGCAGGATACATGTCCTCATCATTGGACTCATAGTAATGTTCTGGATGTTTGTCACAAATTTTATCTTAATACCTTTAGTAGCAAATATGCATATCAAACATTATGGTAGTCATATATAGCATTTTAAATTTTGCATATATAATACTATTATTGCTTTTGTTGCTCCTGTTGCTCTTATTGCTTGTATAACACTATGGTCGCTATGATCATACTATAGTTGCTCTTAAAGTACTATAGGGACTTTGATTGTACTATAGTTGCTCTTATAGTGCTATAAGTGCTATAGATGCTATAATAGGCTTTATCTGCACATATGTACAAACCCCTATAGCAAAAGGCTTTTTCCTGATGGGAGGAGGACACAGCGACTTACCATCTGTTCCAGGGTCCCTCTGTAACAACCAAGAGTTAGTTACTCTGGCGCACACAGAACACACTATAAGGAAGATGATGAGGGAGTGGTTACCCCTTGAGCTGCAGAGAGTTTGTTGGTATACAACAGGAGGACTCGCTGAGGAGTCTCCTGGATCTATTGGGGTATATATACTACTACAGGGTTATTTGTACATATGTACTATACAGTTGATAGCGACAGTGGCTGATGATGTCATGGGGCCTAGCCCGCATGGCCAGCTCCACTGTGTGAGAGAGTTGTGTCTATAATAAGAAGAAAGGCAACGCGGTGCGAGAAAGAGGAGTTTGGATAAAAGGGGAAGTGCCACATGGCACCATGTGTGAAAGCTAAAGTACAAGGTTAAAGCGGAGAATAAAAGTAAAGGGAAGGTCCGAAAATTGTGTTATCGTAACACCCTCAGCACCTTTACAACCTCTCATGGCACCCTAGAGCCCACCCTACTCAATGTCCAATGCACGTCAAGGCCAATGATGAGGACAAAAGAGTAGATTGTCCCACCGGCAGCAATTTTCATGTACTTTCAGCCGGTCAAGACCCACTGGTAGAATGCACGCTCGGTGGGACATCTAGCAAGGCCCTTGAGGTTTTGGTAAGGACCTGCAGCACTTAGCAGGCTCAAGTTTGTGTAAGCGTGTACATTCAAAATGTAATTATAACATTGCACTTACCTGTGAGTCTTCACAGCAAGATTATTCTTGCTCACCATCATCATGAAAGACACGCCTACCTCATGGCTAATCAAACAAGAGCAGAGCAAAACAGCGTCCTCCAAATGATTGAACCCAGATCCCTGCCAAGTCCCACAGGAAATAAAGGCCTTGATATCATTGATCCATCGAGCAGGACTGAGGGAAATTGAGTTGAAATGAGCTGTAGCCATGGTAGAAATGATGGCATCCAAAGATGCAGTTGAGGTGCGTGCAATGTTCCTGCCAATTTTCCATCTGCTACCGGCTACTAAAGCCACACCATTTCTAGGGCATCTGTGCTGGGGAAGCGGCCTATCTCCATCCGGTCCTTGCAATTGAATAGGAGGTCCGGCATCCAGTGAGAGAAGATCTTGGAGTCTTCTTTTCAGCTGCATGTTTTGATCCTGGCTACTTTCTAGACAGGTTAGGACAATCTTAGCATCTTGGTAGGATAGCAAAACTTTGAAGATTTTGCGTGAGTCTTGCATTTTGAGACTTTTTGCTGAGAGGTTCTCTGATGCTGTGTGACACAATGTGGCGCAACTGCGCTGCAGCGCAGTTGCACCTCTTGCCCTACCCGCTGCATGTTGTGGACAACATTCTCATGCCCATTTTACAACCTTGCTGCAGTCAAATCACGCTATTAATGCAAAGTTTGAGCATAGTTCTGGAGCTCTGGTCCTGTTCTATGCAATGATCAGCTATTCCTGATGGTATTATGAAAGGAATGGGACCAGAAATACAAACCTATTAATGGTTATCAGAGATAAAAGTGACTGATATATCTTACTCACTCAGAAAACTGCAGACACCCCTCAACCCCTTCACACTGTCGATGATGAGAACTGTTGTTGGAAAACCACACACAAAAATAAACTAACACACAATCCTCCCAGATTCCACGGAACTTGTTTATGGGCTTTGCCTCCTAGAACAGTGGGTGTTCTGGTTGTTTGTGGGGTGGTATGTATAAGGATCCTTCAAAGTAAAACCCAGAGATGTATGGGTGTGGGTTTTGAGGAGGAGGGATAGTTGGAATATAGAAAGATAGGGGCTTTGTGGCGAGTATAGACGAGCACTACCTTGCTAATCATAGCACAAGGTAGGTTTGAGAACGACAATATGACGAGGTTCCCAGTGATAGCAGGCTCCTGACGCACAAACTGTAGTGCTCAGAAGGACTCTAATCGAAAGGGATGACAATGACTTCAAAAGTGGGAAGTGACAATGACAGCAGTTGACAGTGGTAGCAGTGGGAAGTGTTGTGACCACACTGGATCACAAGCAGCAGAGTAGTGAACTTGAATTTAGAGAAGAAGTCTGGAATGGAGTTCTTGTTCTTTTTACAAGGTAAAATACAGGGGTTTATATAGTAAAAGAAAAGTAGGCTATGCACAGTATAGCTGTGCAAAAAGAATGAGAAAGAACATGAAGGAAGGAATGTATGCTGACGAATCCTGCGTAGGTAGTACAGGATAAGATTGTCAAAAAAGGAAAAGAAAGGGATAGAACAATGAATGCTGTGAGTAATGTCACAGGTTTGTACAGCCATAAAGTAAAGTCCAATAGCAAAAAAAGAGCAGGAAAATCATGATGTCATGGGAAGATGCAGTAAAAAAAGGGCAAGGCAAAACACTATCAGTATCAACACAGTTCCTTTATTGTCAGTCAGGCATTCTAAAAAATATGTGTCCATAAAAATGATTCAAAAATCAAAAATAATTGCACTGTAAATGAATGTTCTGCTGAAAAAAAAAAACTGGAGCCACCAGTCCACCACCTAGTCCAAATCCGACAGTTCCATGGCCTTACCAATAGACTGGTTGTATTGGACCACCTGGTCAAACGAGGGAGGGAGGGGAGTAGTCCCAATTTGGGAACAAGTGGGTCCCAGGCAGCGTGTGGTAGCTGTAGCTGTAGCGAAGACAATGGACGAAAGATAAGTGTACCCAAGTGAATGGGACGGCGATGTACATGGGCGCAATGTGTAGCCAGTGGCCACGCAAAAAGTTGCCGAAATGCTGAAATGCAGAAAATACTGAATGGAAAGTAAAGGTGAGCGCGACTGGATTGCCTAATAGAGGTGGTGCTGATCAGCCACAAGTTCCAAAAAGGCAATATTAATTACTATTCCACATGGCACTGTGACTGTGTGGTGCAAAGGCGAGTTTTTTGAATATTTGCTTCATTTTTGACACCTGTCCATGCTACCAATCAACTTTGGATACCACCATGCTATGCATCTCATCTCCACTCACAAAGCAGAAAATGCTGTCTAGATCACCAAAGCTCTTACCAACATCATCAACCAACCTCTTTCCCCAAACACTGTCCGCCAGCACTTGAAAAAAGGCTGGCATGAAGGCTGTGGCCAAGCAGAAACACCCTCTTCTCTCTGCCAAGCATTGTAAGGCTAGGTTGGAATTGCTCATGCTCACACGGACTGGACTGTGGAGGATTGGAAGAAGGTTGTATGGTCTGATGAGACCAAAATCAATTGCCTGGGGTCAGATGGACGCAAGTGGGTGTGGAAAAAGCCAGGTGAGGGGCTCAGTGATAGATTGGTACAGGGAACTATTAAGTTTGGAGGATGTTCCATGATGATCTGGGGCTATATGACTTGGGAGGGAGTTGGGTATGCTGCTAAAATAGATGGTAGCATGGATGAAGACCTTTACCTTCAGGTTTTGAAGGATGAGCTGCTAAACACCCTGCAGTATTATGGTTTCAATCCTCCTGACATCATCTTTCAGCAAAATAATGACCCCAAGCATACCTGCAAAAATGTCAAGGAGTGGCTAGATGAGCAGGAGTTTAGAACTATGGTGTGGCCTGTATGGTGGTTGTTTGGTTACAGTTTGATTTTGGATGCAAGCCGACGTCCGGCATAATAATTTTGAAATCCCGCTGTCCCTCTAGAAATTAAATTCATATTAACCAAAATTTGGGCCAAACTATTGATTTTTGATGGGCGATCAACAAAGTGGGCAGTGTTGTGAATTAGTGATTCAGTGATTTGAATTACAAATTTCAAACGAGTGTGCACTTCAACATAGGATTTGATTTGTTGGCATTATCTAAAGAGTAGAACTATATGCAACAATGAAAGACCCCTCTCAATCACAAACTCGACTAGACATAATGTCAGCCTCCTCGAATGCTCGCTTTATGGTAGCAGAACCCTATGAAATGTACAAAAAACATGTTAGAGAAATAAAACATAATAGAGACAGAATACATACTTCAACTGCTAATGAATGGAGTCCGAAGTATAAGCAATACTCGTTGCACTTGTGCAACGAGGAGAAGTTGTCCAAGGTTGCCGTCCAATTTCCATCACCAAAGTTGTTCACAAAATCACTGAAAGAAAAGATGAAAACAGAACACGCAAAGAGATAAGGACTCACTTAGTTGTAATAATCTGGCAGTCCGTTAAAATTCCACCAGATCCTGAAAAGCAAAATTAAGTAAGAGATTGTAAATAAGAGAAAGATAAATGTACCTTGAAAGTCTGAGACAAATACAAGACCTTGCGAGAAATGATACTGTGTGTGCTGTGCAAAGCACAAAAACATTGCAATTTCCAGTTTGGGAGGGGCAAGGTGGTCTCGTGGAGTTGCACAATTGTTATTAATGTATTTGACAAAATGGCCACTTATCTTCTCTTCAAGAAGATAGACAGCATTGCGCGACTCTCTGGTGTCTTGAGGGATGGCCAAAGCGGCATGGACCACACGCAGTTGGGGGATCACTGGGGAAGGAGAAACGAGGGGCCTCTGAGTGAGTTTGTTGTCGACAAAGCTGTAAACAAGAGCCATCAGGCTCGTTGCCCAGTAAAGGCAATTGGCCTTGTTGAGCATCTTCACTAGCTCATCCTTGACAGCTAGCCCTTTACGCCCTCCTGAAGGACTCGAGGTTATTGCGCTCTTTTCGGCCCCTTCCACTGCTTTTCTGTAAAATCAATGTTTGGCTACTATAGCCTCTACCCCTAGAATGGTATCCCCCGCTTGCTTCAATTCACTTTGTTCCAACAATGCAGGGTGGCATGTTTTGAAACTTCTGGCTGGGCCCAACATTGCCTTTAAGCTACAGTCGGCAGTCAGTGTCACTATAGGGTGGTTAACCTTGTTCATAACGTCAAAAGGCACCCGTTTCTTCAGAAGATCAGTAAACATAATTGATGGTACTAGGAATAAAATGTAGGTTCCTATGTCAGTACTTACTTTAGTTTTGCATTAGTACACGTGATGAGAAAATAATACATTTACTTACAAATAGGCTTAGCCAGGCGCCGAACATCCCCTTGTGCCATCATGACACTCCGGAGAACAGCCTTGTCAGGCACACTGAATGATGGGACATCTGGCTGCGTAATATCCTTTCATAATATTCTAGACGGCAGCACTTGGCTGCTGGAACTCGAGGTTGAGGGAGCGAGGGGGCATAGTTCAGGTGTCTTGAGTGGGCGAGGTTTGCTTCGGAACAAGCTTGAGGTCAAATCAGTACATGTCTTGGTATCATAACGGTTGGATAGCTACACAAAGTCAGTATTGCTTTCAAATGTAATGGCCAAGGACGTACCTTTTCTGCAATTGGTGCTTTGCTATGCATGGGTAGAGAGTTAGATGTGGGAGGAGCAGGTCTCTTTTTTGTGCGACTCTTTCTGGCTTGTTTTCCACCCCTTGTTGCTGCAAGGAATATCTGTAAGTGCTGTGAGTATGACAAAGTAAAATAAAATAAAAAGGGCAGGTACTACCCTATCCATTGGACCACCCACATCATCATCATCAGATGATGATATGCTCGGACTCTGAACATCTTTGTTATGCATCTGTGCTTTGGCATGTTTATCTTCTTCCTTCCATAACAAGATGTCTTCGAAATCTTCCTTCGACATAAGGAGGATGATAGATACTTTGATATTGGGTGAAAACTTTGGGGTATTATCCTTAGCTGAGCTGTGAAAGAAAAAGTCATGGAGAATGAATTAACCGCTCGGAGTATTGCTGAGGCTCTTCAGGGCCGTAAATTAGTAGCAATGGAGCCTTGAGCATCTGTAAGGAGTCGAGCACCAGCTGATGGCCACAAGACCAGGCAACCCACAGAAGATTCAGGCTCTCAATCACAGTCTCACGTAGTTGGCCGCATTTGATAGAAAGTGGTACAGTAATGTCTCACTCAATATTCTCAAAAGAAGTGTGTGTGAGCATCCAAAGAAAATCAAGACAAAGTGGTGGACTCTGTAACAACCTAGAGTTAGTTACTCTGGCGCACACAGGAACACACTTTAAAGGTAGTGGAAGATGGGGAGTGGGTACCCCTTGGGCTGCAGTGAGTTAGTTGGTATACAACAGGAGGACTCGCTGAGGAGTCTCCTGGATCTATTGGGGTATATATACTACTACAGGTTTGTTTGTACATGTGTACTATACAGTTGATGAAGGCAGTGGCTGATGATGTCATAGGGTCTAGCCCGTATGGCCAGCTCCACTGCGTGAGAGAGTTAAGTCCAAAAGTAAAAGAAAGGCAACGTGGCGCGGGAAAGGGAAATGCCGCGTGGCACTTAAAGTATAAAGTTAAAGCGGAGAATAAAAAGGAAAGGAGATGTCCGGAAATTGTGTTATCGTAACACTACCCCCCTTCTAAGGCTTGACTTCCAGGCGAGACCAAATTCCGGAGGTAGTGGTAAAATTTTCGGGCATAGGTTGAAAGAGGGAATTAAAAAGGTTTGAATCCATGCCTCTAAGCTTCCTGGGAGCTGAGGGATTCCTAGCATAAAATTCGCGAACAGCGTCGCGGGAGTTTTCCAGATGGGATTCTGGTTCCCACGTTCTGTCCTCGTCTCCGTAGCCCTTCCATAGGACCAGGAACTCTAATTTTCCACGCTTCAAGCGTGCATCTACCACCCGTTCGACTTCGAACTCTTCTTCACCTTCCTGGGTGACTACTACCGGACCGGGCCGGTCTACGCGCTGTCCCGGCAGCGGTCCCTTGTAGGGTTTCACACGGCTAATGTTAACCGTGGGTACCACCCTCATTCGTTTTGGGAGTTCCAGCTCCACCGCATTAGGTTTGACTTCCTTAATCCGGTAAGGGCCAATCCACTTTTCGGTCAGTTTTCTAGACTGCCGGTCTTTTAATTTTAAGTGGTCGGTATCTAACCAGACCAGGTCGCCGACCTTGTAGTCAGGGGCCTTAGAGCGTCTACGCTCTGCCCTGTCTTTCATCTGCTCTGCAGTTCTAAATAGCGCTTTGCGCGTTTCGTCCAAGACAGACTTCATGTCTTTTGCCATGTTCCCAGCAGCCTCGTTTTTGCTCTTGCCAGGTTCTACACCCATTCTGGGGAGGTACGATCTAGTAACCTCGAATGGTGCCTTGCCTGTAGCCGACGACTGTTTAATATTGTATGAGAACTGGGCTATCTTTAGCCACTTGGCCCAATCCGTCTGTCTGTCATTAATAAATATACGGAGATACTGCTTCAACTCCTGGTTGAGTCTCTCCGTTTGTCCATCGGTTTGCGGATGGAACGCCGTGGATAATTTAGGTTTGATGCCCAGCATCCGGCATAATTCTTTCGTAAATTCGCTAGCGAATTGCGGTCCTCTATCGGAGATTACCGTTTCTGGTAACCCATGGATTGACCATACAAAATCTTTAAATAAGTCTGCCGTACCGGCGGCGGTGATGGTTTTGTTGGTAGGTATGAATACCACTTCTTTGGAGAAGCGATCTACTACCACCATTACTGAATCGTACCCGTTTGACTCGGGCAGATCCGTCGTGAAGTCCACCGATATATCCTGCCAGGGGCCAGCTGGTATCGGGTTCGGCATGAGTTTACCGGCTGGCGGTTGATGGGAATTCTTGGCCATGGCGCATCTTAGGCAGGATTTTACATATTCCTGTATGTCTTTGACCATGCCAGGCCACATGTAGTTTCTGGAGATCAACTCCATTGTTCGTTGCCATCCAGGGTGCCCAGCCACTGGAGTATCATGATGTCTATCTATTGCCTTGATCCTTGCGGACTCAGGCACATAGATTTTGTTTTTAAAATGAAAGAGCCCGTCTTTCCATAAATAGTTTTCATTGCCGTCAAGGCGCGCCTTTTCCTCCGGGGAGATGTCTTTTCTAAAGACTTCTAGGAGGTCGGAATCTTGCCCGATTCTAACATTGGCGACCCTTGATTGATCTATCAGGGTGACACCTTTGTTGTCATCTTCAATGCTGTTGGCATGATCCTCTCTTCTAGATAAAGCATCTGCTTTCCCCATTGAGCTTCCTGGCTTATGAATTAATTTATAATTGAACCTTGACAAGTACACCGCGTAGCGGGCCTGTCTCCGGTTCAGGTCTCGGGCCGTCATGAAGTACTCCAGGTTCTTATGATCGGTCCAAATTTCGAATTGGTGCCTAGCACCTTCTAAGTAGTGCCGCCAGTGCTCTAAAGCTCTAATGATGGCCAGCATCTCCTTGTCGTATATTTGATAGTTGCGCTCTGTAGGCGACAAACTATGCGATAAATAGGCACAAGGCCTCCAAAGATCATCAGGGCATTTGATTGATAGAACAGCCCCAGTGGCGAAGTCAGAAGAGTCGGTTTCTAGCCGGAACTCTTTGTCTAATTCAGGGAATGCCAATATGGGCGCTGTTGTAAATACCTGTTTAAGCTTATCAAAAGCTTCCTGTTCTTTGGCGCCCCAATGCCAAACAAGGTCCTTTTTGGTGAGATCGTTCAACGGTCTCGTGATTTTTGCAAAGTTTTCAATAAACCTTCGGTAGAAATTGCCTAAGCCTAGGAAAGCCCTAACCCCTTTGACGCGAGTAGGTTCTGGCCATTCCAAAATAGCTTGAACTTTCTCAGGGTTCATCCTGATTCTGTTCTGGCCTATGATCATACCGAGGAAGTCTACTTCCTTCACTTTAAAATTACATTTTTCGGGTTTAACGAATAGGTCCCGTTCCTGTAAGCGTCGAAGGACTTCTTGCACGATCCTGTCATGCTCAGCCTCATCGTCCGACTTTGTAAATATTAATAAATCGTCAATGTAAATGACGACACAGTTTTCCATATCCGCAAAGATCTCATTCATCATGCTCTGAAAGGTCGCCGGTGAATTGGTCAACCCAAAGAACATAACAAGGGGTTCGAAAGATCCTCGGTGGCACGTGAACGCGGCCTTCCAAGCATCTTCCTCTTTGATTCGTACGTTATTGTACCCCCATCTGAGATCCATTTTAGTCAGAATCTTGGCGCCAGCCAATTTGTCTACTAGCTGACTAATTAAAGGCAACGGATACGCGTTTTTAACTGTGTGCTCATTCACGTAACGATAGTCCATAATCATGCGCTTCTTACCATCCTTTTTAGGAATGAAGAACACCGGGGACGTCATAGGACTTTTGGAAGGTCTGATGTAACCCTTCCTAAGTTGTTCGTCTATGAAACTAGATACCTCGTCTCTTTCGGGAGCAGAGAGTGGTATCATGTGTCCCTTCCTTGGTTTGAAGGTGTCTTTCAAATCTATAGCATGGTCCCAAGGCTTAGCCTCTGGGAAGCGCTCTGACTTGTGTTCCGAAAAGACTTTCCAGAAGTCGTGGTACTCGGGAGGTACCAGCCTCTTAATCTCTTCCTCAGGTTTCACCTCATCATCGTCATCGTCGATCTTTTCTAAAGATCTGAGCTCGTAAACGTGACTAGCGTTTAACTTTTCGAGACGCTCATTGTGACGGACATGATTTGGTTTACCCAAGTTTACACATTCCTGGGGACAACGTGACAATGTGACAACCCCTGTCTGCCAGTTGATCTCAGGATTGTGTTTAAATAGCCAGGTCCAGCCTAAGATTAAATTAATTTTCCCTAGTTGGGTAGCCTCGGCAGTGACTCGTTCTCTGTGTCCTTGGTATTCGACCACAAAAGAACATTTGTGTGTGATACAGCCACCTGCGTTAAGCGTACCGTCAATGTTATAGACGGGAATAGATGTTTCTAATTTTACAAGGGGGAGTCCAATTTGCTCCGCCCAGACCTGATCTATGAAGATCCCGTTAGCGCCTGAATCAAGCAGTGCGCTCGTTGAGTGTACTTTGCCCCTGGCAAGGTTTTCCACGCCAACGTCTAAACGGATCTCCTTTTGGAATAAATACGTGCGCATCAACACACGTCTTGGGATTTCGGGAAAGGGTGGCTCCGAAGAAGAAGAAGAAGAAGAAGAAGAAGGAATTTTGAATGACACATGTTTTTCTATTTTTGTTTTACCAGAATCAAGCACCCTAGTGTTTGTCTCGCCGGGGCCACGCTCCAAGGGAGACGCTGGTGCAGCGGTAGTATCATAAATTTTGCAGTCACATTTCTTTATACAAGTACATACTTCTGATAACAATTTTAAAAACTTATTTACAAATTGGGGAGCCATCCCCGTCATTCCGTTATTGCTCGTGCAACACCCCGGAGCAGGGGCCACTTTGTTGTGGTTTACTTCATTTTTACTAGGAGCTAAGGCACCCAAGTGACCTAAGCCCCAAATTCTTTTCCCTGAGCCTTCATTTCGTTGACCTGTTGGTCATAGAAGAAGGCCCGGATTTCGTCGTAAGAACGACCGGCCAAAGAGTTGAGCCGATCGTCCGGCTTCTCGGATTCTAATTGGCGCGCCTGGCGCCCTTGATTATTTTTTTGTTGGGCGGCCTGCGCCCCGTTTCTACAGTCTCGGGACATGTGTCCCTCTTGGCCGCAGTTGTAACAGCTGCCCTTGAATCTGCGCATTTGTCCGCCTTGGACCGCGCCGATATCCATAGGAGCACCCTGTCCTGGCTGCAGCCCGAACGGCTTGAACCCGTGAGAGTGATTATAATTTTGGTTTGATGACCCAGGGCGCCTCTGGGGTATTGTGGTTTGTTTGGTGGACCCGCCACCTTGGTGCATAGCGTAGAGCTCCATGGCCCTACCAACTCGTCTGACTTCCTCGGCTGCCAGAGCCAGGTCGTCACTTCTCGTATCCTGCAGGTAGATCTGCTCTGCAATGCGAGGGTTCACATTGCGTTCCAGCAGTTCTACTGCGTGTTCGTTACCTAACCCTCCTTGGATGGAGAGGGCCAGGAACCGGGTGACGTAATCGTCCGTTCTCAGGTTTCCCTGTTTGAACGAACGGATTTGCTGCCGAGCCCAGTCACGCTCAGCTTGTGGTTTGAAGTATTTTTCGATCTCCTTCTTGAGATCATCCCAGGTAGGCCACACACCCGCGGTGTAGCATTCCTGGAGTCTTACTTGGGCGTATCGACCCGCCACAGGTCCTTTTAGTCGAGATAGCACCGCAGTGGATACCTCAAAGTCGTCGGCAAATGCTTCCCAGTTTGCCTTGACCCAAATCTGGAGTTTGATCCACCATTCGGCGAATCGCGCTCGGTCTCCTTCGAAGGCGCCAGGGTCAGCGACGACTTCGACTTTCTTGTTGAATTTCTTTTCTACCGAGGGGGTTGCTACAGGGGGGTTGGCCTGTATCTCGGCGAGTTGCGAGGTTAACTCAGCTATCTGCACACGCATTGCATGCAGTAGCTGATTCATATCTTGGGATTGCGACGACATGTCGACTTGTTCTCTTTGGGTAATGTAAAAATAGGTAACTGGGGGTCCCCGCTTGCTATCTGCGGATCAACCTCTTCCCAGCTGAGTATCGGATCTCAATCTCCGACTACCCACACTATAGTATTTGAAAAGTATATAAAATGTAAATGTAATAAACCCTGGTCCGAACGGTTGTCAGGGGGTGGTCCGCTTGTTAAGCTGTCAACCCTTCTCCAGACTGGCGGAGGCAAGTGCCCGGCCTGGTCAGAGGTATTCGAAAGTGAAAGTTTTGTATTTTAAGTCTAATCAACAGTGGTTCCACACCGACTGCTGAGCTAAGTACTCCCCTTAACGCTGGGGGCCGCGTATCACAGGTTTTGGGTTCTTCTCCCAAAGCACTACAAGGCCGTCGCTAGGAGCGCACCTATCTGCTATATGGGATATTCCTAACCGCTAACCAATCTCCTTAACCCTGGAGTCCGGGTGCCCAAATGATGGGACTTCTGCACACACGTGCGAGAGAGTAGAAAGAGCGAGTCCTAATGTAACAACCTAGAGTTAGTTACTCTGGCGCACACAGGAACACACTTTAAAGGTAGTGGAAGATGGGGAGTGGGTACCCCTTGGGCTGCAGTGAGTTAGTTGGTATACAACAGGAGGACTCGCTGAGGAGTCTCCTGGATCTATTGGGGTATATATACTACTACAGGTTTGTTTGTACATGTGTACTATACAGTTGATGAAGGCAGTGGCTGATGATGTCATAGGGTCTAGCCCGTATGGCCAGCTCCACTGCGTGAGAGAGTTAAGTCCAAAAGTAAAAGAAAGGCAACGTGGCGCGGGAAAGGGAAATGCCGCGTGGCATTTTAAAGTATAAGGTTAAAGCGGAGAATAAAAAGGAAAGGAGATGTCCGGAAATTGTGTTATCGTAACAGACTCACCCCAACCAACTCTGTTCCAGACTTTCCCTCATTTTTCACATGGTGAAGAGCTATCCTGATCATAACTTGATGTTGAGGTGCTAATGTAGAAGCTAGCATTTTGCTGCGGTGGTGTGCATGGAATGCATGGTTGGGAGTGTAACCTATAGCCTGAGAAATACTACCCGCACTGGAACCGGCAGACATAGGCATGGTAGGTGGAGGCATATTGCTGCTAGCAGCATGAGCCACCCCAATATGCTGCCTAGGGAATGATTGTTCTGTGACCAGGTCAGTACTGCGACCACAGACAAGTGAAAATTTACTCACCACCATGTTGTGCTGCCAAAGAAGCTCTAACAAGAGCCTGCCGGGAATTTACATCCATGCCATGCGATCGAGAAGCTACTTTGGTGAAGTCTAGATTGATCATTGATCCAAGCCCTATCAGCACTTAAGATTAGATTATCAAAATAAAATAACCATACCAACTGGTGTGCCCAACGTTCTACCAGGCTCTCCTCCAGCTTCGGCACGCTTGAGTTGGTAGTGTGCAGCACAATCTGGACAGCAGTGGTGACCAGATCCATCTTTGCCCTTGATGTACAAGAAGTGGATTGACCTGTCAAAGTCTGTACAACAACGGCCACAAGTTTTGGTTGATGGACCTTCAGTTGTGGGCGTGAATTCCATGATGGCTATTTTACTTACCATTTCACCCTCCTAGCGTGGTTTATATGGATTCTTCAAGATGAGTTGCAGTCCAATCTGAGTCAAGTCGAGCCCCAGGCTTCTGTGAATTCCTGAGAATTTGATGGCAACTCATTAACGGGCCATCCTCAAGCCATCCTCAAGCACACAACATGTGTATGAGGATCAGATATGGTTCTGAGTCAAATGAGGCCACAGAAATTTTGACCCAAGATAATGTCAGCAAGGAACAAATGGGGAAGCAGCGGCAAGTCAGCTAAACAAATTGACGGTTAGTCCTGCAATTCCGTCTACCTAAATAATCTTCCATATCCTTTCTCCCCATAGCATTATCTGCATAACAGACACCACCCTGCTTACACTGCACAGGCGGTTGATCAAATAGGAAGTGTACTATTAGACTGTGCATCCTACGTGGTAAGTTTTACAATATTCTCTCGTGCCTACCACATGTTCAAGTTGGTCAACAGCATAATACTAATATTTTTGTTCCTTTACATCTAGCACGTTATACTTCCCTCAAACAATGCCCAACCTTCTAGGTACCAATGGATACAAGGTAACCCCAGGTAGATGTGTAGCAGTGACAACCCAAGACTGTCATACTTACTTTATGTGCTTTTCCCCACAGCTCCTGATGTTATAATCCGACTGTTGGTGGAGAAATTTGTAGCAGATGGGTACTCCAACCCCAAAATTGTTACCAAACTCAAGGACCACTATGACACAGATCACCACTCTTTTTCGTGAGCTTTTACTAAGTGTGATACTAGGATATACTGACATGAATGGTTAAACCAGCTTGTCGTTATTGAAGAAAAAAAGAATGCTCTGGGGCTTAAAAGAAAGAGCTCTCGTGGCCAGGCACACACAGTCAATAGCATTGGACCAACCATTGAACGGGTTCAGGCACAGTTTCCTCAACAGGGATCACATGATATGAAGGAGATGTTGCAACAAGAAGAAAAGGTTATGGTGCCCCGGTAAGTTATATTATTGTACATACCGACACTCACAATGACATTATAATAGACAGGTCATACTGGACTACATGAATCTACACCATCCAGACGAAGTACAAGGACGGCTCAAACGACGACTCAAACATAGCTATTTCTGGACAGCAGGAGTCAACAAGTTGTGGTGTTTTGACCAGCATGATAAGTGGTGCCGCTTCCAGCTCTTTTTTCATGTTGAGCTGGAGCCTTTTTCTGGCTGTGTCCTCTGGCTGAAGGTTTGGTGGACAAATCACAATCCTTGTTTGATATGTGGGTGGTACTGTGACGTTGTGGAGAGATTGGGTGGTAAGTACATTTACCTCAGGCATTCCAAATTCTGATCATACTCTTGCGTGGCAGGGATGCCTCTAATCACACAAAGCAACCCCGGCACTGAAAATAATGGCATTGCAAATGGCCATACATTACTTCGCCATATGCAAGACTCAGCCCTAGACAAGTCGCTTCAGCATATGTTCAAAGGATCCCACTGTAACATCAAGCCCGAGATCTTCTGGGGTCAATTCCGAAGACGGTGGGCACCGGGGTTTGAGGCGCTCATTGAATGGGGAGTCAATGAGGGGCTCTATGATGCAGATGATGCACTCGAACGGTGGCGTGACTTCTATCTGCCCTTGTTGTAATGCGACTAACACAAATCTGTAGGCTAGTATTTCATTATGTTTTTATCCCTTGGATCCAGCAGGAGCTTGATTGCTTCATTGAGAGATTCAACAACACAAAGTCCCAACACAACTCACACAAGCTCTTACCTCACGGACACCCTATAGATATTTTCAACAAGCCGGAACAATTTGAGTCGCGCGACTTTGCTGTAAGTTTCTGTTTCTTCATTTCTATCACCCTGTTTACTTATGCATGCTTGTCCAGGTTAAGCTCCATCCACCATATCTCATTGAAGTGCGAAACAAGTATGCACCCCCTGATCATGCTGTCTTCAACTTAGTCCCTCCAGCCTTTGCATTACAAGCTTGCACATTCTCAGATGCCGCAAACTACCCACCAGTCAGTTGGGACAATGTATGGGACATTTACATCCACCTGCTCAAGCAGTTTCAAAGCCAGCCAAACAACATCGAATTCCAGGCTATGCTGGCCAAGTCTGCTATTTCCGACAACGCAAAAGACTTCATGCCGGTTGTACCTCTTCCACCACACCGGCAAGGGAGACCCGCTGTGGGAGGCGCACCACATAATGCCGCATGCTACTCATCAGACGAAGCAGAGACTGACTTTGAATATGAATGGACGGATGATCCGGATGGAACCTGGGATTGATTTACCTTAGCTAGTGTCTTGTAGTACATGTCTCATTTTCTTGCAATGTAATGTCTATAATTATGAATATAGAATTACAGTTTCTATTATCAAATTACCGGCCTCCAATCTGAGTCCTTGTAATGAATTTTGTTCGGATACTCGTAGTTAGCAGATGATGATCGAGTTTTGGGCCAACCCTACTTGAAGTCAGTAGAAGGCTTGAGGTCCGGTTTCTTCAAGGCCGCATGACTGGTGTGCTTGGAGTCCTTCAATACTCCCAGTGCCCGCAATACTGGGGACCTTGCGACGTCATGGAGGATCTTTGTTATTGAAGTTAGAATCTGCGGAACAGTCGTTCGGCTCATCGTAGTTAGCAGATGATCAAGTTGTGGGCTGACCGTACTTCCTTGAAGTCAGTAGAAGGCTTGAGGTCCGGTTTCTTCAAGGCCGCATGATTGATGTGCTTGGAGTCCCTCGATCCTCCCAGTTTGTGAGCAAAAGGATCCGAACCTTTGTGGTCAGTTGCTTCCTTGACTCGGAACTTGACAGAAGCTTGAGGTCCGGTTTCTTCAAGGATGCATTGGAGGATCTGTAGGGAGCTCATTTGAGCCTTCGTAAGTTAGCACTACAATAAATAATCGGGCAACTCATTTCTAAATTTCTTCTTTGAACTTGATGGAAGGCTTGAGGCTTGAGCTCCAGCATCTTTGACTTGACCTTGAAGGTTGGCACTTTGACATAACAGATCAGAAGAGGTGCTCCCTTGCAAACGGCTCATGCTCATGCCCTTTTTCCCATGTCCTTGTATTTGTTTCCTTGTTCCAAACGTGAATGTTGTGAACACTTGTGGATAACTTGACAAAGTTTCTGCTGCACTGACTTGAGATCCATGTGCGCAAAATGGTCATGTGAGCTGATTTTCCTAATTCGGCAGCCTTCCTCATTTTTTGTTTTGCTATGACATCTACAACTACCCTGCCTATCCACAACATTGTGTCTTTTGACTCGACTCATAGCTCTGAATGCTGGTATTGTTACTCCCTTCATGCACCTTGCATATAGGGCTCTGGTTTAGGTTGGCTCACGCTGTAAGGGATCATATACAGGTCAGGATGTTCTCTCTACATTCTGTACTTACTGATAATACGCTCATGGGGATAATGATAGTGGTGAAACTGGGACCAGTAAGTCGTTTTTTTTGTCAACCATCCCTGCTCGCTAACTCGCCTCTCAGATTTAATTGTTTCCATCCTCACGCCTGTCAAATACCAACACTGATGTCCTTTTTGCAACTATCATCCATTGCACTCACCCTAAATTGTCCGCCAGCTCTTGCACACTCAGTCCCGAGGATTGGTCCATATTCCCCGTGGTCAACGCGCAGATGCTCCAGCCAGGTGTGTCTGCTCTGCTGTCTTATTTGTCAGGTGCAGCCATTGTTCCTGCCACCGCCACCTCCCTTGTTACTGTGCCTGCTCCCCATGGTCCAATCACCCTCCTCATTCCACTTCCAGCAACTGGTGCGGCTCCTGTCCAACCCATCCCCCCTCCCAAGTGTACACACATCTACTATGGTGTCATCTTTGAGGTCCTAGAGAGCAGTGCTGCGGGACCGTTCTGGCTGGTATGTATCTACTGAGTCTCATCATTTTCATCCCACTGAATTCTTCTGTAGGGCTAAAGCCTCTCTTATTGGCACAGGAGTCGGCCGTGCTGTCTTCATTTGTACTACTTCAGTTGTATGCCCTGAAAGCACGTCTGTGACAATATATTTATTTTTTCTGGTCTCGCAATCTCTAAGGAAGCTCTCTCGATCTTAATTAACCTATCGCTGATCATCATTAACATATCTATAAATTTACAATATAATCTTTGTACAGTTTATCGGCCTTCAAAAAAATTACTAAATTTTAGATCGGCGTTCAAAATCGAACCGTAACCAAACGACCACCGTAGGCCTGCACAGTCTCCTGACCTTAATCCTATTGGACATGGGTAGGGTTATCTCAAGAGGAGGCTTGCAGAGTATGAATACCCTCCTAATGTTACGATACACAATTTTCGGACCTTTAATTTTCATTCTCCTTTTTAACTTTATACTGTAGTTTTCACACATTGTGCCATGCGGCACTTTCCCTTTTGTTCAAACTCCTCTTTCTCGCACGGCGCGGCCTTCCTTCTTATTTTAGCTACAAGTATCTCACGCAGTGGAGCTGGTCACATGGGCTGTGCTCATGACATCATCAGCCACTGCTTTTATCAACTGTACAGTACACATGTACAAACAACCCTGTAGTAGTATATATACCCTAATAGATCAAGGAGACTCCTCAGCGAGTCCTCCTGTTGTTTACTCACAACTAACTCAGTCCTACCTAAGGGGTAACCACTCCCTCATCACTACCTTTATAGTTTGTTCTAGTTGTGCGCCAGAGTAATTAACTCTTGGTTGTTACACCTAATGGGATGAAGGAGTTGTGGGAGAGGATTCAAGTGGAGTGGGAGAAGATAACAGTTGCAGAGTGTTGCAACTTAATTGAAAGCATGCCTAGGAGTATTTGGGTGGTGCTCAAGGCAAAAGGAGGCTATACCAAGTACTGATATTCCCTAGATATCTCCCTTGATGCCAAAAGTGAAAAAACTGTTGCAATGGTATTGCTGTTTTGAAATGGACATATCTTCACAACCACTGGGCCAAATCACATAACCCAGGAACCATTTCGTAGCCAAGACCAAGTATTTTTGTCAACCCCACCAAAGCTGAGCAAAGTTGGTGGTGCACTTTGCACATCCATCGCATTTAGGCCAAACATTGCAACGGTTTTTGGAGTCACTGTAATTCCGGAGTACCATGTGGGGGTGGGGTACAGGGCTACATAAGACCACTATTGCTATTCCTTATGTCTTATGTTCTAATCTATCAGGCAATCTTATGTTATGCGCTATGGCATATGCCAAGCGGCAGAGCACGAGGAGCGTAATTCCGAGAGTACCAAAGATTTGGGAGTTTGGACTTGAGGATCTCTGACTTTTCAGAAGTCTGGAAACCATGGCCTGTGGCATGGATATGACAGTAGGTACCATTATAGAATCAGATCTTGTATGCTAGAGTCGCCTCAAACAGTAAAAGTAAAGAAAAACAACACTATAGAGTTAAATATGCATTAGGAGGACACTACAAGACATTGTAAACCCTGGTCAATGTGGTACAGAGGTGACAACAACTTACCATGATTGGTGTGGTCTGCATTGCCTTACAATGTCAAGTATCCTGTTATGGGCATTGACAAACATTTATTGACCAGCCAAACAAAGCAAGGTGCTGGCGACTGATTCCACTGATGTCAACTTGGGTGCATGACATCAAATAGCTTTATTAACATTATTCTGCCCCTTTTATCATGTGTATTGTTTCTGTATTCCTTGCAATACTGATTAAGTAATGTAACAATATGGGAAGTTGAAGACAAAGCAAAATGACAGCAAAACAGGACTTGCACCCTACACTGCATCCTGTGAATTAATAGTGTGTAGTAGGCTTACACTTGACACTGTCATTATCCATCAAGTGTGTAAGACTATGTATGAAAGTGAACCAATAGTTCCACTGGGATGCTATTAATTGCAGAGTAGAAGCTTGGTGACGTAAGTGCTATTTGCTGCGGGGAATGACGTCGGGTTGTACGGGGTAGGTGCTTACGTGATGTGCAGCAGTGCCTCCCCTATGTGTATAAGTATCTTCCATCGATAACATCGCCTACGACTACCACAGACATGCCCGTCCCAGGTTTCCTTTCGTCCTTTGCAGACAAGGCCCAGTCCGCCATAAACGCAACCCCGCTTGCAGGCCACATCCCCCACACCTCTCCCCCTCCCCCCGCAGACCAAGCCCATCCCCTGCCCCCCTCCTCCTCCTACAAATCCCATGCACTCGAGTCCCTCCAGCACCAAATCCGCACTTTCGGTCAACAGTACATCGCCACCTCCACCCTCCCCGTGCAACGCATCATCACCGTCCAAAAGGGCGTAGCTCTCTCTTTCGATGCCCTTTCCCGCGACTCAAAGGCGCAGAGCAAGGAGCTTTATACCTGGGGGCAGGGCGAGGACGCAGATCTCAAGGACGTTTCTGACAGACTCGCCTATCTCAATTTTGTCCAGGGGTCTTTGGCTGGCACGTTGGCGAACAAGCTGGATGCCGCGAGGACGCCGTTCAAGGCTTTGAGAGATGCTGAGAACGCACTCGCACCCCGTCGCGCAGCGCGCCAGGGCCTTCAAAACCAGATCGCGCGTACGGAGCATGATCAGCTCAAAGGCTCAGAACAGCGTCTCGCAGAGCTCAAACAACAGCTCTCCCGCGCAGAAGCCGCCGACGAGCAGCCCGAAAAAGACGTCGAGCTCCTCAAGAGAAAGGCTCTCCGCGAGAGCGAGTTGGCAAAGTGGGACGCCATGCGCGAGGTAAGTTCCTTCCTCTTCCTCCCTTCTTATGTACTTGCTCACTCACTCTCTATGACCCACACAGTACGGCGAGAAAATCGTCCTCCTCTCACAAGCCTCAAAATCCATCATCGGCGCACTCCCCACTCTCCCTCCCTCCCCCTCCTCCCCCTACACCGCAGCTCCATCCACAGCAGCAGCCCGCGCCTCCCTCCAACGCGCCCTCGACAATTACAAAACGGGCCACATCAACCTTCCCCCTCCCTCTCCCTCTCCCTCCTCCCACGGCGGTGGCTCAGATATCGACGGCGACACCCGCTCCTTTGGCGAGAGCCACGCCAACGAGCTCGACAGTCTCGCATCCGAGTCGGACCACACCCAGCCTGGGATCCCACTCACCCCGCCGCCGCCTCAGCCCAGGAGTGTCAGTGGGACGGAGCAGGGAGGATCGGCGGAGGACGCAGAGAGGACGCGTTCCCCGCCTATCAACCCGTCTGCGCTCAACAACGCCCCTGCGCTTCTCCCAGCTCCCATCCCCTCTTCCTCTCCCAGCGCGTTCCCCTCTGCCCCTGGCCTTGTCGACACGTCTTCGTCGTCGTCCGCTCCAGCTCAGACGACGTCGCCGCTGACAATCCCACCTCAGCCTACGATCGCTGAGACGGGTGTCCCGTTGAGCGCGTCTTCTGCATCAGGTCCTGGGCCTAAGAGTGGGTCGTTGAAGGATGTGAGAGGGGCGAGGGAGGATGCGGGGGTGAGGAGTGGGGGTGGCTATGGTGGCTATGGGCAGACTCCGAGTCCCCAGGCGGCGACGACGGAGGCTGCGCATCCGACTGCAGAGGAGGAAAAGGCGAGGTTGGAGAGGGCTGAGAGGGAGCGCGTTGCTTCCTCGTCTGCCAATGAGAGTGCTCCGACGACCGCGACGCCCGGGTATGAGACTGCGGAAGAAGAGAAGAAACGGTTGGAGAAGGAGGAAAGGGAGAGGGTGCTTGCGGGCGGTGGTGCGAATCAGAATGTGAGTGCGAATGAAGGAGAAGGGGCGAAGAAGGAGGATGAGGATGAGGAGCTGCCTGCGTATCAGGAGATGTGAGACTGTTTATGACGCAAAGGAAGGAAGGAAGATAGGACGATCCTTACTGTACCACCACCTCAATTCGCCACGACAGGCGATCGGATTTACCCCTATATTTTGCTTACAACAATGCTGGGATTTGGATCTGGAGTGGATTTGATACGTGATATTTTACTGCGTTACTGATTCTACTGATTCTACTATGTATGTACATTAATGTCGGTTGGTTTGTCGATCAACGGACCGTCAATGCCAGTGGTCATGATTTTGTGACTTTGTAATTTGGTCTGTGAAATTGTAAACGTTGGGGTTGGTTAAGTTATGGAATTAGTACTCATAGGAAGGTAAGGGCAGGGAAGGAATCAATTTGTATTTTGTGATGTGCTATGATACAGTGAAAAGTATTGCATATCTCCATATCACTAAACTTTCTTCGGTAGCAAAACGACTGGCGCTCCCTCTTTCGCTTTCAGACCATCTTTACCTAAGTAACGCTCACATTCCCATGCCCAGCTATCATTCCCTCCCACCCAACATGCTACAGAGTCGAGATATCTTTGCACCTGGGTTATCAACGGCTTCGTCCCATGGTGGTAGGCTCTTCCGTAGTTCGATGCACTTCCGGGTCATGCCTTCATGAAAGTGTAAAACTGTAGGGCATCTCGTAGCCCCATTCGATACTGGTGCATGATGATGGTAACGAGATTGTGAGTGTCGTCTCCGCGAGCCTGTTGTCGATTATATGAAATGATGTCCTGTAGAAGCATAAGATTCGAAATATAATAGCTCCCAAATAACTACTGACATTGACGGTTATGATAGAATCAGTTGCGCAAATCTCGAGTTCAAGCACAACTAGGTGATCGAGAACTTGGTCGGGTGATATATCGAAGTCGGAGTCGAAGAGTATTAGTGCTAATGACGACTTCACGCCCGATGTTCCGCGTCTAACAGCGAAATATTCGTCAACAGTACGCAGATGGTTGGATTGGCGATCCCCGGCTTGCTGTATGACCGTATCGGTATATTCTTGAAACGTGTCAATGAATCGCTGCTGGTACCTAGGATTCGCTCCCCTTGTTGCCCGCTCCCGGAATCTAATTAAGAGAGCTCAGCTACTGTCATGAACAACACTTACTGCCAAACTATCTCGCTATAATTGGCTCTCCTTGAAGTCGGGGCTTCGTTGGGTTTCTGAAGACATTCATATACATGTTGGCCAGTGCTCTAACCCCTTTTTCATCCTCACGATCGCTGTATTCGTCGAAAATAAGGAGGGTAGCCATTAGATCGCAGCAGCCACTGCGAACAATTTCTGCCGGTACTACCATTCATATATATAGCTCGGGGGTATACTGAGGCTCTCACCTTTGTTCGATAACGCGAAGGCCAAAGTGCTTAGGAGACCTAGAAGGCCTTATATCTGACTTTTGGCTTTTTCTTTGTGTGCAACGATGCAGACTTAGCGATATGGCTTGCATCGTAGACTTCTATTTCTCGTGGCGTGAACAGTTTGAAGTCGAGAAACCAAGCACGAGAGGCCGCCCAAGTTTCCTGGGAGTGAGGGCTAAGAATTTGAGGCCAAGGCCAGCTGGTCATAATATTGGGAATATAAAACTCAGAAGGTCTCTCCATCGCGAGTGAGGTAAGGACTTCGACGTCGTTTTAACCAGTGTGCAAATGGCCATAAGTCCTGAGTCATGGTTCGATTTCGTTCAATCTCGTGTATATATTATCTTTTTTCTGGCGCTTCACTGGCAAGTCCAAGTTAGAGCCTCTAGCAGCCACACTGCCAATACTGTATATAGTCCTGATTTCCCGCGCGAAAGGAAAAGTCCGATAAGACTCGAACGCTCTTGCTGCCAAGTCATTGACCGAGGTCACGGTAAGAGCACTTTTACAAAGACTAAAGTTTACAATAATTCACTCATACTCTACATATAGATGTGTTTATTGGTTCCTACAGCCATCACATAGGTTTTCACAGGCCATCAGAACATTGAAGGGAAAAAGAGAGTGCATGATGATCACGAGTACTCGCCGTCTTTACTCGCCTGAAGCATGCGCCCATATGCATCCATATTTCAGCCTGGTGGTGCAATCCCAGTATATATGCAGTCAGGAAGTCTCATGATTGTGCAATCTAGACAATCTGCGCCGTGACGCTCGGACAGCGCCGATCAAAGATAAGATTCCTGACAGTACGTACCTGTAACGCTATATTTCATACCGGGATACCCACAAACTGGATATGAAAGATACATCACCATCATCCATCATCCCATCATGTCTGACACAGCCCATGATCAGAACGTAGAATTCATAGAACTTCATCAGAGCGCTCGCGATGTCACTTGAGAATCCAGCATGACGCTGTAACTTTGTCAAATTTGGACGTTTTTTTCCATCCTCGAGGCCAGCGATATATTTGGAAGGGATATAGTACACGAACATTCCGTAAGTTAAATGTTCAAGGGCGTTCTACGCAGTTAACGCCAGAGCCAAAA
This sequence comes from Serpula lacrymans var. lacrymans S7.9, assembly GCF_000218685.1. NCBI lineage: Eukaryota > Fungi > Basidiomycota > Agaricomycetes > Boletales > Serpulaceae > Serpula > Serpula lacrymans. The sequence goes on from NW_006763304.1 coordinate 1,020,844, forward strand.
AATCTAGATGCAGAAGTAAGGTATAGGAGACAAGAAATAGAGGTAAAGAAAAAGGAGGGAAACAAGTGAAGCGAACCCATGAAGCTCGAGTTTTTCTATTTTCGTAACTTGGCAGTTCTGGCAATCGACAAGCAGACCGCCCAACTCCAGCCCCCAACAAAGGCCAAAATAAGAAACAACGACAAGAATAACGACAGGGACGATCAACGAGTATGAGATGGATATCATGGACGGTCATGGTGGATGGTGAATACAAGCATTATGCGAGTTCACACTCTATCACCGACACACTAGCGCGGAGGCTGTATACTCCGGATATCTTCAGACCGGCTGCTTCGATGATCTCTTGCCATTCGGTCTGTTCATGGTTGTGTTGAATCAGCAGTGTGTAATAAGATGTGTCGGGAAAGAGACTTACGAGTGATCGCTCGAGCGCGTTGAAGACACCCATCATGTGCACGCCCAGCGCGAGGTGCATCTTTGCGTTCGCGCCAAAGTTGGCGGGTACGTAGGCGGGCGCGGTGATTGAGCGGTAAGCCTTGCTCTTTGTTTTCACCACACCGTTCCCGTTCCCGTTAATGACACCATTAGAGTTGGAGTGGGAGTGGGAGTGAGAAGTAGCGGAGAGGTCGGAGAGGCTGATGGTGTCACCAGAAGGAGTAGATGAGATGGTAGAAGGGGTGGATACGTATTCGACAATTAGGATTTTGGACTGATTAGGAGATATGAGAGTGAGCAAAAGCTTCTTAAGGAGATGGAGGATGGAGAGGGCTTACCCGTCGGCCGGCAGCGGCCTTGGTGTTCTTCAGGATGGTTATCTATGGAACAGGTTAATAGGGAATAACAGAGGGGAGCAAGATCTTAGCCATACGCAATCAGCTTCTGGCCAGTCATGCCTGCGTACAAAATTGTCAGTACAAAATTGTCACACTCAGGTCGAAAAATAGCTATGAAAGGAACGGTGATAGAAGGCGGAAGACGTACAATATATATCGAAACATATATACTATATCCTCTGACGAGCGTGGCTGTGTGTGGAAAAAGTTGTGAGCCTCAACGACGATGCGACCTTCTTCGGCAAGTTCAGGTATGTCACGGTCAATGTTACCCTGGGCGATGGGTACTACTTCGGGCAGGTCCTGGATCACAAAATTACATTCTGGAAGACTATGGTAAAATGTTTTTAATTTTCTTCTTTTTTTAGGAAGCAGTACTCTTACCACTTCGCAAGGGAAATTGACAAATTCCCTTGTCCGCCACCAACATCAACGATTGTGCGAGGCCCAAGTCGCTTCCAAGGGTAGTCATTGACTATTGCAGGCTGGTAAACATCACCGAGGGACTGGACGTAGATAAAGGTCAAATTCAAGCTGACAGCTTTATCAATAGTACTTACTCGAACAGAGCTTGCCCACTGCTTTAGCTCAGCAGGATTCTGCTTCAGGTAAGCAAAAAGAGTGAGGGGAGTCTTGTGTGAGAGCTGGAAGGCTGTCTCTTTGGGAGATCTGGAGTGCTTCCATTGCGGGTGGGTTATGACATCTAAAAGTGAGCTGGCAACTTTGGGTTTTCCAGGTGTACTACGAAAAGATTGAAGTTAGACGCCATCATGATGGTTCAAGGATCAACGAAAAAACAGACGCACAGGACCCATTTCCGGCCATTGTTTCCTTTTCTTAGCTCAAGTGCGGGACGGTTGAGTGTGAAAACATCCTCCTGAGTTTCATGCACCCATCCTTGGCAAGCTAGGTACCGCATTACGGTCCTGAGCTTGGGGGCGGGGAGGTCAAGTTGTTTTTGCAGTTCAAGAACGTGAAGACCAGTCGCAGAATGGGGCGTCTCTGCAAGAGCATCCACGATTCCAGTTTTGACGAAGATGTCGAGGCATGATGTGTCGTACACTGCACACGATTGTTCGACAACCTTTTCGTAGGGAACTTGGAGGAGGTTTTTCAGTTGTCCCTATGAGAGATGGAATTTGGATGTGAGTGATTGTGCCAGGATAAAAGAGGTTGAGTGAGATAAGACGTACGATGGATGCTGCAGAGACAAAGTGGTATTCGGATCGATGGATAACTTCATCAGAGAGGTAGCCGAAGGTACAAAGAAAAGGCTTACCCAGAGCGAGGCGGCGTGCTTCATATAATCTAGGCGAGGTGGAAGCGTTGGAGTGATCCAGAGGGTGTGGTTCTTGTGAGGTGGTGGAAAGCTCGGGGAGGCCATCATTGCGTATTTCAGCCTGAATGGCGTCGAGGGCCTCGTTGAGGGTGGACTGAAGGGCGACCAGTTCTGTCAAGTTCATGACTGGTGATGTTAATGTAAAGGTGAAAGGGATTGTTGGCTCTTTGCAGACCTTTGACAGTGGCCGTTGGAATTTAGCCGTGCTCGGCACATTTATACTGAAAGACCTGATAGGTGATGCGGCTGATGATAATAATCCCAAAACCTTGCTGGGGCGTATGGCGTGGGTGTACGAGATCGATCTGTGACTATAGAGTCCCGAAGGGTGTACGGGAATCCGAAGATGAGGGGTCCGAGGGGGCGTAGGACACAGCACGTTTTTTCGGGGAAAAAAAGTTGGCTTATCCGGAAGAGGTTCATCAGCTAGGATTTGGATAAATCAGAAAAGACAGCAGCCGACCTCACACGTTTAGGAAACCTAGAAGTAATAGAATGCAACGTTTTTACGAGCTGGCAGCTCAGGTAAATGTTATTCTCGGAGGGCGATTCGAGAACCATGATGGCAGACGCTGGGACCCGATAAGCCCAGTAAGGTGTATAGCGTAGGCTATCGTACTAGAACCTTCTAATACCAACACACGTAGTTACAGGTTGAATGGGACGTACTACGTCCCATTCAACCTGTAACAGCCTGTAACTTGAAGCTCGCTTCAGTGAACGACGACCCTTGTGGCACCCAGATCCGAGGTATGTCGTTTGCCACGCAGTAGCCACGCCGTTCTGTCGTAATTCCAGTTATCGAACATCAATTTGTTTAAATCAACAACCGTATTTATTATTATCGTTTTCTCCAGCTCACAATTAAATAAATCTGATGGCCCATATTATTCTCAGCTATACGGTCTAGACATTCTGTTCAGCGGGCCCTTCCCAGTCTGCAGTGATGGTGATATGATAACATATTTATCTGAATCATACGATCAGCTCCCATTGCGTGTTCTTTCACCCGCATCGCTCTCTTGCACCTTTCCTACAGTGCTCATCGTGCAAGTTTATGTTTATGGGCTTTTCCGTCTGATGTCAAAGTCACGCATCTTTTACTTGTCGATTTGTTTTTACTCTCGACCACAATGCTAACGGTTGTCATCGAAACTATACTCATCAAAGCTCCCCATGGGAGTGATTTTCAGAAATCCATATTGTGTTCCTTCGCCTGTCTGATCTCATTTATACCCGGTCTGCAGCAATCTAGTCCGCATCCTGCCGGGAGTCATAAGTAACGGCATTGACATGTATCTGGTCACGGTACGAATCCTTCATTTGAATACGCCAGTATCACTTCGAGCCCCAATTTTTCTCATTTCAATTCGGTTTCTGATAGCATGCTCTTCAGGATCACACACACATTGTTAGAAGTTCTTATGGAGATAGCATCGCGCATCATGCATCATACCAGGTTGATTCTCTCAGGCTACTAGGCTACTCAATATACTCTGCCTGTTATCTGCCCGTCCTATATCAGTTTTGCTGCGATCCAGTCTCAACTTGAATGACTGGCGCTGAACTTTAGGAGTGTCGTCGACGTGATGCCCGATGAAGACCTTTGATAATCAGATTATCCATGCAGAATGCTTCTATGCAGAAAAACAACCAGTACTTATAGCAAAGCCCGTCTTCATCGGTTTCTGATTCTAACAAAGTGCATCATCCAATTCACCATGTTTTTGATGCCACCCTCTCGGCATCATTGATGTTGCCCAACAAGGCAGCACAGGTTACGACTGGGACAGCGCCATCATCAATCTCAAAGCCACACGAATCTAATTGCACCATTAACAAAAACACCAATATGCTAGAGAAATCTATGAAGTGGGAAGATGATGTAGAACACGGGGTCTGCCAGCGCAAATAACAAGATGCTGTCATCGTATCAGTCACCTTGTCTCCGCCAACCGCGTTGCAAGATGATCTTGCAGGAATTGCAGTGCCTCTTGAGAATCAAGGGCACGAGAGCGCTCCAGTACAGATTTCCCAGCAGTCATTTTCTTTCTCTCTGGTCTTTCAACACCTTCGTATGGTCTCATGCGTCGCAGATGACCCATTCGCCATGTCTGCATTATCATATCAGCCTAGTGACTTGGGTAGAGGAGTCAGACATACCTTCAGCTGACGAACCAAGTGTTCCAGTCCTTTGGTTACCTCTGGGTCATGGCTAGCAGCTTGTCGAATGTTGTATTTTCTCAGGGCATTCAGCCAGTCCCTCTGAGGGGAAGGGAAGTGAAGAGCCTCGACCTCTGGTTCAGGCACGGGTTGAATATCAAGAAACGCGTCAAGCGATTTGATGACCAATGCCTGTCCACCTCCAGCACCGTCAATGCCATCCAGCGTCCATGCGTGGAATCCCTGTACATAAGCCATCCAGTATTGCTGCGATACCTTTCGGTCAACGAGATTTTCGTAGAAATATTGGAATACGGTTTTTAGGGACTGATTGGCAATCTTCAGAGCTTCCACTGTCGAGTCAATATCTCCGGAGTCGAGAAAACGCGCAGCGTCACCCATAGCTCTGTATAGCGGAAGTGCCTGACAAGTAGTGTCCAATCAAACTGTTAAGACGCGTTAAAATGTAAAATAACTCTTACTCTGTCCTCCATCTCACGGAACAACCATGCATTTACCTTCTCAGCAGACCGATGGATATTTGACATCCCAGCGGTGCAACTATAAACTACTTCTTTCTCATCGTCAAGGTTGCATAAAACATTCGATGTAAGGCAGCCTCCCGGAGAAGTATGCCCATAGCGTTGACGAAGAGCCAACGAAGGCCATTCCAGCTCTGGCGGAAAGTCTAACGATGTTTCGTTTTGAGCTTCGCGGACTATAGGAGTAACACCCCAGCTACATGGAGATCCGGCATCAGTTGGTGAGTTCAAACTTAAAGTGATTCGACGAACCGATAGGCATGCCTTAACATCGATATGCAAGCAAAGAAGCCTAGCCATGCGGAAGTAGAGAGCCTTTCGGAGGTCCCCTCTTCCTCAAGTAAAGCAACCTTGACGTCCTCCAAGCACACACTGTCGACTAATTCTTGGCGCACGCGAGCACGGAACGTTTCGATGACGTGACGATTATGTTCATCGTCTAATGAGGCTTCTTCAACGGGAATGAAAGGGGCTACGCGCTGGAAGACGTGATGATAAGGCCTTAGACAGGGAGGCCATGTCTCTTCGAAGGTAGCCCGAGGGGGCCAGGCATCACCACCAGTGGAGATGAGATTATGCAGAGCAAGGCTTATAGGGTGATCATGATCGCTGCCCGACTCTGAGGTGTAAGCTACACAAGACCCATGATCAGCACCAGAGAAGTAAGAGAACGCAGACTGCAGGAGACAAAACATGAGACGGAGGCTAGTGCGGAAAGAGTAATCTCTTTCCATGGCCACTTCTAATATTGTGCCATATGATTGCATGTGGTCACTCACTCCGTCCGTAAGCATAGCTCCCGCTGAAAGAAAAAGAACCGTTCACTAAACTCTCCCCGTGCTTTCTCACAATCACTCTGAGTAGCGCTTTCCGCGGTCGTTCCGCGAAGCCTTGCTATGCAGCTGGTAATAGTGCTACACCGCTACAGCCTGTGAAGACTCAGAAAAGCGGCGAAGAGTGGGCTAACCGGATTTCAGGATCTAGATATGTCCCGCCGGGGTCCCGCCCTGAACAGCGAAGTATCGTAGCGAGGTCGCTAAAAAAGGTAAATACTTGCGCGGCGGTCAGAGTTTGAGGTCTCGACTGATTGATCCCGAAACTTACGATAATTGTGACAGGCCCCCTGCAAGCGCCCTGGTTTTTCCGAACTTGTAGTTTCAGGCGCACTCGACAAACTAGGGAAGCAACAGTTTGTGCAGACGAGCTTATAGACGAGCACGACCCGTCTCGCGCGTAATTGAGGGGTACTGGCTGCACATTGAGCTTCAGGTTTGAAGTACCGCAGTGTGTCCGGAAGCCGTGTGTCGGACTGAGTTCGAGTAGCATTGGCACCCTGTGAGTCTACGCAAGACCTCACACAGTGAAGACCCTCGGGGAACGACCTGGATCCTGGGATTTTGAGGTCCTAGCTGCACACACGGGCGTTAGGAAGTCCTGTCAGTCCGCATGCTACCCCACCACCGCCACGCCGTCGCCGCTGTCATAAGGAGGAACCGCAAGGTGAGATGATAACGCCAGTTACATGCACCACAGTGACTTACCTTGATGCAGTGATCTGAGTCTTTTGCGAGGATAACGCCAATTCTACATCTGCACAAGCTCAATCTTGCCAACTTGGGGTCGTCTGATATGATGGATCAGTTTCGCCATCTGAGCAGAGTAATTGATGGTGTTCAACTGATTATTAAGCTGGTAACGAACTTGAATTAAAGAGTGGTGAAAAATGCTCGCGGGATAGGAATCACGTTGTCACAGGTCATTCTGTTACTTGTCACAAGATTTCCTGTGACCCGGATTCCTGCTCAGGTTGACAATGTTCAACAACAATATCCCCATGATGGTGACAACGACATATTCAAGTTGGCTTTACTGTACCGGTCCATCGCTGTAAAGTGCACGCTTCATCTGATCCTATCAAAGTCCGTTTCCCAGACGCATCCCGGGCACCGTGCGTTTGTACATAATGCCAATACCCCACTGAGCAAATGGGCTGTGCAAGTATCATAAAGTTTGAACAGAAGATATCCCCCGAAACATTCCCGGCTGTAGCGTACGACAGAGAGCAGTGCCGTCGTCGCTTCTGACATGCATGTGGAGTCACTGGGAACGCGGCTGTCAAACGGTCAAGTTAAGATTCCCGCAGACTTGCGGTAACATGGACCTGAGGTTTCGAAAATTTAATTCTGTCGACAGGTGAGTGCCTACTGACCACGCGATCGGTATGTCTCACATAGAACATAGATCTGAGTATTTTTTAACTTTTAGGATATCGTACTAAGGCCAATATGGGTACCCTGCCAAGTACGCTGCACACGATTTCCTCTATCGTCGTGATGCGGCTGCCTTCTGAATAAGATCTTCACGCAGCCTATCACATTCGAAGGTTTTGAACGCATATGCTTTTGCATTATGTATATCGATGTGCTGGCTCGTGACACGGTGGAAATGATCGGGCATTCGGTGTTTCTGCAGCCATCGCATTGCATATGGAATGCCACCGGCCGCTCGGGCCCCCCCTGCCACATCAGACATCAATTCTGAAACGCAGTGATTGCCTCTGAGTTTTACATTCCCTTCACACACTCTTTTTCACAGCAGAAACTCAGCAGGGAGCTGAGAAACTGGCTATAGGGTTGAGCAATCGTGGCAACTAAAAGAAGCTGATTGCCTGCAGCCTTCTTCGCCGATACACAAGGAGTGTCATCGCATGCGGTTCTGAGAGCTCTCTCTCTTGCTGACAGTTTAGAGTCTTCACAAACAATTCAGTAGTGCCTACTGTTCGGTTGCTTGTATCTCTTAGCTATTGTCAGCTATGACGACGACCTCTACCTCCCCTTGCGCTATAGGCGGAAACAGTCCTGCGACTAATGTCTCCGAAGTTTCTATCAATCAAGAAAAACAGGATGTTCAAAACCCTTCCCGGTATGCTGATGGTGCACTCCGTGCTTGGTGCACTGGTAACTATTTGGTGACATTGACTTGCTCGGCCTGGCTCATGTTATCTCGCTAATAGTTGCTGGTGCCTTTTGTCTCCAGCTCTATGCAATCGGAGTGGTGAGAAACATTGTCTTCTCTGATGAGTCTTTTATAATAATCTCATGATATCATAGATCACGTCTTTTGGAGTCTTCCAAGATTTCTACACTACTACATGGTTGACCAAGTTCTCTGCGTCAGACATTAGTTGGATAGGCGGGATACAATATTTCTTCGAGCTTGGCTGCGCTCCAGTTGCCGGAAAACTGTAAGTAATTTTACAGCGTACTGTTTTGTTACTAACCAATGAACTGTAGCTTTGATAAAGGCTATGTCCGAAGTGCAGTTCTGTTCGGATCTATGCTCTCGTGCTTCAGGTATGTAGTACTGTGCTTTATTGTAGGCATCAGCTCATGCCCAAATCAGTTTCTTCATGTTATCTATTGTCAAGCCGAATCAGTATTATCAGGTGCTTTTATTTCACCCCTGCTTCGAAGAACAGTATCTAATCTGAGAATAGGTCTTCCTACCTCAAGGCGTCGCGATGGGTATCGGGGCCTTGATCTACCTTCCTTTGATGACACTCGTTTCTCAACATTTCAAAGCCCGAAAAGCCCTGCCTATGGTGAGAACAATAGTAAGCTACTGAAGGAGTCCCTCTAACACCATGGTCAGGGTATCGTGGCTGCCGCCGCTCCAGTTGGTGCCATAGTGTTTACCAGTAAGTTACTATTTCTTGCAGGCTAGAGTGATCCTAACTGCTTTTCCAGTAATGTTAAACCATTTGTTTTACAAGCTTGGTTTCACACAAGGCATACGAGCAGCCGCTTATATGACTCTAGGGCTGTTTGTGCTGGGGAATGCACTCCTTTTCGTCCCTCGAACAAAATCCATATCACCGGCATCTACACAGTCTGACCTTCCAATTCGACCTGCACGTTTGGTGTGGGACATGCCATATGTGCTTACACTCACCAGTGCTTTCCTGTTGTCACTCGGTTCAAATACTCCCGGTTTCTATCTACAATTATTCGCTGAAGTACACGGAGTGGACAAGACTGTCGTTTTCTATTGTCTTGCCATCATGAACGTTTCTAGTTTTGTTGGTCGCTTGCTACCCAATCATTTAGCCGACCGCGTAGGTGCCATTAACGTATACATCCCTTGTCTGGTTTTAACTGGTAAGGCTATTCCGGTCACGTTTAGTTTTCACATACTAACCGCCGCCAAAGGACTCGTGGAGTTGGCTATGCTGGGTTGTATCAATGTAGTGGGGTTGATTCTTTTCTCTATATTGTATGTCTTGGTTTCTTGTTTCACTTCGTCTGACCCCTAATTCTCATGACGCTGTAAGCTACGGATTTCTTTTTGGATCTGGTAAGTCATTGTTAATTCAATATTAACCTATGGTAGAGATTGACTAGGGACCTTAGTGATCGCTCTTTATTTGCCCATGATCTCTGAATTGACGCCTCCGGGAGTCGAGATGGGGTTGGTTTAATGTGCTTTATCATTGATTATGTGTATGCCTGACTGGGTACTTCTAGAAAGCGTATGGGTGTGGCTTTGATACCTATCGGAGTCGCGTCAATGGTTGGGCCACCTATCACTGGTGCTATCCTCGGACCGGACTACGTTTGGTGGAAGGCCATTGTTTTCTCATCAGTACGTTCCGCCTCTTGTTTTCATTTGATACATGTTGTTGAGTTGTGCAGATTATCATACTTGCCGCTTCTGCGTGTAATATAACAGCTCGTCAGGTGCACAGAAGAGGAGCAAGTGGTCAGCTTCCGCCTCGGTGCGAGTCACCTCTCGACACTCCTCATGCTTTAGATAGCGTGAGCACCGACTTGGAAAAATCTTGCCACCATTGAGGTGACGAATATGATATATTCTCTATTCTTACAACTAGACTATCATTCATGCATTCATAGTCGCTGGCGCATATCGGCATCGTGACTTGTAGCTCCAGCGACGTCCCTGATCTTGACGATCGATGTATCCATTGTTTTTATGTTCTTCTATTTCATTTATTCTCATGTATTGATTCTTGGTCTCACTGGCATCCAATCCATCCAATGTGTTTTCACGCGTGTGATTTAAGTGGTCTAGGTCACGTGGTTATGCATCCATTTCTTCATCCATCTTTGGATGTTAACCACGGCTTGCACGTCAAAATCTACCTGCGTTCTTCAGACAACCATCTCAAACTTGTACCGTGTGACTTCTTCCTGGTATTCACAACCCACTTTCAAGTTCGCAAACTGGATAATGCTCATTTGAGTTGTACTAAATTGCTCAACCGTAACATGCTGCGGACATTTCTTTCGCCTTTGCTCACCCATCGTAGTTTTCCTGTACAATCCAACGCAGACGATGAAGTTCACGATGCGGAAGACAACGGGCTGAACTACCCAATCCCTAAAGATCTAGGTCCAGATGCGCTAGTTCAGTCGGTGCAAACAAGCGTCGTAGATCTCAAGTTTGCTAGTGACATTTATACTAGGTCTAGAGTGAGTAGTATCATGTGTGTCGTATCACTAGGGTTCATTTTCCAAAATATCAGTTACTCGAAAATATGGACCGAATTATGCACGAAGATCCATCCACCAAAGCCGTGTTTCGTGATTCCGATGGATTTCTGGTCATTTTACATGTCTTGTCTACATTGCCACCATTCCTCGAAGACGATACGTTCGAATCTGGACTCAAAGTGGTCAATGAGGCTCTGGCATGTATGCAATATGCATTTCGTATCGCCTCGGAAGCAATACGAGATCATACAGAAAACCTTCGGTACTTCGAGGTTAGTGGTGTTTATTTATGATGTTTAATATGAAACGCAGCTCATTACGGATATGAAACCTTGTAAGGATCACGTTGGCTACGAAACACTGTCCGAAGCTGTGCAAGGCTTAGTGTTTAACTCTCATAGTTCTGACAACGTCCTGGGACTGATGTTATGCCTGGCCTTCCATGATTTTTCCATCTCAGGTTTGTTTAGTATATCGCACTCGTCGATACAAACTTTTTCAGAGATGGATTCCAAATTCGCGGCATTGTCGCCTCAGTTAGGTCTAATCCGTCTTCCTGGTGTATTCAAAGTCCTCTGGGAGTCGTTATGTCGCCTTATAACCAATGATGCTCCCTTGCGGTATATCACCTACAAGCTACTGGATCATACGTTGGGCGTCACGCACTGGAACAATGCCGTTCTGTGTAGAATAGGTCTTGTCGAGACTCTTCTATCATTTTTCCAGGACTGTGGAAGCAAGGGAGATTCCATGAACAAAGAAGCTCGCATTCTGCAGAAACTACTGAAGCGCACTTTTGATATAAGTGCAAAAACGGATGATGCCCGATCTGTTTTCCGAAGAGCAGTCAAGGATGACAACACTCTTGACATGGATGCATTGGAAATTATCCGTTCTGGAATGAAATCTAGATGGCCCGAGCATTTCTGTCTCGACTCCACTGCGGCTCTCGTATCAAGTCGAACGAGCACGAAATCATTGCCCTCATCTGGTTTCACATTTATGGTAAGAATCACAGACGCATGTGTTGTCGTAATGTACCAATGACCTATACAGGTGTGGCTTTGGCTCGAAAGGCTACCTCACCATCATCACGATATATTTAGTGTCCAACTGGGCGCAGTTACTGTTCTACAGTTACACGTCTGCAGTGATGGACGGCTGGCATTTAAGAGCAGCGCAACTTCTGATTCGGTAATCTTTTCAAAATCACAATTATCAACATCACGCTGGACCCATATAACACTTGTGCATCATCCCCATAAAGTGGCATCGCCAACGATACGTATGTGAAGTGATATTATTTTGAATGCTTTGACTTACATAAATTTAGGGTTATTCATGGATGGCGTTCTCAGTGACTCGCTCCAGGCGGCATATCCCAAAACAGAAGGACTGGAGTCCACATATATTATAGGTGATATGTCTCATGATGCAACAATGAGCTGGTCCATTGCTTCATCGTACTTCTTATCTCTACCTTTCGGTAAGGTTATAATGTTGGAAGCCCAGGAACACAGAACTTATACAAAGATAGATGACGACTTGCCCAGATTCGTTCATCACTTGGGTCCTAGATACAGTGGCCGTTTTCAAGATCGAAGTCTGATACGATTTTTGACATATGAGGCTTCTACGTCGCTCAACATGTACTTATCTACGCAGACATCAAAAAATACCACAACAGAGACATCGACCCTAAGAAAAGCAGTCAAAGACGGTATCTCGATTAGCGAATCTTCTATAGTGTTTTGTTTAACGCCATCGAACTTCCCGACTAATCAAACTAGAGACCATTATCTGGATTCTTTGTCTACGTGGGGTCGTTCGGGTGGCTTTGTGGCTGAAGGAAGTGTACTGGCAGTACATTCCCGGCCCCTTGACTTGTCGCTGTGGAAGATTGGTGGAGTAGCGTTAATATTGCGGCTTCTCGACCTGGCGAAGGTAGGCGGCTATTTCCTGACTCTATTGGTCTGCTCATAGTCATTTCAAGACATCTCATGAGCTTTCACGAACTATCGGAGCTCTATGCGACAGTCTTCGTAATAGCTGGCAGAATTCCGAAGAAATCGAGAAGCTACGTAGGTATTCATGACTGGCTGATAAAGTTGACCTTCCCTAACCTCTCCACCATAGATGGATATGATATAGTGGTCAAGATTCTCCGTTCAAAGACTTCTTTGGTCAACATCACAAGCTTTGAAACGTTGTTTGAATTCCTCGGTCTCAACTTTCGATCACCTGAGTCAGCGTTCCTTACAGCTTCATTTCAACTCTAGTACTTACAGTTATATAGCCATTCGACCATCGTGAACACTGTGGCATATAGAGCCATTGCTCTCGATTTTGAACTTTGGTCGCAAACTAACGTGGAAGTTCAGCGTGTGCACATAGAACATTTTGCGTTCCTTCTGAGGGCAAGCCGCTTTAGAAAGTTCAATGCCAAACATAGGCTCCTAAAAATGGGTATCGTTCGCCGGTTTTTATTTGTGCTTCAGTCAGGATGGTATCAGCCTGATATGGTACCGTTTGTTATCAATGCCCTTTTCGTGGTCGCGCAAGCCTCTTTCTCGGCTGAGGATGCAATCAAACCAATTACATCATATCTTGCTGCGAATCTCCATGAAGGTGATTCATTTCCCCCTCACCATTCCATTACTCCTACATTTTAACAAGTCCTAGGTCAAAAGGGGAACGCATCTCCTCGGTCAGTCGTTTCCCACTCTCCCCGGAGCCAGCGTCAAAAGGTGGCGGAGCAAGTTCTCGAAGTCTTTGTATCTACACTTCGAGTGCCATCGTTGCATGCGAAGTTTGCTGCGGTTTTACCTTTGCACCGTATTTGCTTATTGTTCCTTGGCGGAAGGCCTACTTCATGTCTTGCTGTTCAAGTCCTTTCTCTCATTGGAATTAGTCTCGACATTTCTTCGTCATTTGTTAGGAAGTTCGACTTAATTCATGGATGGGCTGTGCTTAGAATGGTTTTACCGAACGTTTGGGATCAGGATGTTCACAAAGCTGCTTTCGATGTGCTCTTAGGGCGTGTAACAACAGGAAGCACTGCTGCTCCAGCTGACTCGGAGGCTGTCGTCATGTGCTGTCCACAGCTCATCCCAGTGATTCTTACAGCACTTCAAAGAAGTATTGAAGCAGCACCGTCCCCTTCTGTTTTTGTGGACGAGGACCAAGAAGGTTTGTTTTCCGTTTCATTGATTTTCTTAGTGTCCACAACGTCATTTTAGAGCCAGTCAAAAGCACCACCGAGACCCTTCTTGAGGACCTGATTAGCCTCCATTCTTCCAGTGTTTCATTCAGGCGTATTTTCAAGTCACAGAGTATTACACAGATCCTAGTTGATACACTGGTGTTATCTGTACATGCCAAATCAGCAACTAGCGAGATCAGTCAGCTGTCTCAAAGGTTGAGTGAGAAGTTGATGCATTTGAGCGCTCTCGTTGCGATGGACAACGTCGTAACAAATGCTACAAAAGATAAAGTATGTATCGAAACTCATGATATTCGCATAACTTATTGTGTTTAGATCTTAGGCATTATTCAAGCAGAAGGGAAGAAGGAAACTGTTTCTATCAACACGTCGAAGAATAGTTTTTCACCGTCCGGGGGTCTCACTGCTTCTGAAGAACAGAGTGTCCTGAAATCGTTAAATCGAGGCGAACAATGGCGTAATACAATCATAGTTTCTGAGCGGAAACGCTTTCGCAAGACTGTCCTGGATATGTTCGTGATTGATCTCGTTACACCTCGAAGTGCCTGATTTCTAACTTTCTTTCCCTGCCTCTATAGGCACGAGCTCCGAAGACAGGTTTCTCATTTCAACCAATGGACTCTTATACTGTCTTCCGAGCGTAGCATTTGGCCACCCACCCCACAACATCGTTCATGGCGATTAGACGAAACGGAAGGCCCATTTCGAATTCGGTGAGTGGCCTAGACATTATCATATCATCAGATATAGATGCATATCCCGCCTCCTTATAAGGAAGAAGCTAGAGCCAATCGATGAAACTACACACTCCAGCATTAATTTTGAGAGCAGTCGACAAATGACTAGCTTCGCAGACGTTGACTCGGATATCGCATCATTCCATCAGATAGAGCCCTCCTCATGGTCAGAGAGTCAAGAAATATCGTCGACTGAAACGAATGGTATGATGAACTTGTAATTGTCGTGGAAAATCTCCTTAACACTTATATAGATGAGCGCCAACTGGCAGAAGACGTTTCAGAAGACAAGCATAGAAGAGTGCGACATGAGTTGGAGCCGGGAGATGTTATTGAGGCAGTCAGTACAGTGGCTAGAGTTGCTGGAGTAGACTCCTCTCGTCAGTATACACCCGATAACCATCGAGTCACAAATTCTAACCTGTCTCTGATAGCCGGCTTGTTGATTTTTGGCCAATCACATATTTACATGTTAGACGGTCTTGTGGAAGGTGACGGCGGTGAAGTTATTGATGCACACGATGCTCCGAAAAGGCTTCTCTTTATTCCTGGTAGCATTGTCGAGTTAAATGGTCTTCAAAGAGCTCAACGCTGGTAAGGACCTCACTCCTTCCATATTCGTTAGTCTGTTGACGCCGGCGCGGACGCACTTGATAGGAGTCTTGACCAATTGATCAGTTTTAGCGACAGAACATTCCTTTTTAGAGATGTCGGGTGAGAAGCTCTAGTCACGCAATTGTCTACAGGATTCTAAATCTGTTCCAGGCTTGAATTGTTTTTCAGAGACAGTCGTTCACTGTTGGTCGTTTTCTTGGACAAGTCCCAACGACAAGTTGCCGACCAGCGGCTAAATTCCATTCTAGAAAAGCGAGAATCTCACGATGGAGTTGCAGCAGGCATTGTTCTCCACAAAACTCCACTTGGAAGAGTTGGTGCAAAAGTTATGGCAAACTTTCGCATAGGTGAATTGTCAGACGCTCAACGTAGATGGCAAAACAGAGAAATTAGCAACGTGCGTGCGTTATTCAACCAGATATTGCCACTCATGGTAATTATCCATCGTGAAAATGTAGTTTGCATATATTAGCATACTCAACCAGATATCGGGAAGAACACCCAGTGATGCTACCCAGTATCCCATATTCCGTGCGATTTTCTTCACACACTCGTTTATGTTCTCCTAGCTCATTGATCCTGCCCCTAAAGCCTGGGTCCTTCAAGACTACACGAATGACACATTGGACTTGTCATCATCGAAGTCTTTCCGCGAGTATGTGATAAGATGGATTGGCTGGCGACTATCCTTTCTGATTATACGATGTCTTTAGCCTCACAAAGCCCATGGGTGCATTAACGGACGGCCGACGTGAAGCTGCTCAGACTCGGTATATGAACCTAGAGAGTGTTGGTGAAGAACCATTCCATTACGGAACACATTTTAGCTCGTAATTATACTTCTAGATTTCTAGCAAACGTATATTAACAATTTTCCAGATCCATGATTGTTTGTCACTTTCTGATAAGAATGGCTCCATATACGAATATGTTCAAGACGTTGCAGGTGGATACTTGTTGCATTACGAGTCTTTTGAGTACTAACCTGCAACAACTAGGGAGGGGATTGGGATCTTCCAGACAGACTATTTACGTATGTTTTCATTATCGGCGGACGTATAGATTCTCAACATCTTTTGCAGCGATATCGCAAGGACCTTCGACTCGGCCTCCAAGGATAATCGTGGAGATGTTCGAGAATTGATCGCCGAATTCTTTACTTCTCCCGAGTATGATCTTCCATAATTTTGATTCTCAAAACCTAATCACCTGCAATAGGTTTTTAGAGAATTCATCGAATCATGATTTTGGAGTGCAGCAAAGTACTGGTGATAAGATCCATGATGTCAAGCTTCCACCATGGGCTAAGAAAGATCCTCTCTTATTTGTTGTATTGCACCGCCGCGTACGTAGCATCAAGGTCCTAGACCTACTCCACTATGCTAAGCACCTTTTCAGGCCTTAGAGAGTGACTATGTCAGCGAAAACCTTCCGGCATGGATCGATCTTATCTGGGGTTGTAAACAGCGCGACCCTGCAGCAGTGAACGTTTTTCATCCGTTAAGTTATGAAGGGTCAGTAGGTAAGCTGACATGTCTGATCTATCTTTAGACGATACTCATGCACCTCGAGATCTTGATAAGATCACAGATGACCTGGAGCGAGAGGCAACAGTTGGCATCATTCATAATTGTACGTACTCCCTTTCGTAGATCCGATCGTTTGCATCCTAATACGCTACAGTTGGACAAACGCCTCACAAGTTGTTCAATGCATCCCATCCGACGAGAAATATGTTGGGTTCTTCATCTTTACCCGCTGGCACGCTACGCGGGATAGAGGAGGATGCTCTTTTGTTAGCTCAGGAGAGTAAGCCTGTCTCTGGTAAGTAGAGCTCAGTAGACCGAAGCACATTTTTTGACTTTCCCCCACAGAAATAGGCTCGCCGGTGGGTAATATCGCGGTAGAGCCTACCAACATGAAAATCTACGCAACTCGATTTGGTATCCTGAATACACCAATGCGCCCACATGAGCAGGTACAATGGGGTACCGGCGAGCAAAGTTCAGATGGCTCTGTACGACTGCTAATAGATGGAAAAGTACGTAGCAATCCACACAGCTTACGGGTTCTCCTGACTAAATGCAAAACTAGCTGATACAAATCGTGGAATCGGTATTTTGTACATGCGCTGCTTTTGCAGATACGGATACTCTGGTCACTGGCTCGAGCGATTACGCGGTGCGTCTCTGGCAGATAATTCGGGCTCGACAAAGTGGCCCTGGCTTTGGAGGAAAGAATGTAGCAACCAATATGGCGATAACGCATACGATGCGCGCACACACTGCCAAGGTATTGTGCGTAGCAGCCTCGCGATCATGGTCAATCGTTGTGAGCGGCTCCAAGGATGGCAGTGCTGCACTATGGGACCTCAACAGAGGCATTTACACCAAATCCATCTGGCATAAAGAGGAGGACCAACGTTCTGATTTGGCAGAGGTGCACTTGGTTGCAATCAACGAAAGCACAGTACGTCCCTACGTTCATTCAGGAGTCTTTTCACTTTTGTTTACCCAAGTTTTTGTTCCAGGGATACATTGCCACTTGCTCTCGTGCCCAACTTTGCCTACACACCATCAATGCCCGACCTATAGCAAAGGTTGCCCTTGACTCGCCCAATCTTTCCCGTTCGCTCCTGCCCTCGGTCACATCCCTAGCGTTCCACGAAAGGGAGTACTCGCAACTTGGCGTCCTCGCGACGGGCGGTCCCGATGGCGCGATCACCCTTCGTACATGGAACGCTGATGGCACGCCTCCCGGAGAGAAAGCCGAATGGGAGTTTGTGACGATTACCACTCTGAAGCATAGACCGTCGGTGGGAAGACAGGCCCACGCTTTGCCTGCCATCACAGCCCTCAAATTTATAGGGTAAGTGTCAATCATCTCAGAGCCATGAGCCGTTCCGGTACTAATGTGTTTATGGAATAGGGAGAGCCTCGCCGCTGGAGAAGATACAGGCAGAACATTTTTATGGACGTTATCGCAGTGAATTTTCTTTAGACTCTCTACATTGTATACAGGATATCAATCAATTTTCGCCTTGCTAGGCTCGCTCTTGTTTGCATTTTACCGTGTGACTTGACTATCATGTCTCAAAAAGTAAGCACTATTCGAGGAAGGCACGATTAATTGAACGAGGCCGAGTACGAAAAAGCTGATACAAAACGTGTTCCAAACGGACGAAATCAAATAACGACGACTGGTCTAGTGCATAATCTAAGATAGAAAAGAAAAAATGAGAGTTGGATGATATTCTAAGAGAATGTGTGGATTTTGGTCATTTGTTGATAATGCAATTGAGGAAAACGAGCGGTGGTATCAATCCATGTGCGCGTCTCCTATTTTGTGGTTTGTGTCTTCCTTCATTCCTTTTGCTTCCTTTGTATCCATCTTTGCAACGAGTCATAGGCAACTTCAATTTTCCTGCTCCTCACTTCCACCGCTTTCTTCATCTTCATCTTCGTCAATATCGTCCTCTTGATCACTCACCACGCGCTTCTCCCGCTCTTTTTGGTATTCATATCCCACAAAGTTCATCACACTTGAAAAAAAAGCGCATTAATGCACAAGTAATACAACAGGGAGAAAAGCAAAAGCAAAGAAAAAACTCACTAGATAGTACCATCCGCACACCCCACCACCACCTCCTCATGGCTCAACTGCATCGACATCGGATTCTTCTCCGGAGTCGCCAGCCCCGCAAACTTGGCGGGCAGCGCCCCAAGCAGTCCTTTCGTATTCCCGCCACCGGCACCTACATTCGCCAGTGCAGCCCACGCACCACTCAACTGTACGATATCCGTGTCGATATCCACAGAAGGAGGAGAGACCGGTCCGAGGTTCAAGCCGCCTTCACTTCCTTCATCCTCACCATCTTCATCTTCATCCTCGTCGGCGTCGCGTATACTCTGCTTGTCTTGGTGCGTAGACATCAAAATCTATCAGTGGACCAACAAACGCCCATCACCATCAGTCCCTACACTGAAGCCAAGGCAAGAACAAAAGAAAAAAGAAAACCCACCCTCCGATCAGCCCCCGCCCTCGAACTAAACCTCGTCGCCGTCACCACCCGCCTCTTCCTCGGGTCCACCGCACCAACCGCCACATCTGGCGTCTCCACCAACGCCACCAGCTTCGGCGGAGCCGTCAAAATCGCAGCACGGCCATACCTCACAGCAAACGGCGATCCCATCAACGGCGTACCCGCCCCAGCCCTAACAGAAGTCGGCGTCGGCAGCCCACTCAGTCCAAACGCGCTCCTCCGCCCACTAGGCGTGCCAGCGCGCGGTGAGGGGCTGAGGGGCGTCCCAGGCGTCAGAGGGCTTGCAAGGCTTGCCCTTCCTCCTCTATCGAGCGAGCTCCGTCCTACAGCGGAACCGTTGCCCGACGTGGTAGAGACGGCGAGCGATTGGCGACGTTGAGGCGTCGTGGTAGAGGTGATAGAGCTTGAGGTGATGCTCCGCGCGAGAGAAGAGGATGTCGTGGAACGAGCAAGGGTGGAAGAGGTGCGAGTACGTGGTTGGAGAGGCGTTGGCCCTGGTGGTGCGGGACTCGCCTCGCCTCCGTTGGCGCTCGCGGCACCGGGAGCGAGTTTGGTATCTTGCTCGGTCCACTGAAGATGCAAAATCACGGATTTCGTGGCACACTTTACGAACCCGAGTCAGCAAACGAGTACCAGTAGATTTAACACGAAGAAGGATAAACGTACCGTCATCTGCGTCCCCTTCGCTGCAAACCATCTACCGCACACAGTGAGTTCATCCGTCACGTCGTCGTTCCAGTAAAAGAAGGGGGACTCACTGTAGCATATTATTCGGTGCGGCGCCCACATTGAACAACTTGGCGTTGAGCACAGGATCGCCGCCTCCAAGCTCCGAGAGCTTAAACTGCGAAACCATCTCTCTGCGCTCTACACAATAATAAGGTAGATAAAATCAGCATCAGCTCAGCATTAACATCAGCTACAACAAGCCTCGACGCCCCCCACACGAGCCCAAGATCCCCCGAATCAATCCACCAAATCCCCCCAACCCAGCCCAACGATCGACCGAACCTAATTTTTTTTATTAAAAAAAAGACACTCACTAATCGAAAACACCCTCACGATCCCATCAATCGTCACGCTAACCACCCTCTCCCCTTCCCCTCCTGCGACACCCCCGTCTCCCTGTATGATCTGTACCCCAATATTGATCGTCGTCTGCTGTCCAAACCGCACAATCTTCGTCCCCGCCCTCCAATCCCAGCACACCAGCGCCTTGTCGGCACCGGCGGAGACGAGGTTCTTGGAGGAGAGGGCGACGGCGCGGATGCCGTTCAGGTGGCCGGCGAGCTGTTGGAGAGGCGTGAAGGTGAGGGAGGAGTAGAGGTGGACGCGGCTGGAAGACGGGAGGTTAGCTATGTGAGTGAAGCAAGGGTGCGCGAGGGGGAAGGAAATATATCGATGCTCACCCGACATCATGGAACCCGACAACAAACACCTCTTCCTCTGCGAGGAAATCAACACAACTCACAGGCTTCTTCACCTGTATGCATTTTTTCATCTCGCCAGTCTCTATATCCCAGAACCGGATCGTCTCATCGTACGACCCACTGATCAGGCGTTTACCTGGACAAAACAACAGGCGAATCGTTAGCCAGCTGAACAACCCCATATTTATATACGCGACGCGAATGCTTATACTGCCTTCCACCTGACTCAACAACTCGCACGAGATCGAAATGTATCAGATCATCGATCCACTCCAATGGACGCCGAAGGACGAAAAATGCAGCGCTAAAACCATAGATAAACCAACACACTCACCTCTCAGCAACAACGTGGTGCAGAAATTCGAATGTCCATTCAAGAACCTAATAGTCTGCGGCAGTGCATGCCTGAAATTGGACTCGCGATGATGCAATGAGCGGTACAGCACTTCCCTATAATGATTTGCATTAGTCAATCAGTTTCTTTTTCACTGACCCGCCAATTCAAGTTCGTTGGGATGAAGTTACCGGAAATAAGAATGCAAAATTCGGGAACACGAAAAAGCACATTCCGAACAGAGGAAATTTGACTCACCACCCCTCAGGTCTTTCTGGCTTCTTGAGACCCACCGGATCATCCTTCGTGATCCGCAGACAGTGATAACGCCATAACGCAGGGTGATGCGTCAGTTCGGACCATTTCTTGCTCACCTATCATCAGGAGTTAGCTAGAGCTCAATTCCCCGGCTCGTCAAGTTTTGTAAAATTAAGAAAGCGACGGTTATATCAATCAACCTCTGCGGCAAGAAAAAAAAGACCAAGAGCAACAAAGACTATCAAGATGTAATGAGATAGAATATCAAGCAGTAAAGCAACGAAATAAAAGGCATCAAACAAAGCAATGACTCACCACCCTGCATGCTCCTACCACTGAGCTCACCTCGAGCTCGCGCAGTATACGCACACCAAGCTCGGACGGGAGGTGAGAGAGAATGTCGAATGTGGACCGCAAGTATTTTTGAAGGAGAAGGATTTGGAGACGGATGTCTGTTGGGAGGAGGGCTGGTGGGGGAAGCAAAGGTTAGCGCGAGAAGATGTGCATCATCAAGGGCTGGACGTACATTCTAGAATGATGTGAATTCTACGATGCGAGGTAGGACGTCAGTATCGCTGGTAGATACGTTAGTAGAAGAAGACAACTGACAAACGCCCCTTCTTCTCTTTCCCCATCACCCTTACACATTTCTTGACGGCAGTCTCATCGAAAACTTTCAAAGCTTTGACCAAATCCAGGTCCTCGGCACCTTCTTCCTGGCCGATCTCATGTCCTCCGTTTGCCTTCCTACGCCCACCACACACGCAGTCATATCCGCCATCTGACGCGTCGCGACTGTGGCTCTGTTGGGCCTGTTGAGATTTGAGGATGGCGACTTCAGCTTGAAGAGCGTGGAGCTGTGCGGCAGCGCTTGCTTGTGAGCGCTCGAGGAGACGTTTGAGAGCCGTTATTTTTGAGGTATGGAGGGTGAGAAGGGTTGCGAGGGCTTGGGTTATCTGCGGTGAAAGAAAAGGAGGTAAGAAATGCGATATACGCATTAACGTTTGACGCAGAAAAGGAACAAGGTTGCACAGACCTCTTCATCTTCTGCGCTGTCGTTGATGTCTGTGACGATTTCAAAGTCATCGCCGTCTTCGTCCCATATAGCTGGGGGCATGAACGCGTCTAAAGATGATTGAGAGTCACGTGACAGCATAGGAGGAGGTGACTGTGAAAAAGACTATGAGAGTGTGATCTCGATGCGGGGGAGAGGCATACCTCGACGTGTTCGTCCGAGTTGAGGCTGATGGAACGACCGCGTGCAGCTAGTGAGTTTGAGAGGAGGGCGACCTGTTCTGTGCGCATATTTATATTTGGGGAACGGTGGGTGCGGTGGGTGAGAGGAGATTGGTGAGTGCGGGCAAGGACGGAGGCGCCTGAGCCGGTGCGTGACTTCTGGATCTTTTCTGCTGAGGCACGAATGGCTGGGGAGTGGTTTGGGGGAGTTGCGGTGCCGTGGGTGGTGTCAGCATTCGTGCTGTGATGGTTGGCATTGATGTTTTGTGGAGAAACGAGGTTGATGGCTGATCTGGAAGTGATTTTTGCAGGGCTGGGAGAGGTGATGCTGACGCTGACGGGGGACTGGGTGGACTCTGTGGTTGTGCGTGGTGGAGTGCGGCTGACGTCTGACATCAAGCGGGTGCGGTGGGAAGAGGGAGAGTGCACAGACGAGACAGAGGTGGAGTAGAGCGAGCTGGTGCGGGCCAGACGACGCGTGCTCGCAACAGACGCGCTTGAGTTTGGGGACACAATCCCACTCGCGCTCGACTGTCGAGGGCCAGGCTGAGGGCGGCGGACGGCGGCGGACGGCGAGTCGGTGCACATGGGGGCGGGGACGGCCGAGTGGACGGGGGCAGAGGAGCGGCGTGGGTTGGCAGACGACGACAGAAAGGGAATAGACGACGAGAGCCGCTTGTTGGCAGACGACGGCAGCGGGACAGGCGTGGCGTTCGGCGACCGGGTGCGGGTGCGGACGCGACTCACGCTCAGTGCAGCACTGGCATTACTCGCAGTGCTCTTTGCAGCCACCGACCGAGTCGTGCTCGCGGTGCTCGTGCTGTTGCTCGTGCGCATGACGTGGTTGGGTTTGATCGTCGTGACGTCACTCACCAACGATGCGTTCGACAGCGCGCGTGCTTTCGTCCTCGATGACGTCCTCGAAGACTGGCCGGTCGACGATGACACTGACATCGAACGAACGAGTGCTTTGGTCGTATGCGATAGCACCTCAACCTACTCAAAACTGCCAACCACGCGTCATTCCCACGCTCTGTGGCTTACCAAGACACGCATACAGTCAGTCGAGCATATAACCAACCCTTTCTCCATAGAACACCATGCGCTTTCTCCCACTCGCAGCATCTCTCCACTTCAACGTTTTCTGATTCTCTTATGAATATTCCATGTCGACCAAACTTGATCGCTGTCTCTTCTTTCCGCCATCATTATTCTACCCCGGGCCATCAGTGATCGCGCTACTCTACCCTATCAGCAACGGCGCTCCAACCACTAGTCATCACTGCATTAATAGCTGTTTTCAGCTCTCACTATAAGCGCTACTGTCCAACGGGAGGCATACACAACACAGCTTATGCAATGCAACCTACACCGTCCTCATTAGCCCTCATGCTACCAATATCTCCATACAAGCTTTGACAGCGTACGCTTCCAGCCCAACGTCTCTGTTTACATGGTGATTTCAATGCTCGTTCTCAGCCTTTGATGCACTTCCGCGCCCATTAACGAGTTATTCAATTTTTTGGCTTTGCATCCTTCAGACGCAGTCTGAAACCCACTGAATGGGAAAGTCATTTTTCTCCTCTCAGTCAACGTCTGTCCTTGTGAGGTGCTTGAACAGGTGTCGGTCATGCTCAGCTAATATCTTTCCGCCACGTTTCACCCCCTCATGCCAGCCCATCTCGTCTACCATGTTGATATCCGCGGGATAACGTACATCCCCCAACTTTCCACACCAATCGAAATCGACCAGCTTTATAGACGAGGTCCCACGGTACTTGTAGAGAATCACATTGGGGCTTCGCAACTCTCCAAAAACAAACCATGGAGCAGTTGGACAGCCTTTGCGAGCGCACTGATCGCAGTTGCAGATAGTCCACCGACAACGCCAGTGGCAGACTCTCCCTTCACTAACTCTATCACCACAACGTACATCGCCACCTCGTTTGGTTTCCCCCAGTAAAATAACTTTGGCGCGAGGCCATCCTTCGCCAACAGTGCATGGGCCTCTATGCAGTAAGTGTCGGTGAACTTGACGACAACGTCCACCTCGTGGTCTTCGCCAGGTATATGTGTAGAGGCCATAAAAACGATCTTGTCCGAGTTTTGAGGATGAAGCCGATAACGGTATTTGAGCTGAATGTCGCCGTTGGAAAGATGGAATGAAGTCATATAGGGGAATAATGGTGAATTCATAGGAGTGGCGCGTGCAGAAGAAGCGAAACGACCCTTTAAAGTGTGCGATGGTTAGTTGGGAAGGGGGAAAAGACTGGAATAGTAGGCGTGCAAATCGGCAATGCCTTCTTTCAAAAGACGTAAGGCCCGAGCAACATTGTACACCTGGTTGTTTAATCTCGGACCTCCACCAAGGTAGATGTTCTCCGTCAAACGTTGGGAAATGAAGCGATCTGTGAAAACGGCGCCAGAGATGGTCATGTTACACTCAGAAATCCCGACAAGGAACGAAGGACAACAAGAAACAGCCCGAAGTGGCCGATGCTGCAACCATCTCAGCTTGCCAGGCCAAACCAGAAGAATTCATCTCACCTGCTCTGCTGAATAGAAACATACATAATCAGCCTCTGCCTGGTGGGTGGGATCACATCCACCATCTCCAAGTCCGTTTTTGAGCTCAGTGAAACACAGCGTGGCATCCGTTTCGCTGGTGTTCTTGTATATGACAACAGGCCGCATTGTGATCACACCATCGAGTTCCATCGCTGCGAGAATATCCTTATGAACGAAGTTGGCAAAGGAGTCCAAGCTTATTCTTCGTTCAAACTCAGTCGCGTAGAAATGAGCAGACTTGACAATAAAGTCGTATGCCAATCCCAGCTCCTCATCGCTAAAAGTGGAGGGGTCGATATCGGAGGCCATCCCCGTTCGAAATGTGGTGAATGCAAGATGATAGATCTCGATCCGAGGCGCCGTCAACTCGACGAGTCGTCCATTGTATATGGCATCAAGCTCGCTTTCTTTCTACTTCAAACAAAGAACTGAATTCCTCGCGCCTGTAGAAGGTGAGTCGCGCGTGAAAGCTGCCCGAACGACCGTCTCTCGATCTATACAACTGTTACAGGTATATAGGTGTTTCAGCAGATCTAGACTCACCAAAGATTTGTGTCTCCTCGATAGAGTCAAGGGCACGACGTGGCTCCCGGGGGTCTATGAGAGGAAGTTGATCAAGCGAAGAAACGACACCACGAAAAGGGAGACGTACAGAATACCACTAACACTCGCCCCTCCTCACTATGTCCACGCCTGACTTTCTCACCTGAAAACCGGCGGATTACCTTTTCCCTGAAGAAGGTCTCGTCAAGGTCCCCCAGAAATTCCGTGATCCCGTTTATACTACAGTCTGTCATATCGGGAATGGGGTGGAGAAGCTGTAGGGGTGTCAGTCACATCGAGAGCAACACAGCTGCTTATGATAACGTTCCTCATACACAACAATATGAATTTCTTTAGTTAGGTCCGTTTCGAACCGTGGAGAGCGAATATAGGTTTTGGCAGCCTGCTCCAGCTCGAGGAAAGTGTCGTCCTTGGAAAGGCTTTGATAAAACCCTTTTGAGACGATATCCGGACCTAAAGACTTATGCTCGGCCAAGATGTAATAGAGTTCCATGGCGGGTGTGAGTTAGTCTCCTTTAGCCGACCCCGACCAAAACAAGGATAGTACGACTGGAATTCGAACGACCGAGTGCAAAACTTTCAAAGGTCGTGTTCAGATAGACAGGGGCAACTACGCGTCATTCCCACGCTCGGTGGCATCAACGCGATCACTCCCAAAACATATTCATATCCAGTTTTGAGCTTGCATCCAGGTTATATAGCCAACCATAGCTCCATAAAACAGTACGCCATTACTCCGCCCATAGATCACTGTCGTGACTCTCGTTCACAACCACGAATATCGATATCTGGTGCACATGCCTAGTCACTGTGTCTCTACTACTTTCTGCCAGCATTACCCCGCCTGAACGATCGACGACCACCCTACCACTACGTTATCACTCGAACCGCCAGTCGTCACCGCGTCACCCACGCCATCATGATTCTTACAGCTGGTCACTAGTGTGCTGCCAATGCATAGCTTACCCCCTCAACACCTTTCCTTTATAATAACAATCTGCCCTTTAAACCAGAGCATCACCGTATGTTTTTACCATAAAAAGATAGTGCACATACATATTTGGGAAGTGTTCCTGGAACATTCCTTGATGGATTGATGGGGAGGCTCACAGCAAGATCTGTCAGAGGCTCTCACAGAGTGTGTAAAGAGGGTCAAAATTTATGTTTTTTTTATAACATTAATTATAGTGTTTAGGAGGTGTTATTTACATATGGATGTGCAAGTGCTTGAAATAATTATTGTAGAAGAAAAAATATATTGGGAATTTGGGGGAACCCTCTGGAGAGAGGGTGGTCTTACAGATGGGTTATTGCTAACATAAAAACCCTGTCTGTAAGACCCTGGGAACCTCTTGAAAGTGCTGCCAAGGGTGTCCACAGGCACTTCCCTCGCCTTGTCTTTGATGGGACGCGGGAGAAGACATTTATGTTGACTGGGTATATTTTTAGAGGAGAAGGATCAGAATGCAGAGTGATACTAGAATGGCCAGTGAGGTTTGAATGGATTTAAGAAAATCAGGGAGGAGAAATGGGGCTGAATGCAGCAGGAGGACACAGAAAGTCAGAACAGCCATGGTGGTATGAAGCGGACTCGGAGGACAAGAGGCATTTACTGACGGACATTGTCGATGATGAGAACTGTTGTTAGAAAACCACACACAAAACAAACTAACACACAATCCTCCCAGATTCCACGGAACTTGTTTATGGGCTTTGCCTCCTAGAACAGTGGAGTGGTCTGGTTGTTCGTGGGGTGGTACGTATAAAGATCCTTCAAAGTAAAACCCAGTGGTGTATGAGTGTGGGTTTTGAGGAGGAGGGATAGTTGAATTTATAGAAAGATAGGGGGTTTGTGGCGAGTATAGATGAGCACTACCTTGCTAATCGTAGCACAA
Source organism: Serpula lacrymans var. lacrymans S7.9 (assembly GCF_000218685.1). Classification (NCBI taxonomy): domain Eukaryota; kingdom Fungi; phylum Basidiomycota; class Agaricomycetes; order Boletales; family Serpulaceae; genus Serpula; species Serpula lacrymans. The sequence continues at coordinate 1,048,136 of NW_006763304.1, forward strand.
GGTAGGTTTGAGAACAACGAGGATGACGAGGTGACGAGGTTCCCAGTGATAGCAGGCTCCTGATGCACAAACTGTAGTGCTCAGAAGGACTCTAATCGAAGGGGATGACAATCACTTTCAAAAGTGACGAGTGACGATGACAGCAGTTAACAGTGGTAGAAGTGGGAAGTGTTGTGACCACACTGGATCACAAGTAGCAGTAAGAAGTGGACTTAAGATTAGAGAAGAAGTCTGGAATCGAGTTCTTGTTTTTTTTTTACAAGGTAAAATACAGGGGTTTATATAGTAAAAGAGAAGTAGGCTATGCACAGTATAGCTGTGCAAAAAGAATGAGAAAGAATATGAAGGAAGGAATGTACGCTGACGAATCCTGCGTAGGTAGTACAGGATAAGATTGTCAAAAAAAGAAAAGAAAGGGATAGAACAATAAATGCTGTGAGTAATATCACAGGTTTGTACAGCCATAAAGTAAAGTCCAATAGCAAAAAGAGAGCAGGAAAATCATGATGTCATGGGAAGATGCAGTAAAAAAAGAGCAAGGCAAAACACTATCAGTATCAACACAGTTCCTTTATTGTCAGTCAGGCATTCTAAAAAAATATGTGTCCATAAAAATGATTCAAAAATCAAAAATAATCGCACTGTAAATGAATGTTCTGCTGAAAAAAAAGAAACTGGAGCCACCGGTCCACCACCTAGTCCAAATCTGACAGTTCCATGGCCTTACCAATGGACTGGTTGTGTTGGACCACCTGATCAAATGAGGGAGGGAGAGGAGTAGTTCCAATTTGGAACAAGTGAGTCCCAGGCAGCGTGTGGTAGGTGTAGCTGTAGCGAAGACGATGGACAAATGATAAGTGTACCCAAGTGAATGGGACAGCGATGAACATGGGCAACGCAAGGGGATGAACCTTCTCCAGCTCAAAAATTACCCACCCACGCTCCAACCAGGCAAGACGAGCGACCGATGTTTTGATAGTATATGATGGCAGATCGACGTCATGAAGATGGACCTGTTGCCCTATTTGGACCGGCCGCCGGGGCTTTGCTGATATCAGCAGTGGCACGTGGTAGTCAACGGATCGGCGACGGAAGCGGATAGGAAGTGGTGACATCAGAAATGGTGGGGGTGCAAAGAAGATGAGGAGGAGGAGGGTGGAGGTGACGAGGAGGTGAACTAAAATGGGGACCCAGAAACGACCGTCGGGTGAGAATAAAAAGGAGAGGAAGGGGCCCATGGTGGGGCTAGGCAAAGGAAGGGGAGTAAGGGAAACGACAAAAGCAAGGGCGCAATGCAATGTGTAGCCAGTGGCGACGCGAAAATTTGCCAAAATGCCGAAATGCGGAAAGTACCGGATGGAAAAGCAAAGGTGAGCGTGACTGGATTGCCTAATAGAGGTGGTGCTGATCAGCCACAAGTTCAAAAAGGGCAATATTAATTACTATTCCACGTGGCACTGTGCCTGTGTGGCGCAAAGGCGAGTCTTTTTGAATATTCGCTTCGTTATTGACACCTGTCCATGCTACCAATCAACTTTGGTGCATGACATCCACGGACAACTTGAAATTGCAACTGTCCCCAGTTGCTTCCATAAAGGTAGGGTCATAGGGAATGAAACATGGCAACACATTGAAGGGTCATGTCAGCATAAAATTCGTTCAGGTAAGTCATTAATCGTTATCTTCATCATCTGAGTCGTTATGCTCATAGTCAGGTTCATCTTCTGGTTCATCTAGGTCGTTATCATGGTCATCCAGTTCGTCCAAGAGTGGCATAGAGTGGCGGTTGAAATAGGGAAGTAGGCGAAATGCTGCAATTCCTCTTCGTGATACTGATCCATCCATTTCTTTTAGAACATACGATCCTCCTTTAGTACGTCGCACAACTTCATAAGGGCCATTGTAACGAGGCTTTGCTTTACGATCCAGCTCTTTCTCAACCTGAGTATTCCGCACTAGAACAAGCTCTCCAGGCTGGTATTCGTTCTTGAACATCCTTCGTGCATAGAGTTTCTCAAACTGCGCTTTAGATCTGAGACGAGTTTTGCGTATAGTGAGTGCAGCTTGTTGCAAATCATCCTGTCTCTTTTCTAGTTGACGAATGCGCAGAGCAATGAGGTCTTCTGTTGACATTGCAGTATGGAATCCATGAACAAGGAAAGTTGCTTCTGTCAGATCAAATGGTAGGACTGGGTCAACTCCGTGCAACAGATAAAAAGGGCTGAATCCAGTAGAACGACGAGTAGTGACCTTGTCTGCAAAGAAGGCATGATGGACCTTGGTTGGCCATAAATCGACATTCCCTTCACAGGACTTGACAAGTGCTTCTCTTATGACGAAGTGTCCACGCTCAACAACACCATTTGCCTTGGAATTGTAGGGAGAAATGCGAATATGAGGGATCTGGTAACGTTCCACAAGCTCTTCAAATGCTCCTTTGACTTCGCTTCCATTATCTGTGACAACTTCTCCTATAGCTCCATAGCGACAGATGATTTCTTCCCAGAAAAAGCGAGCAAGATTATGTGCAGATGCTTTCTTCAATGCTCTTCCTTCTGCAGCAAGTGACAGATCATCTCTTGCAGCAACAAGATATCGATATCCTCTGGCCTTGGGCATGAGCATAATGTCGACATAGACTTTGGTGAAGATTGTAGGAGGTGATGAGATGGTAAGTGGGACTTCACTTTTGCGTACACTTCGGATCTGGCATTCATGGCAGGTGCGAATATGATGCTTGACATCCTGTAACATATGGGGCCAGTAAAAGCGCTCTCTGACTGTAGAGAATACACCATTGACTCCTCTGTGACCAAGCCTTTCATGTGCTTCAGTAAGGATGTGAAGTCGAAGGTCAGGATTGAAGATAACTTTGAGAGGAGGAGCAGAGTGACGACGCTTGAACATGCTGTCTCCTTTCAAGAAGAATTGAAGTGATCGCTTGACAAAACGCTTTTGAGCTTGAAGAGAGGAAAATATAGGCAGCTCCATAGTTTGAAGAAAGTGGAAGATTCGACGAAGGGTATCATACTGAGAAGAATCATTGGTAAGGAACGAAGGGAGTGACATAGGGTGATATGGGAGAGGTCTGGCAAGATCAACAAGAAGAGCGATATCATCAAGCCAATCATCTGATTCTTGAGCATCTTCAAAGTCTTCCTCTGTTGGTTGACGACGAGATAATGCATCAGGACCACGATGACGATCAGCAGGTATGTGAATGAGCTTGAAATCAAAGAGAAGGATGCCCTGAATCCAACGATTGATAGTGGCATTAGGCTGAAGATCTGGATCGTTGAGCATGCCTTTGATATACTTGGCATCCACCTCCACATGCAAGTGTTTTACTCCTGCAATGTAAAGGCGAAAATGACGAAGTGCTCTGAACAAACCATATAATTCTAGCTTGGGTTGACTGTAATTTGCCTCTCTATCATTCATGGGAATAGAGCCATAGCGAGCTGGACGCTTCCTTCCATTTTCATCAAGCTGGGAGAGGATAAAACCAACAGCAATCTTGCTGGTATCAACTGAAAGAACGACTGGGTTGTGTGACGAATAATTTATAGGGTGAAGTGCTGGTGCAGAAGATACTGCATGCTTCAGAGCATCAAATGCTTCTTGTCTGCGTTCATCCCATTGAAATTCAGCTCCTTTGCGATACAATTCTGTCAAGGGGCGTGCAAGAGCAGAGTAATTGCGGATCCAAATGCGAACTGTGCCACATAGACCAAGAAAACTGCGAACGTCTTTGGGAGTCTGGAGAATTGGCCATTTAAGAATCTTGTCCACCTTGGTACTGTCAGGGAGACGACCTTCTGGGCAGCATACTTGTCCGACAATCACAACTTGAGGACGACATAACTGAGTCTTCTTTCCAGAGAAAGTTCCGCCAGCATGACCAACTCTATGCATAATGCGATGAACGTCAATGGCATGTTCCCATATAAATCTACGAATGCCAGGGTTGCCAGGAATGGTCTCTGGGTTGCCATCTGCATCTTCATAACGAGAAGTAGGTCCTTTGATTGGGAGGTCATCAACAAAGATATTGGCAATATGCGGAATTTCGTCTTGCAAGATGAAAGTCATGCAATTCTGGAATTCTGGAACGGAATTGGTGAATCCCATAGGCATAGAAGTAATCCTCAGAAGTCCTAGTGGTGATAGAAAAGAGGTAAGGTCACGACTGTCAGGGTGCACTTTCCGAGCATCAAATCCCCAAAAAAGATCAAACACAGTATAACATTGAGAACCAGCAAATGGCTCCACAAAGTCGTCAAGGATAGGTGGTACTCCTGAGTCTTTGATAGTGACTGCATTTAGTGGCTGAAGATCATGGACGATGCGAATCTTGCCATTCTTCTTTTGAACGCAAAACCACTTAGAGCGATAAGACGACTGGCTAGGCTCATAGACTCCAGCTTTGATTTTGTCTCTGAGCAATTCTATGACTTCATTCTTGATTCCAGGAGGAATAGGAATGTTCTTGTATTCCCAAGGGACATGTGGGAGAACAGGTATGACGTAGGGAGAGAAGTAGTCTTCTCTGAACGTTCCTCTGTCAGTTTCCTCGAAGGCAAGACTGCGCTGATTGAGTATCATGATGTGAGCGAAAAGCTTTTCCTCTTCTGGCCATAAGAATCCATCAGAGTTTAGCTTCATTTCATCATAAAGGCGCTCCTTGGTGAGCTTTGGCGTGGGAATGAATTCTGGGGGAAGGACAGGAAGGGGTGGGAGCGAAAGGAGTGGGTCTTCTGGAAATGACCGAGTGACACGTGCATCTTCTGGGAATACTCCAGGAACAGGTTTGACTTTGCGATCAACACGTTTGTAAGCTCCAAAACTCGACCAATCGGGTGCTGGTACAGGTATAGGGTCCACAATGTCTATCATGTAACTAGGGTTAAAACAAAAAGTGTTCAAAGAAGGAAAGTGCCGTGGTAGTTTTGCGTCATCTCGGACCGAATAGGATAGGGATGAGGTCGGAAGTTTTACAAGGGGGGAAGGAAAAAGATCAGATAAGAACGAAAGGGGAACATAGACAATAGAAAAAGAAGTTGGTACAAGAGTAAAGGAAGGAAAAACCGGATAACATAGAAATCCAAGAGGCCGTTTTGTACAAGTAATAGATATATAACTAGAAAGAAGAAAAAGGGAAAAGGTGGCATATGGTCCAAGAGCGCTGAATGGAGTGTTAAGTAAGAAAGGAATATAGAAATGTATCACCAGCATCTACCTCAAACTTCAACTGTGGCACTAGCAAGTACCTCAGTGCTGGTGGTGAATGTGGATGCACTGGATGGATGAGTTGTCCTGTTGTGGAGGTGAATAACCTCAACACGTTCTCGTCGACAATAAGCGCGAATACGAGGGAAGACAAAACCGTAGAAAAGGGCGAGGACAAGTAACACTCCCACCACAATCTCGATGATGAGAGCTTCTTTAGTAATATGAAACCCTTCGAGCCAGGACATGTTAGGTGCTTGTAATGCTCGATGTAAGCGTTTAGGATGGAGTGAAGATGTGTTAGAATCGGAGTAGAATTTCTGGCACTGGTGTGAATAATTGATAATGGCTGAGCTGATGGTGACGTGGGAAAATGATGATAGTGATGCATGGAAGTTCGAAGATAAGGAGTAATATCGGATGATATATTGATGGAAGGTTGATGCTCCACTCCTATTGTTGTGGAGAAGGATAAGTGAAGGGGCGGTGAGGATTCAATCTCCCTTTCATCCTCTTGACTATCATTGCAAATAGTATGCATGAGTGTGCGATTATGGTGCATGAGTGTGCGATTATCAGGAGAAAGTGACGAAGCAATAGTAGCATTGGTAGAGGATGGTGATGGGGGTGAGTCACTGATGTTTGATGGTAACTGTTGACGCGAATATGGGGGTGGTGATTCAGAATCAGTGGATGAGTCATCATTAATTAATCCATTTATATGATTGTGTATCGGCTCCGAATCGGATTCTTGTATTACCTCCACCGTCACATTGACTTGACCATTCATATCACGTGATGGAGGTCCATTTATATCTTCATCAGTGGGAATTGGAAATGACTCTGTTTGAGGAAAGAAGCGAATATGTGCAGTTCCTGAGCGACTGATAATAGATTGTGCTCTTCCAGGTCCATGATTCTGGTCAAATCGCAAATGAGCATGGAGCAGGACATAATCCGCATAAAGGTTGTGGTTTTCATCGAAGCCATGGTGTCCTCTCATGACATAGTCTGAAGTTATTGAGAGTGAGCTCATGTTGTGACAATATTGAAGGTTATTCAGTAGACCAAAAATAGCAGACCTTTCATCTTCCCTGATTGAGCGAATATGGTCAAAGAATGTTTCAAAGGTACTGGCATTGGGGATAGGGATGGAGGCTTCAATAGTTTCTTCTAGACGAGTCTCCAGGTCTTCCAGTGCTCTGAGAGTACTAGAATTTTCGATTGAACCAATTGGGGAATGATCTGGAACAGGCACAGTTTCTTCTTCTGGGGTGACACTTTCAGCAGCAGTTTCCGATTCACCGGTATTTCCATCTAGATCTTCTCCATTGAAGTCATAGTCCGTGACTAAGAAGCTGGATACTGTATCGGATACTCCAGATAGTGGTTTGACATAGTGAATAGGACGATGATCTGATGATACCTTGACTTCCAGAGCAGGGTTTTCGATTTTGCCATCCTTCCTGAAGACGAGATAAGTGCCATTAAGTCTCTCTTCAATGCTGACATAGTTCCCATGCGTCCATGGTCGTCCAAGAAGTAGATCATATCCAGTGTCTTTCCCAACAAAGATATTGGCATAAGTTTTGACTTCTCCGCAGTATAAAGCCACATTGTTGACTAGACCATCAAGTCTACCAAATCCTCCATTGGCATCTTTGACTACAGGTCGAATACTAGTATCCATGGGAAGGCGAATGAGATTTTCCCAAATAGTGCGACTGACTATATTGAGAGCAGACCCTGAATCAACAATTGCTGAAATAGTTTCGCCATTAGAGGTAACAGGGACACGAATGAGGTCGGCATGAGTGATGGCAAGAAGTGATTCAGCTGTCAAGCTTTGGGGCTTGTTGGTGGGATCAAAGATAGGCTGTGCAATATCAAAGATGTGTGGCTTTGATGGGGCAGGTGCTATGGTTGGAACGGCAGGCTTCTCTTCTTCTTTCTTCTTTCCTTTTACAGCTTTGGCCCAATCTGGTTTAGGAGGAATGTAGACACCATCAAAGACTTGCTTGCGCTTCTCCTTAGACACTCTGTCTGGACGATCCACTGCATAGACAGGCTCTTCATCTGAATCAGAATCAGAGTCAGCTACTTCAGCAATGGACATAAAAGAAGTCGTAGTGAGGAGGTTAGACTTGGGGATAGTGCGATGTACAGCAGTTGCTATAGGTTCCTCTCTTGATCGCATGATTCTAGACCCATCAGACATGACAAAGCGACCAGTGTCATCCTTCTTGACAATTCCCTTTGACAGTAAGTCAAGCATATCTGCACATTCATTGACTCCATGACCAGTTTTTCCACATCCATAGCAAAGGAAGGGAACACGAGGTGCTGTAGGCAGAGTGGCAGTGGGTGGAGCAGTAGGCTGAGTGGGTAAGTTGCTGCTTCCTTGAGAGGATCGAGATGGTCTAGCTGACTGGTTCATGAAAGTGGGAGGGCGAAGTATAAGTCGAGCATCAGTGTCAAGCTTGATAGCACAATAGTAGAGCAGAGGATAGTTAGGATCTTCAATTGTCATAGAACCCAACTTCTTGATAAGGGTTTCTACTTCATCCTGTTTGACAGCAGTGTGCTCTTCTTCGTCTAAAGAGTGAAGGGTTTTCTTCAACTTGGAAGGACTCAACAACTTTCTCTCTTTCTCTGTCTCAGAGGTGTGCTTTCTTTCTTTCTTCTGCTTGGTGGTTTTCCTGATATAACGAGGTGGTTCTTCCTCTTTGTCAGAGTCAGAAGAATCGTCCGAAGAACTGGAAGAGTTTTCTGAATCCGAGTCTGAATCCGAATCATCAGAGTCAAAATCTTCATCATCAAAGCGATCTCTGCGAAGGACATGCTCTACAGCCTTGACAACATCATCAAAGACAAAAGGCTGGGAGAGATCAAGGGTAGGATCTCTCTGTAGAAGTCTATTTTCAACGCGATGACGAAGGGTTTTGGGTAGTCCTTTCCAGAAGAAGCGATTGAATACGTCCTGAGTGATTTTGGATTTGGCAAGAAGCCATCCTCCAACACGAACATACTTCCTCATGTAGCTCTTGAAATCGTCCAGAGAGCCCATTTTCTTCTTGTGCGAAGCATCGACCAGCTGTTTAAGATGATGCTCTTTAAATTTGGCCTCTGCTTTTGCAGCATCAAAGTACTGGAGAATTTCGTCTTTGAGACTGTTCCATGAGGGCGTAATGAAGTGCTTCATTCCTTCAATAATTTCGCGAACATATGTGGAGCAGTATTGGAGAATGCTTGAGCATTTTTCATCGTCAGCAGTGACATTGTTTGCATGACAGATGCGCTCATAGTGGAGAACAAAATCCCTGACACGAGTATAGTCTCCCTTGAACTTCTTAGGAGCATAACGAGTGCCAGGAATTGGCATAGTGATGACTGAGAGAGTAGTAGGTTGATTCATAGTGAAAAGTATAGGGGGTAAACGTGAAGCTTGCTGAGTAGAAGCTGGTACAGAAATTGAGTTACTGGAAGAGAGGGATGGGACAGATAAAGCGGTGGGTGAGATAGAAGGTGTAGATGATAAATTAGACAGTGATGGCGATGAAATGGTTGGTATTTAGCTTGAAGGAAACCACCCCTCGCGGTGGGCTCCAATTGTCGATGATGAGAACTGTTGTTAGAAAACCACACACAAAACAAACTAACACACAATCCTCCCAGATTCCACGGAACTTGTTTATGGGCTTTGCCTCCTAGAACAGTGGAGTGGTCTGGTTGTTCGTGGGGTGGTACGTATAAAGATCCTTCAAAGTAAAACCCAGTGGTGTATGAGTGTGGGTTTTGAGGAGGAGGGATAGTTGAATTTATAGAAAGATAGGGGGTTTGTGGCGAGTATAGATGAGCACTACCTTGCTAATCGTAGCACAAGGTAGGTTTGAGAACAACGAGGATGACGAGGTGACGAGGTTCCCAGTGATAGCAGGCTCCTGATGCACAAACTGTAGTGCTCAGAAGGACTCTAATCGAAGGGGATGACAATCACTTTCAAAAGTGACGAGTGACGATGACAGCAGTTAACAGTGGTAGAAGTGGGAAGTGTTGTGACCACACTGGATCACAAGTAGCAGTAAGAAGTGGACTTAAGATTAGAGAAGAAGTCTGGAATCGAGTTCTTGTTTTTTTTTTACAAGGTAAAATACAGGGGTTTATATAGTAAAAGAGAAGTAGGCTATGCACAGTATAGCTGTGCAAAAAGAATGAGAAAGAATATGAAGGAAGGAATGTACGCTGACGAATCCTGCGTAGGTAGTACAGGATAAGATTGTCAAAAAAAGAAAAGAAAGGGATAGAACAATAAATGCTGTGAGTAATATCACAGGTTTGTACAGCCATAAAGTAAAGTCCAATAGCAAAAAGAGAGCAGGAAAATCATGATGTCATGGGAAGATGCAGTAAAAAAAGAGCAAGGCAAAACACTATCAGTATCAACACAGTTCCTTTATTGTCAGTCAGGCATTCTAAAAAAATATGTGTCCATAAAAATGATTCAAAAATCAAAAATAATCGCACTGTAAATGAATGTTCTGCTGAAAAAAAAGAAACTGGAGCCACCGGTCCACCACCTAGTCCAAATCTGACAGTTCCATGGCCTTACCAATGGACTGGTTGTGTTGGACCACCTGATCAAACGAGGGAGGGAGAGGAGTAGTTCCAATTTGGAACAAGTGAGTCCCAGGCAGCGTGTGGTAGGTGTAGCTGTAGCGAAGACGATGGACAAATGATAAGTGTACCCAAGTGAATGGGACAGCGATGAACATGGGCGACGCAAGGGGATGAACCTTCTCCAGCTCAAAAATTACCCACCCACGCTCCAACCAGGCAAGACGAGCGACCGATGTTTTGATAGTATATGATGGCAGATCGACGTCATGAAGATGGACCTGTTGCCCTATTTGGACCGGGCCGCCGGGCTTTGCTGATATCAGCAGTGGCACGTGGTAGTCAACGGATCGGCGACGGAAGCGGATAGGAAGTGGTGACATCAGAAATGGTGGGGGTGCAAAGAAGATGAGGAGGAGGAGGGTGGAGGTGACGAGGAGGTGAACTAAAATGGGGACCCAGAAACGACCGTCGGGTGAGAATAAAAAGGAGAGGAAGGGGCCCATGGTGGGGCTAGGCAAAGGAAGGGGAGTAAGGGAAACGACAAAAGCGAGGGCGCAATGCAATGTGTAGCCAGTGGCGACGCGAAAATTTGCCAAAATGCCGAAATGCGGAAAGTACCGGATGGAAAAGCAAAGGTGAGCGTGACTGGATTGCCTAATAGAGGTGGTGCTGATCAGCCACAAGTTCAAAAAGGGCAATATTAATTACTATTCCACGTGGCACTGTGCCTGTGTGGCGCAAAGGCGAGTCTTTTTGAATATTCGCTTCGTTATTGACACCTGTCCATGCTACCAATCAACTTTGGTGCATGACAACGTGTGTGCTGGCTCATCTAAAGGAGAGATACACTGTGAAAAACCTGAGATTATGAACCATGAGAATGTCCCAAAAACTCGGTCATTTCTGGCACATTTCAATCGAATCTTGCTCTGGATGTTCGGTTCTGGAAATCTACACAAAATCTGTAGGTTTCCTGCACATTTTAACTAGATACTCAAGAAGGACTTGGTCGTTTTCTAGAGTCCTTTGAGTTTCAAAAATAAACTAAATTATTATTCTTCATATTACACCACCAACTCAAAAATGACTTCCCTTACTCAAGACGAATTCAAACAATCTGAAATATCCACTCAACTTGTCCTGAATGCCTTAGGTTCATTTGATGTTGGCCTATAATCAGGGTCATCCTCATTGTCAGACATAGCGTTGATGATGAATGCTGCATCATATTTCGGGTCAGTGTATGCCAATCGAGACTGTTTGCGTTTGCGTTGGTCACATTTCTAGCACAGGTAAGCTTATAATTGATTCTTATCAATTCAAACTCACTGATTGTGCATGGGAACTTCTGTGTGCTTTAGATACAGGTACAATGATGACAATTTCATCGTCATCATCATCAATTAATTGAGCTGCCTCAGACTCTTTCTCACGTGCTTGGACTTTCTGTGTATTGAGACAAAACTGGCGTGACATGTATTGGAAACATAGGCGGATTTGTTGTTTGAGGTCCTTGGGAAGTAAGAGTCGAAGCATGCTGGATATGGTGGGAAATTCTGCAGGTGCATTGTTGACTACCCAAGATTGTATTGCAACTAAATTGCTACTGTTCGTGGCTTCATCTGCTGGCATTTTCCATTTGAACCGAAGGAGCAGCTGATTTGTAGCTTGATCAACAGGCGACATACTTTGGCTGATAGAGGAGGGGAAATCGGGTAAGTGTTTTGCTTCCAGTTTATCTACACCCATTTTTCTCATGAACACTTCATTTATAGCATCCTGTTGATAGCTATAGGTATAGGTAAGTTTTTTTTATTGTAGTGTTTGCATAATATATTTACTCACCTTGACAATTTTTGAGTCGGCCACTTCAAGGCTTATAATCTCTTTTTGTTCCGGTGACAGGGTCTCTAAATCAACACTCGACGGATCAATGTTGGAAAGGGAAATATTGGTGTCGGTAAGTGACTGTGTTGTGCTTGCATCATTGTTATTGACTTGTTCGGCTGCCTGGTCCTCTCCATCATTGTCGTACTCCACACATTCTACACCCATGTTTTTGTTCAAGAAGTCAACCTGTTTTTTCAGGTTTTCAATGTCGGCTTTCATCTGCAGATTGTCCTGCTTCAAAAGGAGGTTTTTGGCATTCAGAATCTTGACACATTTGTCTGTTAGATCCTTGAATGCAAGGTGAGTAATCTTCATCTCTTCAATGTCTCTTACAGCCGCTTTGAGTAACACAATATTTGTGTTAGGTGCTTGTTCGGCTGATGGAGCTTGGAGTGTTGTGTGAGAGGACATCTGGAGTGTTTTTTGGGGGGGCATAAAGAGATGGTGGCATTAGTTTTATGCTATGTACATGTAGGAGGTCATGTAAACTATACAGCAACATTTTCTTTGCTGTCTATCAAAGTGTGACTCAGAGAAGCAGTGTAACAACCAAGAGTTAGTTACTCCGGCGCACACAGGAACACACTATAGAGAAGAGAGAAGGAGGGATCACCCCTCAGGTTTCAGTGAGTTAGTTGTGCTAGACAACAGGAGGACTCGCTGAGGAGTCTCCATGTATTGCTCCTGTATATATACTGAATACATGTTTGTTTGTACATATGTACTGTACAGTTGCTAGAGGCAGTGACTGCTGATGTCATGGGGCCTAGCCCGTGTGACCAGCTCTACTGCGTGAGATACTTGTATCTAAAATAAGAATAAAGGCAGCGCCGCACGAGAAAGGTGGAGTTTGAACTAAAAGGGGAAGTGCCACATGGCACAGTGTGAAAACTACAGTACAAGGTTAAAGCGGAGAATCAAAATAAAGGAAAGGTCCGAAAATGAAAAGTAAAGGTGAATTGGTCATGTGACTTGGAAAAAGTAAAAGTAAAGTACGAAAAGTAAAGTGTGAGTAGGTACTGGTATGTCAAATTGTAACAAGCAGGAGGATATTAATCTATATTGAGGGATCAGTGTCAGTTTATATTATGTAATACTCAAGGATAGCGAAATGATAATACCTCAATATTGGTAACTCCAGATTACAACGAAGGGTATTGTGGTGTAAATCCAAGTAGAATCCAGTGAACGCTGGCGGCACAATTCGTGCATTCAGTATTCATTCAAGCCAGTTGATATCTGGTGAACATCTGGTTGAAATGCGGCGGGATTCTGCAGATGTTCAGGACATTCCCATGTTGCATAATTTGGGTTTTTTTGCAGTGATAAGGGATAGGTATGTGAATGAAAAGCATCATAACTGCGACTTGAAAACTAAAACACTACGAGCAATTGCCAAAATAGCAAGTTGCGCCAGTCTGACACCAGAGATGCAAATGGAAAACTTTCACCAGTGTGCTCCAAGATTGAACAAAGAATCAAAAGGTAAAAATATACAGTGTACTACCAGTCCTTTTCACACCAGATCAACCGGCGTGCCTCAAGCTCAATACAACACATTAACTAAGAAACTAAATAGACAGAAACTCTCTGATTTGTATAATGCGCACAGACATGTATACTCTATATATTTTATTGTGTAGATGAACAAGACCGACACTGAGAAATCTCCTGGCCAGCAGCGTCACAGCAAAACATTGCCTTTGATGCCATGATGGCATGTGACGGCATGTGACATTCCTTATCACTCATCATCATCTGTTGTCTCCTCGCGTTAAGAATAGAAACTTCACGATGTGTTCACCAAACACGCGCCCTGTCACACTCTGTCACGCTTGACCCGCATTTCTGCTTGATAATCACCAAATGCCCTCCGGAGCACGGAGATTTGCTCCAGTCCATTGTGTATGGAGAGCAAATTTATGCGGGAATATGCTGTGGTTGTAGAGACACCAATTACATAGGTATTACTGGGCAGATAATTGCTCGGGACTACAATGTAAAGTTGCTTCACACTGTAAATTTATGAAATTGTACAATGATCAGCATGGCCAGCTTCACTCACAGCGCAGATATTGCTCAAACATGGTAGAACTATGGCCAAAGGGCCTCTGAACATATGTACACAATGCCACAGGCAAATACTGAAAATCAAACAAGTTTTAGCACGACTGTGAAAAGAAACCATCGTGTGAAAAGGACTGGTAGTACAATGTACTTGTTTGGTCATTATCTATTTTTCACTGCTAGTCTTTGTGGGATTGCATTTCCCTGTCACACAAAGGGAAATATAAGTGGCAGCCATATCCTAGAACGGCCCAGGATGGTTTGGCTCATTCCATAAATTTAAAGGAATACTTATGCAACATTAGACCCATTGTTTACCTTTCCACTCCCAATTATGGTCCGAAGCGCTCGAGCATAACCATAGTAGGCTTCCATTCAGCGTTGTGCTTTTGGTCGCACGGTACTCTTTCCAATCGAAAATCTGCAGGGAACTATACGGTGTTACTCCCTTACCATCCTCTAGCACAACATAACCACGAATCTTAATATGCAAGGCGACACGCAGGTGGCCGTCACCGCAATGCTTGGTGTGGCTCTTCTGTTGGGTGTTGTAACTGTCGTCCGTACGGCACTCCACGTCATCGCCACTCGACGACTCCCTCTTCCTCCTGGTCCACCGGGACACTGGCTTTTTGGAAACACATTCCCGACTTCATAGTGGGTATCTTAGCTCAGCATTTTCATGTCCTCACTCTTCTTGTCTTATTCCTTTAAAGTGCACCTCATCAGTTTGCTCGATGGACAGAAGAATATGGTCCGGTTTTCTCCTTGAGAAGAGGCACTCAAGTTTATGTCATCATAGGACGCCACCAGGTACGTGCATATGTTTTCATCCTACAAGAGGGTTTTTATCGAAACAATGCTTTATAATGTTTCTAGGCTGCTGTTGATATCATGGAGAAGGAGGGCGCTTCCTTGGCTGATCGACCCCGTTCCGTGTCAGCGGGAGAGACACTATCCGGGGGGATGAGAGTCTTGACCGTAAGATTTGGACCGACATTGAAGAAGCTGCGAAGGTATTTATTTACATGTCATGCTTAGTGTTACAAGTCAACTTAATGTTCAATTTCGTAGGGTGCTACACGCTCTTCTACAAGAAAAATCCTCTGCTACATACCAACCCATCCAACTAGAAAATGCAAAGCGTCTTGTCATCGATATTTTAAATGATCCCAAACAGCATCAGATGCATGCCAAACGGTACTTATTTACCATTGTCTCTTTTTCACCTGATTGACCCCCAGCTTCCCTTCTTTTCAGATACGCAGCATCCGTCATCATGTCCATTACATACGGAAAAACCACGCCTACTGCATACACTGACCCTGAAGTCACCCAGGTCAACAAATGTCTTGGCCGTCTTGGTTCTGTTATTCGACCGGGCACATACCTAATCGATACATATCCTATTATGAGATACATACCCGGATATCTTAGTGAGCTCAAAATATGGCATCAGGAGGAACTGGCCCTGTTCAGAGGGCAAATTGATATTGTTCGCAAGCAAATGGTATGTCTTTATATTCATCGGCTATCAGATGTTCTACTTACTGATTCCATCTTCTTAGGAAAATGAAGAAGCACGGCCTTCATTTGCTAAATATCTGCTGGAGCACCAGCAGGACTATGATCTCTCCGATAACGAACTTGCATACGTTGCAGGCTCGATGTTTGGGGCTGGTTCAGACACGGTAGGTTATAATTCTCTTTATCTTTTAATATACAGTTCTGATTTCTCTGCCTATTTTTGTGATGAAGACAGCCTCAGCGATTTCTATCATGATTATGGCGGCAGCAGTTCATCCAGAAATGCAAGCTTTGGTTCACGATGAGCTCGAAAAGGTTATTGGGCGAGAAAGAGGTATGTTCTGTCTCTATCTCATCGTTCATAAACAAAATTACCATAATGTTCCTCTTTTAGCTCCGACATTTGATGACCAGAGCATGCTCCCAATGGTAACAGCGTTTATGCTAGAGTCCTTCCGATGGAGACCAGTCAGTATCGGAGGTACGTGTCCATCATGAACAGCGATAATTTCATAATCGTTTAAATAATAATAATTTTTATTTAGGGTTCGCGCATTGTACAACCAAAGACATCGTTTGGAATGGTTACTGCATTCCGACAGGAGCAATCGTAATCGGTAACCACTGGTGAGAACTAGTTAAACACATTGTCAAGGTAGAGAGCCGAGGATAACTGAATCTGTGCCTTCAGGGCTATTGCTAATGACCCAGAAGTATTTACCGATCCCGAGAAATTCAATCCAAGGCGGTGGCTAGGAGATGACGGTCAATTGAGAGAAGACCTCAAATTCTTCACCTTTGGATTTGGTCGCAGGTACTTATGCGCGAATACTCCCTGCTTCCACTATGAGTCACTCACACCGTTGTTTTTGTTACAGAGCCTGTCCTGGTCAGCCTGTTGCTAACCGGTAAGCTCTACTTTTCCGTTCCTCTGTTTTCGTGGACGCAACTTATTGGACTCCCCTTAATCGTAGGTCTGTATTTATCAACACTGCACTCATTTTATGGGCTTTTCGTATCTCTCAAAACCCATCATATCCCATCGACACACATGCCTTCTCAGATACTGCAAACACGCACGCAGCACCTTTCCAGGTCATATTCGAGAAAAGGATGTCAGAGGACGAGATATACGGCAATTTACAGGATATATGACATATCCCCCCTTCCCTCCATTGTTATGGATATTTTATTGCGCAGCTTCTATATTTCTATACTATTGTTGTAAGATTTATCAGAGGATAAGCTCGGAGGTTCTTCATGTATTGTTCCTAGTATATCTTTCTTGTCAAACCTTTCCAGTAATTCATCAAATCCAGTTAGTCCACTGTCCTCGTTCCTGGACTTTATAATATGACATCGAACTTGGAGGAGCAGGCGACTATGTTCCAACGAACGATTTCATTGTAATAGGCAATCACAGTGTTTCTATGCGCCTGCGCAACAGCTTCAAGCTTTAATCGTATCCACAACCTCAAAAAATTCATAGATGGCAACTTCTTGCACCCCCTGGGCCAGAAAACGACCCATCACGTATCAACACTCCTTTGATTATATCCGCAGCCTTAAACAAAGGATTACCAATGTCATATATGTACACGAACGTCTCACTCACCATTTCCCCAATTGCGTAGGCCACAGACTGCGTGTGGCAAGATACCTCCTGCATTTATTGTCATATTGCGGACATATAAAAAATATCAGATCAACGTACCAGCGGTAGCACAGAAAGGTCAACCTTGCGTCCATTCATAAGCAAGTGATACAATGTGCTACAGCGGAAGTTACTCACCACCCTCAGATTGCTGGTCCCATAAACCTTTAGGCTTGCATCCACAACACCACCTTGGTCTCTCGGCAACATCGCTGCAGTACCTACAGGGTGATATACAGGTCCACACGATTGTTTCACGTATTCCCTCAAGGCATCATCTCCTCCATCAATAATTTCTTGGCTAGGCATAACAAAGGCCTTCATAACACTGAGGATGGGCTCCGTCTTGTACATCTTGAGGGTAAACTTCAAAACTTCTAGAAGTAAGTCAAGATCGGCTGGATTGGAGAAGTAGTTTGGGTCAATGGCGGGTGGCGCCAGTGGATCTGCCGTATTTATGTGGACGCTTCCGCGAGAGAAGGGGTGCAGGAGAGCAGCAATGATGGAAGTGTAACGCTTTTCAGGATCCGGGCCAGGGCTGGGAAAGTGGCCAGGAAACTGGATTAACCTGATTGCGTACATTTAGTGGGTATAAAAGTAAGATACTATGTTACTTACTCAGCCTGTGCTTGGAATGGGTCTGAGAACCACCTCCTTTGAAGTTCATATTGCTTAATAAGGCTTGGAATGGATGCCTTGTGGTCCTCAATCTCAGTAGACCACTGAATATCCTTGAGTGAGATGCCTAAATTAGCTGCAGAAAGATAGGCAAAAGCGGCTGCTCCAAGGGAAGAAAACATCCCCTTTTGTTGTAAACTACTCGCCTTTCAGTATCAAAAAGCAACTAGGGAGAAATGGACGTACTAGAGCGCATTATGTTCAGCTTGCACGAGGGGGTCGGTCAGGATGTCTAACGTCTCTATCGTAGAATCTATCTCGATGATGGTCCGGACACAGACGTGGTCCTCTAAACACAGGTGTAAGTCGTGCGACAACATGGTGAGTGAGACAGAACTCACGGAGGTTTTCCCCAACACCAGGTAGTTCCACGAGAACTTCAATTCCGTGCTTATGGAGAACATCCTTATTTCCTATTCCGGATAGTTCCAACAGCTGAGGCGACTGGAAGGTGCCTGTGTGTAAGTGAATGAATTGATGCACGACATATATATATGGTATCTAAACAAACCGGCTGCAAGAATGACTTCTTTTCTGATGTTTTTAAGTTGCAAAAGCTGCCCGTTAACGGCAAACTCTACACCAGTCGCCTTCTGCAATGTATCGTGCTTTTCAAAAAGAACCTAGCGTAATATTTGATATTGGTAACATTAAATTTACATCTGATTAATGGAATTTAGTTACCTTAGTCACATGAGCGCCAGTAAAAATATGTAAATTCTGGCGTGATGCATTGGGTTCGTAATAAGCTGAAGCGGCGTACGATCGCTTCGCACTACGAGGATCGATACTGGCCAGCGAAGTAACTGCTCCTATATTTGTGCCATTACCCTGTAGAATGATACCATGAATATGATACCACGCAATAGCGCACATAAAATCATAAAATTTACGGGCTCGCTATTGTGCAGAATGCCTAGTACTTCAAGAACTTGGAACATTGGTACGTGCATGGCATTCCACCAAGTGGGTAGAGACTTGATAATTGGACCTTTCATAGAATATGAGTTGTACGGAGAAGACATACGAATTGTCCCGAAACTCACCGTCGGTCCCATGCAACGATAAATCTGGTTCAGGATAATGATGGCAGGCATCAGGAGGAGAAAGCGGTATCAAAGTCTCGCTCTGCCAAATCAGATATCACCATGAGGAAAAGTATGGAGAAGCAACCCTCCACCTACTTTCTTCATATACATTAAAAGCGAATCCCAGTTCCAACCTTTGTTTCCAAGTTCTTCAAGTGCATCAAAATCTTCCTTGGATGGACGGGACATGCCAAGGAGATTAATCTACACAAAGTAGTAGGACGAAATTTACATCGGAATAAAGCTTGGAATCAGGTACCAGACTATACCATAGACGATCCCCCAAGGGCTTTTCCCCGTGGCTGCAAAACCATTCTGTCATTGGCATGTGACTGCGGAACAGACATGAATGACCAGTCGAACTTTTGATTGGCAATGATGCGACCACAAAGCCCTGTATCGAGTAGGAATAAGCATAGTGTAGTGCCCATCGATGATAGTAAAGCACCAGGGACATTGATTTCAGGCACATTGGGATCGTAGTCACCAGCCTCGATGACGCCAACAACCTGGTGAGGGTTCTCTGATAACCTACAGTTGTGAGCATTTAAACACCGTTTAGTACCAGTGATATAAACTGAACATAATAAGGGACATACCGAGCCGCTAGTGCAAGACCAGCAGTCCCACCACCGACGACGACATAGTCGAAGGTTTTCGAGAGGAATGCAGAAGGAATCGAGCTATTGGACATTGTTCGCCGTCTTACTATTTTTCAAATCAGCTGCAGCCTTTATCGCGTTGACAAGGAAATATGTCCATCTCATGCCCTCTCTATGCTAATGACCAGTCCCGTGACGGAACAAGTGCGGAAATACTAAAATGAGGAAACTGATTGTAGATTTCATAAACAGATCAGTCAGAAGACTCATCAGAACATCAGGAAAATTCTGCGAACGATTTTGTGTGGCTATCTAGTAAAATTCCTTATTAGTGCACAGGACTGATCAGGTAAATCAAACACAAAGGGGATTAAGTAGTTATCCTACCAGCCTTGCAATTGACCCAAGCTATCCCGTATGTTGATACCGGATACCTTGACTACACATGAATAGTCCCTGATGCAGAAGCTCTCTCACACTGGTCCCCTATGACCTGGCTGCACGCGAAAGCAAGTGAATGGGAGAGAGGCCTTTCCCCGATGACAACCCAGAAACTCCTGGCAGCGCTGTGAAGAATGTGAATCTAGATCATACATCGACTTGTCTAAAGAAGTGAGTGAAAGACTTACTGTAAGAGCGTTGTGCTATCGATAAATAACCACACTACCTTGTCTGTCTACGTTCAAGTTCTCCCTCTTCAAGTTTCTGTGTCTGACATTGACAGTATGATGTCGTGGGGGTTGAATGGTATATTCGAGTATGTTTTCCACAACAGTCAACTTCAAATCACTTATAGTTGATGCGCATAGACGTGGTTCCTACTAATAGTACCTGTTCCTTCTGTCAGTGCCCATTCTTGACGAATCGACAAGATATATGAACCTCGAAGATGGTATTGGATTGTGATTGATTCAGTTCATCGCACAAGTATTACGCATGATCGCTGGTTCGAAAGATAAGTCATTGTATGGCAATAGAGTCACGGTGCTTGTGGACATACCAGGGGGCACCACCGACACGATGTCAATCGTGGGAATTGCGATGATGTCGCAATGAATTATTGTTGAGAACGACTATCTCCCTTCGAATCTATTGGACTGCCTACGGGAGACTACAGTGAACTTGACGCTGTGCCCGCGTGAAAAAAGCTGTTCACAGACTTTTGTAAAACCATGCTCACACTATTTCGTTGATGCTGTGCATGTACCATAAATGGCGCGGCTTCATCACAGGCGATGATCGATGATCATAGGTGGGCACACATTGTAACAACAGCAAAGGCACAACTCCTTTGTCGACTTGTGGGCTCATCACTGGCACAGGAAATAGGCCCCTCACCACACGGACCTATTGGACCATTTGGATGACTTTTGTAGGGGCGGGTCAGCCATTTTGATGGACAAGTAAAACTGACTGCCTAAACTCTATTTCTGGTCAATATTCCCGGTTAGTTTTTTTAGTGATCCCCAATCCACCACCTTCGATCCGTATATATCCATGCGTTGAGTCTCGTCTTCTGTTTTTTTACATCGAGCATCTTCAGAAACAGTGGTGCTGCGAGAATTATTCACCGTTGTAGCAAGCTGCTACATCTTGCAATGAAAGTAATGGGACATTGCCGTGAAGGCAGAGGAATAGACAGGAACTTGGATTATGTCTACCTCCCCTTCAACGTGCAGATAAAATGACAGGCATTGTTGATGTATGCCGTAGTGTATCCATAAAAAGGCGGAATCAGCTACATGCATGACACAGCACATAGCTGTGCTACTGCTTTTAGCTACAGCCCCTGTAGCTCTTTTCAATATTTAAAATGCTGATGCTTTTCTCGAGGATGGCAGTATATTTCGTTCTTCACCGCACAGAACGAGCTCGGTCAACCTGAACTGGTGAAATTCAACCGACATCTGGTACTGACCCAAAGATGGCACATCCCAATCAAGCCTCGAATCGTGTATACTCCGCGTTCGCACTCCTTGGTGTCATACTACTCATCACACAATTGCCATACCATCTCCGGGGTTTGTCTTTTTGTACCACCCGGTTCGTAAATCCTTATAGCTGAAATTTATTACAGCCGAAAGGACTGGCACTTGCTTGTTCATTGTATGGCTTAGCCTGTCGATGCTAAATTCGTCTATCAATTCTATCATATGGAGCAACAATACCGTCAATTTGGCTCCGGGATGGTGCGATATATGTGAGTGACCAGTTCTTTCTCTGTTTAACAACCTTCTTATGTCCTTCAAAGCTTCTTATGTGATAGTTGCTTCAAAATACGGTGTACAGCTTGCTCCATTGTGCATAGCTCGTCAGCTTTATCATATCACAACTATGAAGACTGTAGGGCGGAGCCGCTTTGAAGTATGGATTCCAAAGTATTCAGCATAGCTCTGTTTGTGACATCATCTTTCCAGACCAGACGTGATATGTTCACCGATCTTTTCATCGGCATCGGCCTTCCTCTGCTGCTCCTGCCGCTATGTAAGTGTAGCATCATTTATTGCTATCACCGGTTTTGTTTTTGACTTGGAATCGCTGTAGATTATGTTATCCAGGGAAACCGCTCTATGATAGTAGAACAAGTGGGTTGTTATTTCGTGGCCATAAGGACGCCGCCCGCATTTCTGCTCTTTGCCATGTGGCCACCAATCTTTGCCTTCGTCAGCGCAGTCTATTCTAGTCCGTGTTCTCACTCAATAATATTGTAACCTAGTACTAATTACATGCCGCAGCTTTCACTTTTTGCGGTACAATCCGTCGAAAATCCCATATGAGAGAAGTCATGAAAAGCAATGAAGACCTTAGTTCTGGAAAATATTATCGCTTGATGGTTCTTTTCGGTGCTCAAATCGTATTGATTCTACCTTCAGTAATTTTCGCATTCGTGAACGACGTGGCTGGCGGTACAACAGTTCCATACAGCTGGGATTATATACACGCCGGTTTTTCTGAAGTTAGCCAGGTTTCTATATCTGCATGGACATCCAACTTGCAGAACGCTATAGCTTTCCAGTGGGATCGTTGGACAATTGTCATCTATGCCCTATTGTTTTTTGCTTTTTTCGGATTGTCAGGGGAAGCCTCACAGTACTATGGTAGCATCTTCCACGTTGCTATAAAACTCTTCGGGTGTCGCCCATCGACTCCAAATTCGGACATTTTGAGGGCCGGGTGTGACGCACACATTACTGATCTGACGTCTTTTTACTAAATTCGTATGTCGTCTTTGCTGTATCGATGGGCTTACTGCCCGTAAAAACGTTCCGCGCAATCCTTGGTCGTCTTTGGGGTCCCTTCGTTTCATGCCGTTCGCCCACACACCCAATGAAACCCCATCGACCGATCAACTTACTTCATGCCCTCGAGTTCTCTCTCCCCCTTTCTGTTCGTCCGCGTCCCTCGATGTTGAGCAGGGCCGCAGTTCCCCAACTAATTCAGGAGATGCACAGCTCGATCCTCTCAAAGACACGAATCCTCCCGCTCGTTTGTTTATATAAATACATACGTAAATTATCTTTTCTACAGCCATTCATGTGCGGCTCTGTTCTTTTTTCTTCTTGTCCAACACCGCTTAAATATCTACTAATAGTAAAGCAGTTGTTGTTGCGATGACGTCGAGTCTTTGCACGATCTCGAGGTAAATTGATCGGTTGATTATGCTATTTCGTATTGTGATTCAGGCAACAGATCGCACACCGGTCATACATAGGCTCGCAGCGTTAAAATATCTGTTACAAGTGTTCATCCCTTTCGTCCCCTCTTTATATCCTTACACCGATAGTGGAGCTCTAAGAATTGCACAAACACTGTCTTCAATTTTTGATTTATCCTGAGAACCAAGTCAATATCATGGGCGGCCATTCATCTAAGCAGATTCATTTTAACCCAGTCACTGACTTACCGGACTTGACTGGTAAAGTGATTCTCATCACGGGTGGAAAGTGAGTGCAGGGCGCTGTCCTCTGCTCTGTGTGTTTGACTAGGCTCCACAGCGCCGGAATAGGATATGCTACTGTTAGGCACCTCGCTCGTCATGGTGCCAAAGTTTATATGGCAGCTCGAAACGAGGCAAAGGCGAAAGAAGCCATCGCTCAGCTCAACGCGGAGGGACTCGGACCAGGTAATGGGGAAATTGTGTGGCTAGAGCTGGATTTGAAAGATATTCGCAATGCAAAGAAGGCTGCTGAAGAATTCATGACCAAGGAGGACAAACTCGATGTGCTCAGTACGCCCTTCTTCTTTAATCAGTCCGCAGGCGTGCTAATTGAATAATTTGTTCTTACTGATTGCTCAGTCCATAATGCTGCGACGTAAGCGCTTACTCTAATTAAGCACGGTTCCTTAAACGCTATAATGATGGCAGAGTAACCGAGAGCTATAATCGAGATGTCGATGGTGAGTTTTGTCATGATCTACCGTGACTTAGTAAAACCTGTTCACTTACCAACTTTTGGATAAAGGAATATCGAATATCATGATGACAAAGTACGTTTCAAATATCGTGGTCAATGTTGTACACATAGACTTTGACGTCTTGCTAGTATGATCAGTCCATTTATTCTGACAGAGGCTCTGCTTCCTACCCTAAAACGAACGGCAGCAGAGCCGAACTCAGACGTGCGTGTTGTCGTTGTGCGTAGCCTTTCATTCAGTATTCTGCTACACGAATAAAGCCGATATTATTGCAGGTGGCTTCAGAGGGACATCGATACGTGCCATCTGGAGCTCGATTCAGAAACAAAGAAGATTTAAACAAAGACTGTAGTAAATCTTACGTACCGCCATTTTCAAGATATTGTCGGTGTATTTATATAATCCGAACACTGCATCTATTCAACATTCTTCATAATTACAGGCTTGACCAAACTCGCCAACATCCTCTATGCAAAAGAGCTTCAAAGGCAATTTACAGTTGCAGGGGAGCATATCACAGTTGTTTCACTCCATCCTGGAGCAGTGAACACCTTCGCGCACAAGTTGTATTTTGAGAGCCTCGTCAGGGTCTTAATCTATCCATTTTTCGTAACCCCAGACATTGGAGGTTGGACGCCGGCTTTTGCAGCTGCATCGAACGATGTCAAAGAACAGGCGGAGAAATATCAGGGAGCATATCTCATTCCTGTGGGCAAAGTTACAGAGCCGTCGAAGAAGGCGAACAGCGACGAGCTCGCCAGGGAGTTATGGGAGACTATAGAGAGGACGTTGGCTGATATTAAAGATTGGCGCGATTGTTAGAACATGCTGTATAACTTCATCGTACAGTTGAATATTTAGTAGTAGTAGTAACTTGGTAGTAACGGTGGCTATCAACAAAATTGGTTAGCAAAGGACTTTCGGCAAAGTCCCTAGCCCTAACCTAATGCCATTGCCCAGCCCTTTTACAACCAACTTGAAACCGTGGACCAGGTTCAATTCAGGAAGTCTCTCGGAGGGTCATCCATCAACAATGTTCTTCGACCTCAATGTACCTGTACCAGACATTGGCCCATCAGGATTGTCGCAGCCAAAGAAAGGGAAAGGGAAACAACCTCAAGCGCAGGGAGAACCTTTACTTCATACACTGGGTCAAGTCAGAGCGATAGAAGCTCGCATAGATTTGCTTGTACATTGTCAGTATTGTGTATTGTCATCATTTATGGTACTTGATCTAATGGTTTGCAAGCATAGTAGGATATAGTGTAATCGCATTTAATCAAACCGTGCACAAAAAGATCGATCCCAAAAACCACACCAATATCCTCAACGGTCTGATTACACAGCTGAAGAGGAGGCAAGGGGTTGTATTCCTGAAGAGACTCACTATAATACTAGATGATGATAGCGAGAAAGGCTTTGGTTTGGTAAATCCACGTCTTTCCTTTCTAAATACGACGTTGACCTTTGGCTGCATCGCTGGTCGATAACCTGCAGACTAACGCAAACACTTCACTTGTCGATCCATACGACGTAATCTCCCTAGCGCCGACGACTGCAACGACGTTTTCTCTTGCATGTCTAACACACAGCCTCCCTTCACCTCTTACTGCACATATCATCTCACTACCTCTATCCCTCCCTCGTCTCCCTTTCCAGCTCAAGCACACCTTGGTGCGCACAGCAATAAAGAATGGGGCTGTCTTCGAGATAAACTATGCTGGAGCTATCGGTGGTGAAGTTGAAGCAAGCATAGTACAGATAAGTGGCGGCGAAAGTGGTGTTAGCGCCAAGCGCAACTGGTGGGCTGCGGCCAGGGAAGTGGTGCGCGTTACCAAAGGGAAGGGTCTTGTTGTAAGTGGTGATGTGACCGGCGAGGCCGATTACAGGGCCCCCAGAGACATTACGAATCTGTAAGTGGAGTCGAATCCAAGTTGCTGGAAGGTTCTTAAGGCATGCGTTCCCCCTACACGTTTTCTCAACTATTACATCTTCATTTAGGATCTCATTACTTGGTTTGCCACAAAACGTAGCTCACGACGCGTCTACAGCCACAGCAAAATCACTCATCGTGCGATGTCGTACGTCTTTTATGTCAAACTGTATAATTACCCCAGAATGAGAGCTGAACTTGACCATTATTATTTACCAGATACTCGCAAAACTTACCGGGCAGTCTTGTCAGAGCCCAAGCTGGTGATGCCTAAAGCAGCCGAAGAATCATATTTATCCTCTCCCACCCCGTTACCGACGGAGAGTGTGTTGGGTAGCCATCTTGAACGCGACACGAAGCTGTCTCAAGCTTTCGAGCAACTACAAACACCGATAATATCTTCCGACATTCCTTCGTTGCTCGACCCCTCGATCACAAAGCAGGATGGGCTGTCACAAGAAAGCAAAAAACGTGTCCGCGATGAAGATGATGAGCTTGGAGGACTGCATAACAAACAAGTGGTTAGAAGCAAAGGACCTCATGAGAATGCCACTACTGATTTGAACGAGAACGAAAGTGCCCGCCGCAAGAAGAAGAAGAAAAAGGACAAAATGGGAGGAACCTCATAGATGTAATGTATACATTCCTCAAACGACAGTTTTGACAGTGCTTCTCGGAGCTGCGGAAGATAAGAATCTCAAAAAATTCTCATACTTGTCTACATTTCCCAGAAGTTTCGTCTCTGGCTTGGTTCTGCTCCCCCACCTGCGGTTCGGATCCGCCACGCTCTATAGCGTGATTAATATGATAAATACTAGTGCTCAAAATATACACACCAGAATTCACCCCACAAGATACATTAGTAAAAAAAATAGTAGCAAAAAAGACAAATTTGGACTACAGGATACTCCGAGCAGTCGACGAAATTACGAGTATTGTCATCAAATCTTTCCAATCGATCTCCAGGTAAGCCAAAGTGCCAAAGCCCTGGGTAGCCACTTCAAGAAGGAGATACGAACAGTGTTTTTACCCAACGAATAATACGTTGGTGGACTGGGGCTCAAAATTTTTGATACTACTGTTTTAGCAAACTCGTCCGTATCCAAAGCACCTTTGGATTGGCTGATGTTCATACGTGCAATGATCTTATCGATGTAAGGCTTGTACAATGAGTCGAGCGGCATGTTGTAAGTGGCTGCTTGGTTGCTTGAGATGTTGGATTTGACACCACCTGGTGCAACGAGCATTACTTTGACATTGAAAGGACCACATTCCATTGCTAACACATCACTGATGGAGTGAAGTGCTGCCTTAGATGCACAATAGAGGCCATTCCAGGGCGTGGGACTGCAAGAAAAAGATGAAATCAACAGTTCGTAGAATATCCGCTATTACTCACATTTCACCGACAACAGACCCAATATTCACCACGAGGCCACTTCTGCGCTCCACCATAGATGGCAGGACAGCCTTCGCGACTTGCAGAGGAGCATACGTATTTACTTCAAAGGTTTTTCTTGCTTGGTCCATTGAAACGTCGAGGAGAGGACCTGAAGGATTGGGGTGATTTAGCGTCTGATGATATTGCCTTTTTCATGTAGCCCACGGGACAGATTGCTACGACTTCAAGATACTCACCAATAGAAATTCCTCCCGCGTTGTTGACAAGTACATCGATTCTGCCGGTGTCGTCCAAAATGGTTTTCACTACGTCCTGAATATTACTTTCATTCGTAACGTCAAGCACAAGCTTATGGATTGTTGGGTCGCTGAAGTCATCCATAGTTTCCAGTCGTCGAGCAGTGGCATAGACGATGCATCCTTGTCCAGCAAAGCGCTCGCAACTGTTTTGAGATTGGTGAATGGTTCTATCGAAAAGAATTTCGGGGCCACTCGCTTACAGGTTGAAGCCAATGCCTCCCTTCGAACATCCCGTGACAAGGACGACTTTCTGTCTTTCAAGCTTCTTCGAGTCTAATGCCATATGGTGTTGATAGGGAACGTGGGGGTACCATGGCCATTACCTAACGCTACCAAGTCTTTGTTCTCTAGCTTCTTTTACACAGGATTCGCTCCATTACGCCTCAATGGCCCGGACTCGGTGAAATGATGCGGACTAACTCAATCCATTAGGTTAGTAGTACTATATATAATATATATATATATTTGCGATGCAATACGATATTGATAAGACTGGACATTTCATCGACTAACGCCATGAAACCATTGAGCATGAAATGCAAACTGATCATCATTCTCTGGGACGCACTTTCTGGACATGTGTGGAAACTATCCCAGGAATAGTGTACCCGACTCTCACAATGCAAGTCGTGAGAGGGACTATCATCCCCGGTAAAGAGCTGTGGGAGAGACGGCGGTCTTGTTGTCTGATAAAGCACAAAACTGGAAGAAACTCTTCGGAAAAACTCAATCAACGGTCGGCGGTTGCATGGGAGTCATCGTATCAGATACACAGGTAACCGGACAGGTTTTGACCAGAGTCACGGAACTTTCACGCGTGGGTCGAATTATGATTGGAGCCTTGGAGTCGGTGCAAGTTGATAAGCTCTGAATTAGGGCTTGTCATACCGCAAACTTCGAGTGGTAGATCGGTGCTTTTGTAGTGCTTGAGAAAACACAAGCCAGCTGCATGCGTTTACGAGCGCTTTCTTTCACCTATCTCCCCTCCAATCCAATGGCCTACCTTACCATCATTCAGTCGATGTCAGGTACCGTGATATCCTAGGAAGTGACATCCCTCAGTTACAGTCAAAATCGGATTCATTAGACATATGTAATTACCTTAACACTCATCAAACCTGTACAATCCAGTCTACTAGAGCACAGTCCGAGGGAAATGTCGAAAAAATATATGCGCTGCCATCGCATTTTTTTCAACTCTCTCTTGGCGGCCCCGAAAGTAAGAGGAAGCCAGCCATGGGCCTAATATAGACTGCTGTGATGAAGTGCAAAAACGCCGTCATGAGTCGTCATGAGGCCATGCGAGATGGAAGACCAGTTCACGTTTCCGAGGACAGGTTCTTGACGGGTTTAAAGAGGCAGCATAAGTAAAAGTGCCACAGCTAATCTCAGCGTACCCGGAAAGATACTTTTATCGATCCCGCGATACCACGCCTAATTCTGATCAGTGCTCCGAGTTTTACGAGTGTTGCAATGTTCTTGGATAACCATAGTTGAGGATTGTTTGTTTGATAATGACTGGTTCCAGCATCTACTCTCAGCCCCATTTATAGGACATTCTGCGGAAGCGAGGACTCTTTGACATCTATCTTGTATCTGCACATGGTGTTTGATGTGCACAGTTCAGGGGTGGCTGTTTAGAGCGTCGTGAAGATAGGTCAAAGACACGGTCAGGAGTAGTATATTTCACTTACCTACAAAAAATATGTGCCGAGTAACCACAGAGCTAAATGAGTAAGCTACGTCAAAGTGAAGGACCGATTTCGAAAATGAATCTGACGATCATACCGGTGACTAAGTCCCAAGTTATTTTCACCGGATGGTTTGTATTGAAAGTGATTGATACAAGACAGGTGGGATCAGCGCTGAGTTCGATATGTAGCCTGGACCGATACAACAACTTGGATATCCATGAGAACACAAAGGGGCAGTCCGAGTGCCCCGGGCGACGTCCATGGATGCGAAGTTATCAGATCAAGCAGCTAGCACATGTGAACGGCTGTGAGACTTTTTCTAGATGATACGATTACAACAATAACTGACAGCCCTTCTCAACCGTAGCAACTGTCGTAGGGGTGAGAATGAATGGCGGGATTGAAACAAGCCCTTGGTGACACCCAGGCAAAGCTGTGGCGGAGTGGAAAGGACCAACTAGAAATGATCGAATATAGCAACAATCCGGGTAAAAGGCCTGGCCCATCTCGAACGATGGGAGTCATTGCCTTTCTGCGCCATATGCGCATGAAAGCGCAAGACTTTATTGTGGACATGAATTGGCGGTCTTGACGAGGCTTGGATGAAGGTAGGACGAAAAGGATTGATAGTGACCGCGCCAATATTTTGTGAGATGGAGGCTGGCACTGAAAGGAGTGTGGCAATCATCGAGTCATGTAGGATACACTACCTCGGAGATTACCGTGGGCAGCCACGTCAGTATTCAAGCTATATTCAAGTTCGGACAACAAAGAGACGCCGCCGACTTCTTTCTTTATTTTATACCATCCTCACCTCATGCCATCCGTTGTCCTGGTCGGCGTGTACGAAGCAGATCTGACATCTCTGCGTGCCACAGGGATACTATATCTGGTACCAGCGATCAACTTCCAGTGCTTCGTGAGAGCCCCATCTTTGCCTCGTCTTTGCAATGTTTCGCCCAGTATCAGTCCTAATCATTTCATAAACCCGTAAAATCATTGCCACGTTGCCTTTATTGAACAGACAGACACAATGTCACTCTTAATACTTCAGCGGGAGACTCGCTTCGAGCATTCTATGCAGCATCACCGCTTCCTGCAGCATGTGAGTAACAAACATTATGGTTTAGAGCCTGAGATATCTACAATAATACTAATTTGTATCAGATAAGATAATTTTGGCGTTCGTTCGTTTGCCGCGCAACGCTGACCTTCACTTCGATAGTTCTGACAGACCCCGCTTACTGCTTCAATCTCATCAACTCGTCCAGTGTTCCGGGTTCTTTTATCCACACCTGATGATTTTCCCGTCCTGTGCAGGACTATGGTCTGCCTGTGAATTAAAGGACCGGCTTTCGTGATTGTTGCGACGTGTTAGCCCGTCGATCGAGGGCGAATCTCTGTCTTTGCTATCATCTCAGCGCCAGCAGATGTGAATATATAATCTCCCGGTTTCCCGCATCTTCAGCCGTGTGTTTAAAAGGCAGTTGAGTACTTAGCGATAACCTGACTCCCCCGAACGAGTTCCCCTGAGCATCCATTTTGCTGTAGTGACCATGGACGCATCAATGCTTGCGAAAACAAAGGGTCCCACTGACTCAACCTTGCGCGTTGCGAGGACCAAGTTGTACCCCAAGCAAGCATGGTACTGCCTTGCTCTGTTCATTTTCATCATTGGTATCTTCCAGTGGGCATCGTACATACACTCCAAGTTTGCTAGGCGAAGGCGAGCGCAAGGCAGTGCTGCTGATCCGGAGCTGGCATCTCCACCAGTTAGACATGCATTATCCCTTGCACGCATTCCTCTCGCTCTCATAAATATTTATCGCGTGGTCGCTTTCCGCTGGACTCTGGAGATCGGGAAATCTTACACGCTCAATATGGCTGAAGTTTTTGTGACCATGGCTTATATTATCTTTCTTTACGTCTGGGCTTTCATTAATAGTTCGTATTTTATCGTTGTTGTATGGTCACTGCGTTAATCATCTAACCTCTTTGAATCTTCTAGCAACTGATCTCGAGGGTCAAAAACTTGACATATCTTATTGGTATAATCGCGCTGGAACACTCGCATCAAGTCAGTTCCCTCTGATTGCTGCCCTTGGAACCAAGAACAATCTAGTCACACGCAAGTTCAGAGCACTCTTTTAATTTATCATCCGCTAATTCCATCGATATTTTCTAGTCGTCACCGGTATTAGTTATGACAGAGTAAGATTTTGCATACTTTGATTTCGTGTCCCACACTTATCAAGGCTTTAGTTGAACTATGTGCACCGAATGATGGCTCGAGTTGTAGTTATCTTGCTTTGGGTGCATGCTGGGAGTGAGGTTGTCTACTACGCTGAGTATGCGCATTCATCACCAAGTCTGGATACATTTTTCTCACATACTTTTCAGATTCAAAGGCGATTTAGCTCAATCCTGGCTCCGCTGTGGCTTAGTTGCAATTATTGCATTGACTTTGTTGTGCTTTGTGTCCTTGCGACCCGTCAGGGCAAATGCATACGAGTTCTTCTTC
This sequence comes from Serpula lacrymans var. lacrymans S7.9, assembly GCF_000218685.1. Classification (NCBI taxonomy): domain Eukaryota; kingdom Fungi; phylum Basidiomycota; class Agaricomycetes; order Boletales; family Serpulaceae; genus Serpula; species Serpula lacrymans. The sequence continues at coordinate 1,079,753 of NW_006763304.1, forward strand.
TATACTCACTTCGCAATGGTCTTGTAGGTACCACTTTTTCTCACATTTTCCATGGGCTGATTCACTTGGACACAGAATCTTCCTCGTCACTGCTTACTTTCACACTAACTACCAGAGGTAAGCATACCATAATTGCCTTCGGTTTACATTAATGTAACATTATATCAGCCTTGGATATTGGATTTGGCCTTCCTTTGTTTTCTGGGCCCTCGATCGTTTCATTCGTGTTTGTCGCCTTATTGTCTTCAACCACTCCTACTTTGGTTTTAGGTCTGGTTCTACCATGGACGCCACAACAGAACTCCTTGATGACAATAATGTCCGCCTCCGCTTACATCGCCCGAGCCACTTTCACTGGAGCCCTGGTCAGACCGCCTATCTCATCATGCCTTCCGTATCCAAGCTTCCATTCGAGGCTCATCCATTCACCATTGCAAGCTTTGATTCTAATCTCTTTGATTCCGTGGAGGAAGCCCCTGTCACTGAAAAGGGTGAGAAAAGGAAAAGCTTGGCAGAACACGCACTTGGGAAAAGTACTCCATTCTGGAAGGAAGTTGTTTTCTTTGTCGGCGTCCAAGAAGGTTTTACAAAGCGCTTGAAGGATGTAGCGTTGAAGGGAGGAAAGGTTAAAGTGTTTATCGATGGACCCTATGGTCCTTCTCCCGACTTGGGGTCTTTTGATACATCGATCTTCATTGCGGGTAAGTGTATAATATGCATTTTGACTTCTATTCCCCTTTTCTCAAAATATGTAGGTGGATCTGGTATCTCTTATACGCTTCCCAACTTCTTGGATGTCATAGAGTCAGTGAATTACATCTTCCGAACACACATATTCTCATGCTTGCGTTTCGACATACAGGAAAGTTCGTGATGGAAAAAGCATTTGTCGACGTGTTGTATTCGTTTGGTCGATCCGTGAAAATGGTAAGCCTATTTGGATGTCAGTAAGTCGCAAACATTGATTTTTGTACCGCCAGATCATCTGTACTGGATTGATGATACCCTCATCAAAGCAATTCAACTGGCACCGCCACATCTCGCTGTTGATATTCGTATCCACGTCACCGGCGCACGCACAACTGTCGCACCGCTAGAACAGGCTTACGGCGATGATGACACTGAGTCAATTCACTCTGATTCCCGCTCTGAAATTGCAGAGCATGAATACAACGAGGTCGTGGATAAAAGCAAAGATTCCATCCTTGCTATGAGCGCTGTGAGAGTAGAGAACGGAAGACCGAATTTAGATGGGATCTTGAAAGAGGAAGTCGGTATGGCTACCGGAAGGATGTCCGTCAGTGGTGCGTAAAGTTTGGCTTCCGTCTTCAGGCTCTGAGTTCTGACTATTATTTTATTCAGTGTGCGGGTCCCAGGCTGTTGCACGCGCCACTCGCAATGCCCTCCGCTTTCCTGTTTCCGGTCCTACCAGCGTTTTATCGGGCGGTCCCAGCGTAACCCTGCACATCGAATCCTTTGGCTACGCTTAGCTAAGTTACTGGTGGCATGTTTGATCAGCGCCCGAAGTTGCTAGGAATTATCTTGTACTACTCTCCTTTTTCTCCCATTGAACGATCTAATTCCTTAAACCTTATGTATAGCCCTATGAGTGTGTAACCAATATATTGTAGACAATTTTAGCCTGGTGTTCTGTATTTTAACCCACGTGTTCGAGCAAAGTTTATATGAAACCAAAAGTCTAGTCCCCAGCCTGTAAAGACAAAAATATCGCGAATACACGACAGCTGGAAAAAATATTGCTCGTGTCCTTGGGAATGCATACGACAATAATTCTCGGATCAATGCTCATGTTTGCGTTTCAAAATCCCGTGGATATTTCAAGTTATGCCTGAGTCACCACGAACGTCTGAGTTGAGAGCGAGTTATCACAACATACCGCATACATCGAGCAACTGCCATCACAATCTCGATCACGCATGGTCCCTGGTAGACGTATAGAAAGGTAATCTAAATATGTGTGCGATCTCTGCCAGCAATAGTCATAATTTACACTCCTTCTCAGCTTCCTCGGCGAAGGGCCAATCTGTATATCCGATAGGAGTGAAGTTGCCTGGTTGATAATAGGCGGCTCTGTCACCAGGACTCAGAGGTATATTTTTGAACAGTCGTAAGGGTAGGTCGGGCTGTGCAACAAGAAACGTCATTGTTCTCAAACTTGAGATAAAATGAAAGAAAACAGCGGGAGCAAACGTACGTTTGGGATGAATTTTCTTCCAAACGCTATCAGGTTACCTGTGTTCTCAGCTACTTCCAGAGCACTCTCTCTTGTATACCCTCCTGCACTTATGAATGGTCTATCTACCCATATTTTGCGAAGGAAGTCGTTGTTATGGGAAGGGGGAACAAAGTCATTAAAATCAGAGCCCCCTTGGATACGCGGTTCGACGACATGGATATAAGCGAGAGGATGTTTGAGGAATTGGTTTACTACATAGGAAAACGTCGGTACGGGGTCCTCCATGCACATGTCTACGATATTCGTCAGGAATGACAGGAAAATATGGATCAGTGGACATCTGAATTTACCTTGGAAAGGGCTCCATGGGCTCAAACGAATGGCAGTCTTCTGAGGGCCCACTGCATTGACCACAGCGTCGACGACTTCTAGAGCAAATCGAGACCTATTTTCGATGCTCCCACCGTACTCATCCGTACGCTTGTTGCTAACGTCTTGTAGAAATTGATCGATTAAGTACCCATTAGCACCATGAATCTCGACTCCATCAAAGCCTGCCTTATGTACAGCATTTGAAGCTGCTGTAGCATAGGCCTGTACATACTCCTTGATCTCTGGAATGGTTAGTGACCGTGGCTTCGAAGGATGACCAGATATAGGGACATCCGAGGCAGAGACAAAGGGAGAGTTATTCTCTTTCTCCAATAGTACTGAAGCATCGGCAGCACGGCCCAGTGCCCATAGCTGAAGGAAGATGAAAGACCCTTTGGAATGCACAGCATCTGTGATCTTAGATAAAGCGCGGATAACGTCAGCGCAAAAACAAAGGAAAGGAAAGGAAAATCCCCAAGCACCTTCTTCCACCCAGCGATTTGATCGTCAGTGTACACACCAGGAACATGGTCATAACCTCCTGCATTCTGCGATATGAAGGTGGCTTCCGAGATTAAAAGTGTCCCTGGTAAACTACTGGCCCGCTGGGCATAATAAGTTGCAGCAAGAGGGCCTGGGACGTGGCTGGCCTGGGCTCTGAAACGAGTAAGAGGAGCCATCACAACGCGGTGCTTCAAAGTGACATCCCCGATTTGAATGGGATGAAAGAGTTTCGGAGACGACATTGAAAGTAAAACGAGCTATATCGATAAGGATAGTGAAGAGACTGGCCTCTCAAGGCTGGGTTATATAGGAAATCTATTCCTGGACTATTTGTAAGGACGGGCTGACATGATTGCGTGCTGATACCGCTGATGTGAACTTTTCCTACACTTAAAAGTGCAGAAAGAGATTTCTGGACGACAGTACTATAGCCGAGTAACATTTCTAAAACTGCCGGGCCGATCGCGAGTCTGCAACGCCTTATTACTCAGCTGATGCATGTGATAGAGTAGGGGAGACTAGTGATAGAGCGGAATACACCACCTTTTTTTAGGAGGATTCACGGTCAAGCAGCACATACATGCTTATCTCTGCACAACTGAGTTAGAGCGTGATACAACAAGGTACCAGTGAAAGCTCAGAGTACATCAGACGGTACTTGATGATCAGTGCTAGAAAGTCTCACAAAGAGCAAGGAGGGAACTACTTGAAGACGTTTGGGTTACTGGAAATTGTTGTCGCAATGCGAAGCAAAATCTAGCACGACTGACTAAGGTCAGGCGGCTTCTTTTTTGAGCGGTAAACAGCGAATGAGCATAGCATATTCCTCAAGGGCGAGGGTGCCCAATGAAACGCACCTCAGTTCTTGGGGTCCCCAAGTAAGTCATACTACAGAAGATAAATTAGCAGGGAGAGTTTCGCGATGACAACAAGAAAATAACGATCGTATATTCGACATCCAGCTCCTTCCGGGGCAGAAAGCACTCATCCCTACCTAGCTGACCTGCTCTCTCGAATGCCACAAGTCCTGGCATCAATACGGCTGAAGTTACAATACTAACACGGATCTTAGTATGTGTTCGACGAAAGGAACAAATCCGGTAGGAGTGGACATTGCAGCATGGTGTTCTATGTCCGCAGAAAGAGCAATCAACACTTATCCTCAAATCGGATGCATTTCCCCGTGTTTACCCACTTGTATGTTGTTTGCGCCAAAAGAGATGGGGGGCCAACACTATATGTCTTTCGCAGGGACCATTTTCACCTGGTAATTTGATGACCAATGAAAATGATAGTAAAAGTTGCTAAGATGGACGTAATGAAAAGCCAACATAATAAACCCCCAAAGGGAGAAATAGGCGTCAGCACAACCAATTGCTCGGCCAAGAGTGCAAGTGCTTCGAAGACGTCGTGAAATGCAGAAGAGATATGGTTTCTTCAAAGAAGGCTTTCTGGTAGTTTCCGAGTTTGCTGTATTATGCCACACTAACATCCGATGTATGGATGGAATACGACAAAATGATAGCGAGAAGCTGAATATCAGTGTGGATTAGTCCAGGTTAAGGCCAAAATCGCACTTGCCATGGTTCTAGTCGCTATGCCATGTTTCGTGGTATCGTAAATCCAGTTGAAATCTATCTGTATGATGCCGAAGTTGGTGAATTATAAGGGATGGTCCGATCACTTGTTGTAAAGACAAGAGAAAACAACAGCGGAACCTTCGTTGCTACTTGGTTCCTTCACAATTTCTAAAAATCGTTCATAGCATGTCATAAGGTCTGAAAGGCGAGTCTAACAACGATTGTTTGAGTATTCCCAGAACTCTCTTACTGCTCTCTATATTATTCACCTATGCCAATAACATCCAAGCCCCCGGCTATATCATACTAAATTGGAATACTTCAGGATAACCTAACAAATGTACATAACTTACGACTTACTTAGTCACAGCTTATCCTCGCTCACAATTTCCCCGGCAAAAGGAAAATCCGTATAGCCCGAGGGAGTCAAGTTACCTGGCTGATAAAAGGTCTCTCTGTCTTCCGCGGTGAGAGGTAAATTCTTCAACAACCGGAAGGGGAGATCTGGCTGTATGGAGAAAATGGTTAAGAATTCTTGCACGACTGGTCCAGAAAAAAGGTCGTACATTGGGTATATATTTTTTCCCGAATGCGATCAAGCCGCCTTTGTCTTCAACCCGTCGTAAAGCACCTTCTCTATCATATCCTCCAGCACTGATGTATGGTCGATCACCCCAAATATCTCGGATAAAATCATTTAAATCCGATGCGGCTCCCAAAAATTCTGTTGTTCCGTTGTGGCGCGCCTCGACAACATGAACATACGCAAGAGGATACTTGAGGAGCTGGGTCACTAAATAAGAAAATGTGGGAACAGGATTCTCCATACACATGTCTGCAACAGGCTATCAGCAACGAAGAAAAGGACGGTGCTAGGACGTGAATAAACCTAGGAAGGGACTCCAAGGACTCAGACGGATCGCGGTCTTCTGGGGACCTATAGCTTGAGCAATTGCATCGACGACTTCCAGAGCGAATCGAGACCTCTTTTCGATGCTTCCACCGTATTCATCCGTGCGCTTGTTGCTAACGTCTTGTAGAAACTGATCAACTAGGAATCCATTAGCCCCATGAATCTCGACTCCGTCAAATCCAGCTTTATGAACGGCGTTGGAAGCTGCGGTGGCATAAGCGCGCACATACTCCTCGATCTCGAAAATAGTAAGTGGTTGCGGGATAAAAGATTTTCCCGATAAAGGGATCCCAGAGGCAGAGACGTAAGGAGAGTTATTCTCCTTTGTGAGAATGGAAGGGTCCGCGGCACGACCTAATGCCCAAAGCTGAAGGTATATGAAAGACCCTTTTGCATGTACTGCATCTGTAATCTTCATAGCAAAGCCGATTAAGATTTCAGTTCTGGAGACGTAGACAATCAACATGTACTCTACCTTCTTCCACCCGGCAATCTGATCGTCGGTGTATATTCCAGGAACATGGTCAAAACCGCCTGCCTTCTGAGAGATGAACGTTGCTTCTGTTATTAAAAGCGTCCCAGGCATACTAGCACGCTGAGCGTAATACGTTTCTGCCTGTGGACCTGGGACATGGTTTGCATGAGCCCTGAAGCGAGTTAGAGGTGCCATAACGACGCGGTGCTTCAAGGTGGCATCTCCTACTTGGATAGGCTGGAAAAGCTTTGCGGGTGACATGGTATAAGGAATCGAAATGTGAGTGTTACAAGAATGATGTGTTTTTTTCAGAAAGTCGCATCCATCTCGATACTATAAGTATGATCATCCTCCGTGAATTTGTCAGATAAGTGCATGCTTCCTAGGAATATAGAATACGAGAGTTGATGATTAAACGCACATGAATGTAGATTTTGCGAATATAGCACCATTTGCCTTTGGTCAGCAATTCGGGTATTCTCACAGCATGCCCGGCGATGATGACAAATAGTGCCTGCTCAGACGTTATCATCCTCTTACAAAGCGTATTACTGTAAGCGTTAGAGTAGAACCCCAATAAGCAGAATATTATCATCTAGCTAACTGCCTGCGAGAAGAAATAGCCACTGTACCTGGTATTGTGTCTGGTCATTCTACAACGCTCCCCTGATCAGGTCAGGACGCCATTGAATTATGCCTGCTGGACTCCATGAACTTGAATTGTTTCAAATAAATTCAGATCTATGAGGACTCTTACCTATAAGTAAATTTTCCCCTGTCTTCAGTCGAACTACACTACTCATCAAGTCAAGAGAACTCAAAATGCAACGAATCACGAGAAATTCAAGGGTACAAGGGGAGCCACTATAGCGATGAAAGCTCTACGCCTATGATCAAACTTCTAGAAACCATTTGGACACAGCAGTAACCGCCATGGGCAAAATTGCGAATGTGTGGGTACCAGTGCCCTGTTGTGGCTAGGAGCCGCACTCATGCCTAAGATTCTAGGAGTCACATCTGCAGAAGGCTCCGCACCGATAATATCACCTCGGCGTCCAAAGTTCAGGTTTGAAGAAACGCTCAGAAAAAATGCAACATAAATTAATAACTCCACATTTTATAAAAAAGATGTTCTAGGACGTGGAAAGGAAAAGCTCAGCTAATAGAAAAGTGAGAAAAAAGAATACCTTTAGCTCACTTAGGACGTGGAAAGGAAAAGCTCAGCTAATAGAGAAGTGAGAAAAAAGAATACCTTTAGCTCACTTGCACTTTGCAATGACATGATTGAGGAAGTGACACCCCTCTGGAAAACATCGACATGCTCTTAGAGTCGAGATCTTCTACAAGCAAAACATCGCACTATTACGAGGTGAACTGAACCTCTTACCAAATGTTGGAGTTCATCAGCTAAAACCAGGAATATCTCTTCTATAAGGACACGTTCGTCGCCTTAGCAAGGAGTGATTGATTCCCTGGCTAGCACGCTAATTTCACTCCCGACATACACGGTTGTGGAAAAATCAAAGTACCCTTGGCCCCGCCATCCCACAGTTGCTGACACTTTCGCTGTACCTGGCGTGACCTATGTAAGTCACCTAAACCAGCTACGAGACCTCAAGCATCAAGTCCAGTGGAAATCCACCCATGAAGTCTATTTATCTGGCCATGCAAAGACAAGTTTGGCAGATACTAGAGGGGAGGTACAGAGGTAGAATTTGAACGAGCAGGAGTAAACGTTTGCCATGGCCGAATGACCGACGAGTGGCAGGTGCCGGAAAAGGCTTGCCGCACTCACGGTTCGGCCCGCCCCGATTGGTATGATCTCACAGTGGCTGAGCGGCCTTATATCACTCATCTGTGAGCGGATCCACCGCAATTATTCACCTCACACCGCAACCACCATGACCACTTCTCTCGACCATCTCAAACAAACTGGTACCGTCGTCGTATCTGACTCTGGCGACTTCGAGTGTAAGCTTGGTTGTACCACTTGTACTTGATCCGTCTAGCTAACGCTCCCCCCAATAGCCATCGATGTATATAAGCCTCAGGTACTTAGATCTGATTGGATTAGATAGCGGAGGTAGAGTTCTAATCTCATAATCATCGTTTCATTGTCCAGGATGCTACTACAAACCCTTCTTTGATTTTGGCTGCTGCCAACAAGCCAGGGTATGCCCGCCTGGTTGATGCTGCTATCAAGCACGGAAAGAGCAAAGGTGGTAGCCTCGATGTCCAAGCCAACGCCGCTATGGACAGATTGGTAAGCCCTTGTGTTTATTGCCGATAAAACTCGGAACATCCCAACGCCTGTCTCTCCCCAGCTCGTCGAGTTCGGTAAAGAGATCCTTGCTATCATCCCCGGCCGCGTCTCGACCGAGGTTGATGCCCGCCTTTCGTTCGACAAGCAGGCTACCAAGGCAAAAGTAAGTCGAAATGCAAAATATCATCGGTAGAACATCCGTAATATTTTTCCTTTAGGCCAAGGAGCTTATTGCACTTTACGACTCCGTTGGTATCAAGAAGGAGCGTGTTCTGATCAAGATCGCATCAACATGGGAGGGTATTCAAGCTGCTCGTGAACTCGAGAGAGATGATGGTATACACTGCAATCTTACGCTTCTTTTCGGTTTCGGTCAGGCTGTTGCTTGTGCTGAGGCTGGTGTCACCCTCATTTCGCCATTCGTCGGCCGCGTAAGTCCCAAATCTTAAGCGCCCTGGCAATGACTTACGTACAAGTATTATATAGATCCTTGATTGGTACAAGAAGAGCACTGGTAAGAATTACGAGGGTGACGAAGACCCTGGTGTTAAGTCGGTGAAGAAAATATTTAACTACTACAAGCAACATGGCTACAACACTATCGTCATGGGTGCGAGCTTCCGTAACGTATGTTCTGGGAAATCATCGTATCGTTGGTTAGTCACTGACCTATATATTCATCAGACGGGCGAGATTAAATCACTGGCTGGTGTCGACTTCTTGACTATCTCTCCATCATTACTCGAAGAATTGAAGGGGTCGACGGAGCCTGTTCCGAAGAAGCTTGACTCTCAGGCTGGTAGGTGTAGTTATGAAAGCCTAGAACTATTGTGATATTGACATCCTCAACAGCTGCTCAAGCCGACCCTATTCCCAAAGTTACGTTCATCGACAACGAGCCCGAGTTCCGCTGGACCCTTCTCCAAGACCAAATGGCTTTCGATAAGCTCCATGAAGGTATCAAGAAGTTCGCAGAAGATGGCGAAACCCTTAAGAATGTCCTCAAGGAAAAGCTCTCTAAAGCATAGATAGTGCGAATCTCTGCCAATCTGGCAATATTGTTCGGTGTATTCTGTAGGAATTCAGGCAGTGAAGGAAAAGGCTTGCATGCTGTAATAGGATGAAAAATGTAATTCGATGCTATGGTGACCATAGATATTTTCCGCTTCCAATTTCGATAGATGGGAGATGCGTTAGCATATTGTCTTTTTGCTTATGACATGAAGAAGACATCAAGAGATACCACACCGAAACATTTACCTGAGTATTCCGCAAGTAGTATCATTCGTGGAAATCATTGAGCTGGTACAATTCTACAGCTAACTTGTGTACATCCGAAGGGGAAACTTAAATTGATAAATCGACAAGGCCACAGGGAGTACGATCTACGTGCAGAAGTATATCATGTATGTCATAACGGCATGAACGTGGCAACCAGTAAATGAATATGCAAAGGAAAATAATCAAGAATCGCTATCACATAAATCGGAAGAATCGAGAATTGATTCTTGTGGCTTTGGCAGCCCCTGGTTCAAGAGCCGCGGCTGCACCATTGGCCGGAGTAGTGGCGTTCTCTAAAACATTAGCTGGAGCAGAAGTTGCCTTTGGAACGGCTGACCCCTCAGGAGCACCGCTAGCCTTAGCAGTAGGAGATGCGGCTACAGGTGTGACTGCAGCATCAGGAACGACTGTGCCTTGTGGAGCCTGTGCTGTCGCCGCAGACGTGCATGCACCGTCATCAGTCCAGTCGTCAGCAGAACCTAACCAGAGGATTAAGTGAATGTAAGATCAAGATGTACGAAAGAAACGATGTTTTTCGACCTCAAGATTTACATACCTCCGGGTTCGTCATTTTCAGTCCACCACTTTGCAGTCCATAGGCTACCACTAAAGGGCTAGTTGAGTCAAACACTATGAAGAAGATTAACGTGCTTACTCGTAGGTGACTTGATCTCCGCCGGTGTACTATAAGCACGTCAACACTAATCAGGAATGAAGTGACTCGATACCTACAGCCACCCCAGACGACCAAGCAGCGATGCTCGCACAATCTCCAGTGCCTGCCGTGGCGGTGGTAGAGGTCGTAGCTGAAGTAGTGGTCGTTGTCGTTGTCGTTGTCGTTGTCGATGAAGCAGAGGAAGTGGTGGTCGTAGGTGCGACGGTTCCACCTGTAAGTGCATCTTTGACAGATATATCATACCGATTATTGGCTGTGATGGAAGGAGTATCAACTAATGATCTATACTGTAAGAAGACAATTATCATACCATATGCTTGCGATGCATCCCACAGCATAACCCCACCAAATGATGAATATTCTGCCATGGTCTGCTGAATGATGGTGGTGATGGTCGAGGCATCGACATACCCAGAGCCAGCGGCAGTTGATGAGGCGGGGGCACCGATATATACCTTAACATTGGAGTTCGGTGAAACAGTTGTAGCCCAGTTGTCCCTGGACCTTTGTAAGCAAACCATTTCACACAAGATATGGGATAGCTACCATGTGCCGAAGTCCCAGTCCTAAACCGAAGGCAATACATGAGAATCAATACGACAAACACTCATGCTACTCACGTTGGCGTTACTATACTCATTCAGCCCGCAGTAATTATTATCTGCACATATTCAGGACAGCGAGCCCGTTAATAATCTCATGGAAACTCACAGAACTGGACGTAAACAGCATCGAAGCCGACCTCGTCAAGGGTTGTTCCTATGTAAGCGTCCGGGTACGGACACTGCGGGGCTAGAATCGATTGTACTTTAGAAATGTTATTGGTTGGAGTGTGTAAATTTCCAACCTGCTGTCACATAGTATCTTCACGGATGGAAAATTAGCGGGTTCAGGACGGCTACTAGTGAAAGCATACAATGACCCACTCTTTGCTTGCACTCTCAGCTAAGGTCCGGATGGCAGTGACAAATGCAGCATAACCAGTCTGAGAGCCGCCTTCGATATCCAAGTCGACACTACGAAGAACCGTGTAGAGTATAGGCGAGGAGAGCTTTTGGCATAGAACAGTGAGATCTCACCCATCCAGAACAGCAGCACCGAAAGGACGAGTTGTACTTGATCCTCCAAGGAAGAGATCCCATATCGTCTGGGCAAACTCTTGGGCTTGCGTATCATTCGAAAATCCTCCACCACCAGTTGCCCCACCAAGCGATAGAGTTACAATCTTTCCCGCAGCTTGGCAGTATTCAATATCCGAAGCCAAGAAGGAACAGTTCGGAAGCTGAGTGCCTGCGAAGACAGGATTGTCATTCACGTTGCATGTCTATCAAGCGAAAAAGTGCTTAGAGAAGTGTGAGGGGGAAAGAGGGTGAAGGCTCATTACATTTGCAAGGTCCAGGGAAGGAAGACCACCTTCGGCGAAAAACTCGTCCAGAAAGGCAACTGGGAATGCGTTAATGGTGTCATCCTATGGTACATTCAGCATTTTGGTAAGGTAAATCTATTCGAAATACTTACCTGACAATAGTAAGAGATGGGCTGCTGGTATCCAGCCGTATCATCCGGATTTACTGCCCCATACGAATTCTGGCCCCAGTAACTGTCAAAATTGACGAGTTAAGTGATAAATAGGAATGAGATCCGATAGATACTTACACAGCCAGCTAGAAGACAGACATGTCAAATCAGGTCAAGACCAGTCATTCTGTAGTACAACGGATATACACACATTGTTGTTTAGGGACATGTCGAAGGCCAGGGCTGGAAGGACGGCCAGCTTGAGAAGCACAGAGACACCTGATAGTGCGAAAAGGACCTGTGCCAAGACCATGATGAACGACGATATGAGGATGAGGGTCAGAGATCCGAATACTCGCCATGGTATCGCCCTCTTCTTATACGCTCAACATCACACACATTGATAACCAAAAACAGTGTGAGACTAACTGAGACAAGCTAGAAGAATAGACCGCCCCAGTTTGCAGTCCTGAAGTGCCATAAGATTACATTCTGCCACATCATCCAGGTACAAAAAGTTTCGGAAGGGGTGAACCAAAGAGTGCCATGAAGTACGGATGGGACGTTGCGATAGTCGAGCTTGATCGTAACGGTGAGCTCGGTTTGGAGGCTTCAACTGACAGGGGCTCAAGGGTGTTCAAGGGGCAAACAAGGGAATCGCCCACGAGATACAAAAGGGGCAAATCAAAGAACCAGCATGGTCGTGTCTGTGACCAATGGGATAAACCAGATAAGTGGGAGGGAGGGTGGAACTAAAACAGATAATTATATTTAGTATTCTTCTACACATCCACATCAGGAACGGAGGTGACGACGAGAATGGTCTGGGTCTGAACACATGCTGCCCTCCTTGACTTGCATATGGAAGAACAGCGTCAACCGGGGAGGATAGGTACATATGACAACCCTAATCTGGATATGAGAATAAGAGAAGTCAGCGCTCAAGCTTGCGTCATCACTTGAAGGTCATTTCGTGTCGATTTTGACGGACGAGGGCCAGCACATCTTCGGCAGAAGTATACAAGAAAGCCAATGATGAGGGATATCAGTATCATGATATCAGTTTCAGGCCCGTGAGTCCGCTTCGAATAGAACATGTGCCGCAAGGTGTGTCTGATTTTGTCCTCTACTCACAGGCTTTAAAAGCCACCATACAGTTGCAGTGACAGTGTGGCTGCACAACTACGCTGGTTTAGTGAAAGTCTGCTGAGGATCTTCTGAGGATAATGAGACTCGACTGTAGGATGTCGTTCCATGAGCAAGTGCCATATACTAGTATGCAAGTGGGAACATGGAACTGTGGACCAAGCTGGGTTCTCCTGGGAGTCTCCCCCTGACATAAGTAGAGCCACGCGTGAAAGGGACGAAATAATATCTGCCACCATTCAAAAGAAGACTTACTCGGATGGAAGTTTTGATCAAGTAAAACAAACGAGGACATGTCATTTGCAATAGTGGTCCTCAGAGCTTGGCTACCGTGACTGCCAGTACTAGTGTGATTATGAGTCACCAGGTTGCTCCATAACTCCTCTTAAACTTTAGAGCCTCTTTTGCAAAAATAAGACTCAAACAAAAGTCCCGTTTTATTATATTTGTATTAGACCACAAGAAAAGAGAAAGAGACCATAGAGACTGATGGGCTGACTATCCTTTGTTTGGTATATCATATATATAGTAAATGAAAGAAGGGAGGGCAAAAGGACGCAACGGAAGGCCATTGCACTGGGAGAAAATCGGATTGAAACCTAGTAGCAGCAAGAAGGAACAAAAGATACGCATAAAGAAGATAAATTAATACAACGTGAGTGTAATTTAGAGTGAAATGTCATAGAAACACAGAGACACATATCTTGCATACTTCACTTTATCCATCTTGGTGCCGATTTTCGATGCTGAACCCTGTTGCAATAAGGAGCATACACATACCCTAACATCATGCTTTCCCCGGAAGGATCATCAAGGCTTCGAGCCGCTCCTCTAAGCCTCTCCCAAGGCCCTCACGTTCCCATTCTCCACCAACATCGTCCAGTACAGCAATGCTATCTCTGTCTCTGATCACACCATTGATAGAAGCTGCTGCCGAGTGAGCTTGCGTAAACCCACTGACGCTGGGAATATGGGGTGGAGGATCGAGAGACGCGTAACTTGTGAAAGACGAGAGGGGCACCATAGATGCCGGCGTCGAGGCCAGTAGGTCCGAATACGACATGAACGACAACCGCTTTGTTGAAGCATGAGTAGGTGAGGGAGGATGTGATATATTTAGGGGAACAACAAATGGAGAGCCCGCATACGTAGTTGACGGCGAAATAGCCGTGGATGTAGGAGTGGGAAGTGACTGAGGAGGGTGTTCGACTGTGGTCGTGGTTGGAGACGACTCTGCAGAAGAAATGGTAGAGTAGTAGGCTGAAGTTGGCGTTGTGATAGAGGGGCTTGACTTCTCTTCCTTTGTAGGCGGCAAGACTACAGGCGGGCTTGTTTGGATCGTCAACCTAGTAGGTGACGGCGAGGCACCAAGGTTGTTGTGAGATGATATAGATGGGCCAGAAGGTGAAGTTGGAATGCTGAGAAGAAGACTCGCACGCGGGATAGTGGATGCACGAGCGCTAGTAGGGCTAGGACTCCTGCTTCTTATGCTGCCAATAGGACTGGCCACTCCACTTCGACAACCTCGATCACGGGCGGGAGTGACGACGGCGATGTGCTCTTCCTCAGCAGAAGACGTACCAGCAAGGATAGAGGCTGCGCTATCGAGGACTGAAGGGACACTTTGCTCTAACTGCTCCGTGGCTTTGGATCGGGCGATACGATGGGGATTCGGATGGTGGGAATGATGCGGTGGTGATGGGGGTCCAATTGGTTCGATATCTCTCTCAAAGATGGCAGAGGAAGACGAATGCCTAGAAACGATCCCAAAAAAGTGAGCTACTGAGTAGAGGAGTTCGGTGGCATCACTCACACTGATGTGGGTGATGAAGGTATTGACGAGGGCGAGCGTGAGCCAAGCCTCGCTTGACCTGCTTGAAGATGCTGTGACATCCGATTCGACAGTCTATGTTCTCTCGTGTTCTCTTTCTGAGAAGATAGTAGCGTCGTATTGGAAGTCATATGGCGCAAGTCAACAGGGGGCGAGCTATGTGTCGACGGAGGCACTGTTGAATCTACACAAACGACACCCGTCAGTATCAGTGAACTTGGGCAATATAGGATATTGCTTACTGTGGAGAGATTGAGGGGAAGAGGTGGAGGACATCGAGAAAAATTATGGTGGAGGGTAGTGATGGTAGTTGTATAAAGTAGAATGTTGTGAAGCAAATTGAAGTTGTTGGTGATGTGTTGAGGGGCACTGCCGGACGTCCCGGAGTACCAAGCCCGGCTGTGCCGCTGGTCCACTTTAGGTCCACGCCACTTGCCGCCACAGCTTCGTCCACCTCCATCAGGAAATCGGCGAAGTTTTGACAAACATTTCTAATCGCTTACTGTGCATTAAAATGAACAACATGTCAAACTAATCTATCATTATGATAACATGTTTGATAAGTCTATACAATTGATGGCTGGCTTGATGAAATTTCGCAAGTCTAGCATTATTATTGTTGTAAGTACCACTCAGGATATGACATTTATAGCTTTGGTATCTTTCCGTTTTGCACAGGTCATCTTTTATTGTATGGTGATTTTTCACAGCCTGTTGTCATCTGAAAATATAAATATGATATATCTTACTCTTGTTTACCTTTATAATCTATGAGGGACTTTACACATTGGAAAATTCATGCCATATTCACATATTTAGTCTGTGAGGAATACCGTGCGATGTAAGGTAGTGATCAGCC